>NC_135713.1:134660166-135005970 GCF_964656455.1 Halichoerus grypus | reverse complement strand
TGGGTATTGTATGTAAGTGATGAATCACTAAGTTCTACACATGAAACTAATATTATACTGCATGTTAACTAACTGGAATTTAAATTAACCATAAATAAATAAATAAATAAATAAATAAATAATTTATTATGGCTTTATGTTTTCCTTAGATACCCACTAGCCTGGTTTACTCATAAGTCTTTTTATTTTCCCCTCAACATTTTCTTGGCTATTCTTAGGTCTTTTCTTTACAAACAGATTTTAAAATTAGCTAGTAAATTTTATTTTCAAAAATTATGTTGGAGTATTAATTTTGATTACTCTGAGAAATTATTTTCTGACCTGAGAAGTCCTTGCTTCTCACACAGAATTGCATAGAATGACAGGTCCACTTCCGTGAATGGGCCTAAGTTTTAGAATTGTAGAAGAAATGATATGTACACGAACATGTTCAGTAGCCTAAATATGACGTCATCATGCAGAAATTAAGTAGCCTTAAATCAGACTCTGGAATGTTGTTTGTACTTTGAACATGTGTTTCTCTTCAAGGGAAAACTTGTTTTGAAAGAAAGTCCTTCTCCATGTTGTTTTCAGGATTAAATTAAAAGGATGTTTTTTAATAAAGACAGCCAAAACTTAGAGGGTAAGTGAAGGAAGGAGGGTTATTTGTGTTTATTTTTAAACTAAGCATGGTATAAAAATTCAGTGTTTGGCTTAACTCTCCCTATTATGGACAAAAGTTCATAGTCCTCACATATACCAACAACAACCAATTTGTTTTATGTCTGAGATAGGTGTGGACTAATTCTGATTTTTTTTTTTTTTATCATCACTGGCACTGCTTGTGATAATGGAGAAGTTTTTCAGGCCCTATCAAATTTTTATTTTTATTTATTTTTAAAGATTTTATTTATTTGACAGAGAGAGACACAGTTAGAGAGGTAACACAAGCAGAGGGAGTGGGAGAGGGAGAAGCAGGCTTCCCACTGAGCAGGGAGCCTGATGTGGGGCTCAATTCCAGGACCCTGGGATCATGACCTGAGCTGAAGGCAGACACTTAACGACTGAGCCACCCAGGCGCCCCAGGCCCTAACAAATTTTTAAAGATTTTGTAAGCACTATAATTGCACTATTAACGCATAGAATTTACTTTATTTAGTGCTTGAATTAATGTTCTCCACATTGATATTTGCATGCCATCCTGTCAGGGAGAGCTTCTCTGACCTCCCTTCAAAAACATCAACCGGTTATTCCTTCCTCCTTGCTTGATTTTTCTTCTTTGACATTCACCACCTGACATATATATATATATGTGAGGTGAATATATATATATATATACACATATGTATATGTATATATACATATGTATATATATATATAAATAGATATAGATATAGATATAGATATAGATATATAGATAGATATAATTATATATATTTATTATATATTATATATTATATATATTACATATATAATTTTATATATGTGTATGTATTTATATAGCCATCAGCCTCTCCATGTAGAATATAAGCTTTGTGAGTGCAAAGATTCTGTTACCTTCTCTGCTGTGTCCCAAACTTGTATATAATAGGTGCCCAGGTAAATATTTGCCTTTTGAATACATATGCTATAAATATTTGAATAAATGTCAGTTTGAATACATAATCATGGACATATACAAGTTTCTTCAGCTTATTAATGACTCCTATAATTGAATAGCTACAGCTCCCAGTTAGGAATCTATCAGAGTAATCCAAGTAAGAGAGAGGGCAGCTTGGACTTGGGCAGTTAGCAGTGGAGAGTAAGAATGGGAAAGAAGATAATGTCTGATTATAGAGGAGAAGGTATGAATTAATCTTCTACAAAAAGTATGAGAGTAATTTGTAAGAAACTGGCATGAGTCCTGGGCAGCGTTAGGAGCCCCTTCAAAGTTCACTGTCACTAATTTAACATGAGAGCAATCAGCACAGTTTGAATTTTCTTTTCTGGGACCTGTTTTTCAGTCATATTTATTTGGGGCTCTTAGTATTTTTGTTCCTGATTGGTAGGGGCTCTTCATATGTTAGAGCAATAAGCCCTTTGCCTATCATGATTTGCAAAAATTTTCATTTTATCATTTGTCTTTTGACTTTGATTTTTTTTCCAAACAGAATATTTGATTTTATTCATGTTATAAATGATGTACTTTGAACCTTCTAACTAGTTATGGTGCGTATATGTGAAGACTGTGTACTTCTGCATATCATCAGTTTCCTCCACACAGGTTATCAAACTCTCATTGTTTTTATTTTTTTTTAAGATTTTATTTATTTATTTATTTATTTATTTATTTGACAGAGAAAGAGGGCGCGCGTGCATGTGCCCAAGCAGGGGGAGGGGCAGAGGGAGAGGGAGAAGCAGGCTCCCTGCTGAGCAAGGAGCCCCATGCAGGACTTGATCCCAGGACTCTGAGATCATGACCTGAGCTGAAGGCAGACACTTAAGCAACTGAGCCACCCAGGTGTCCCTTGTAACGCCATTTCTTTTACCTAATTAGAATGGCTACTACATCCAGTATAACATAATATCACAGCACTGAAAGCAGACCTCCTGTCTATTCCTGACATTAATAGTAATACTTCTGGTGCTTCGTCTTAAGTATGAAGTTGACTTGTAGATGTAGGTAGATATGTTTTATGATATTAAGATCTATTCCTCTCATTCGGTGTATTTTTGTAAATCAAGAATGGATGTTGAATTTTATCAAATACCTTTTAAGCGTTTATGAAAATGATCTATGTGATTTTTCTCTCTTGTCCTTCAAAGACTTACTGGAGAATAACTCTGAAAAAAATATTTCAGCCTGGTGCATTTTGACAACTTTCTCTATCTTTTCTGTATTAATTTGTTTAGATTTTCACCTGAACTCAATTTATATTTATATATATAAATTGTAAATATAATTAAATACATTTATAAATAAATAAATAAATAATAAATAAATATTAAAAATATATATATATTTTGAAAGTAACTATTTCATTCATGATATATTTTATTTTAGAGCAAAACAATATAATCTCTTGGCTTTTAAAATTACTTCTGCAAGTTTGGGGTAGCTCACCATCAACCTTTAAAAGTAGAACAGCCAGTGATTTTCCCAGTGAAATGGGTTTATTTGGGAATAACAGAAGAATGGCAATTCAGGATACGCAAGCTATGGCAAGCCATAGGCAAGTCCAGAGATCAAAGGAGGGGGATGTTACTTTATAGAGAAAAGGAGAAAATTGGGAGGGGCTGCCTTGTACCCAAGTCCATTGGAAGGAAGTGAGAATTCAGGGTGGTGATGGCTTCTCACTGACTTGAGTTGCTGGTTGAGGAGAAATCATTCCTTCCTCCTGATGGAGCAGTAAAGTAGGCTTCTTCCTGTGGAGGAAGGTAGGGTAGGTCTCCCACTGGAGTTTGCAGTTGACGACGAGTGGTAGGGCATGAGAGCTCCCCCTTCTGTCCTCCAACTGTATCTTAAATGAGGTTTCTTTTATTATGTTTCGCAAGTCTTTTGTCTTATTTTGCATGTCTGTGTTTTACACGTTTTTTTCTAGATTAGATAGTTAACAGTGTGCCTAAGTAAGACACACAGTGTTTTCTTTGCACTCTCTTTTAACCACATCCCATGGATTCTGATACATTGTGATTTCTATGCTATTGGTTTTCCCTCTTTCTACCTTTTTTCAGATGCATTTCAAATGTTTTTTTCCCACTTTCCTTCTCTGCTATTTTGGAATTTTTTTTGGCAATTACCCTTTAAATTTTAAAGTGATTGTTTAAATCTAAATTTAAATCTAAATTGAGTAAGCCTACCTGACAACACATAGGCTTCATGACTCTTAGTTCACTTTTTTATCTTGCATGCATTTGCATCAAATATTTTAGTTCTACCTTTTAATTTTATCTCCAAATTAGACAATATCATTATTGTTTTTTACAGTGTTTATGTAGACCTCCTCACATGCTTACCAACTTCTTTGTTCATCAATTTTTCTTTGTCTCTGACCTCATTTTTCCTATTATTTGCCTATTTTCTTTTCTTTTTTTTTTTTTAAAGATTTTATTTATTTATTTGACAGAGAGAGACACAGCGAGAGAGGGAACACAAGCAGGGGGAGTGGGAGAGGGAGAAGCAGGCCTCCTGGGAGCAGGGAGCCCGATGCGGGGCTCGATCCCAGAACCCTGGGATCATGACCTGAGCCGAAGGCAGACGCTTCACGACTGAGCCACCCAGGCACCCCGCCTATTTTCTTAAGTACATATTTATTAACATTGTATTCTTGAAGATCTTTTAGGTGGTATGCTTTCTTAGTTTTTACCTGTCAAAATAACGTCTTTATTTTAATCTCATTCTCAAATGACAGTCTACTAGGGTAACTAATCTTGGCTAATTATTTTCTTCCATTACTGTGAAAATACATCATTGTTCTCTGACTTAGTTTCTATTGAAAAGACGGCTGTCAGTTACATTGTCATTCTTTTTAGGCAATTTTTGTGTGTCAGTGATTTTTTTACAATATGAAATATTTGTATTTTTTAATAGAAGCTATATTTATCCTTGTAATTGTATATACTATACTTGATACTCTATTGCTTTAGAGCAGGTGTCAGCAAACATTTTCTGCAACAGGCGAGACAGTAAATATTCTAGGCTTTCCAGCTTAGCTCTGGCAGTTACTTGACTTCAGTGTTGTAGCATAAAAGCAGCCATAGATAATATGTAAACAAATGGCTGTATTTCATTAAACTTTATCTGCCAAAACGGGAGGTGTGCCTGATTTAGCCACTGATTCTTATGTGTCAACCCCTGCTTTAGACAGTCTGTTTGGAATAATGATTAAATTAATCCATTTCTTCTTTCTTTCAGTATCCTTTCCTCAACTGCTAAATATGAGCTTAGGGCTTATCTTTATATTAATAAATCTAAGAATAGACATATGAATATATTTATCAACTTTAAAGTACATATTTTGACCCAAGCTACAAAAATATAAAGAAGTAGCAAACTTGCCTTTTCTTTTCCATCCCTTCTCAACATTAGGTAATTGTGCCATTTTAACCTTAAGAAGGTTTAGAATAATTACATTCTGTTCTGTCACCCTAATCCTTGTTGGTCAGGTGACTTGTTGAAGGTCACACAGCAAGTGGTTGAAGCCAGGATACTCAGTGAACTCACTGACAGTGAACTTAGATGGCCATGTTGTTAACAACTACCTCATGCTGCCATGTTTTTTCTGAAGCTTAGCTAATTTTCATACTAAACCTAACAAAAATTATGGGGAGGTGAGAGGAGCCAAATCATTTATAAATGTGGATCTGAAAATGTCAATCCTGCAAACCAAATTCTCTGTATTTTTTAAAGTTGTTCAGCATGACCATGGTTAATTAAATTTTAGGAACTGAATTTGATTAAAAACATCACTCTAGTGAGACCAATAAAAAAAAAATCTTTTTTCATCCCAATAATAAACTCGAATACTCAATATATCCATTTCTAAGCAAAGCACTTAAAAATGTAGGAATAGCAAGATAATTCCTCAACATGAAAATGGGTATCTTAGGAGGGGGGAAAGATGGCGGCGGAGGAGGGGACCCTATTCCGACCAGTCCCCAGAATTGAGCTGGATATCTACCAGACCACTCTGAACACCCATGAAATCAGCCTGAGATGTAAGAAGATAGATCTGGATCTCCAGAAACAGAATATCGCAGGCGGTTGGTTTCCATTGGTTTCAAGGTACGACGCAGGGAGCTGTGATTCCGAGGGCAGATATTGGAATATCTGCCCATATCAGCAGACATCGAGGGAAGCGGGAGGGAGCCTGGCCGTGGGAATCCTACACCACTGGTGAGCGATAGCCTCCTGCGCTGGGGACAGGGCACAGACTTGCAGACTGGTAGTGGTGGGGAAAAGACTTTAGGGCAGCCTCCGAGACGGAAACCGGAGTGGCAGGGTCTCCTGTGCGAACTGGGGGTGGCTGGCAGTTTTAGAAGCACAAAGGGCAGAGATGTGCCCCGACCTGGAGGCGAGGACTGGGAGCCCTGCTGAGGGGCGCACAACCCAGGACACTGCAGTTCATAACAGCACAGACAGAAACAGAGAGAATGTGGGCCTGGAGAGCTCACTGAAGAACAGACTGCGATCTCTCTGCTCTGAGGCAGAGGGTTGGAAACAGTCTCTTCTGCTCTGACTCTCGGAAGAGAAGCGGAAAGCCACCAGGGCATGCCGCCAGAGAACAAAAGCCCCCAAAAACCCATTTTCACTGTGCGCATCCCAGGGTGGGTAAACAAGAGGCCAGCAACCCTAAGGTCCCTAGAAAACAGGTTCATCTTGCTTGGGTTGTGGTCAATAATTTGGACTCTGTACATTCCCTCAACCATCCCTCAACAGAATGACTAGGAGGAGGAACCCCCAAAATAGAAAGACTCAGAGATTATGACTTATGCCACAGATTTACAAATGGATACAGATATAACCAAGATGTCGGAGATGGAATTCAGGCTAGCAATTGTGAAGACAATAGCTAGAATGGAGAAATCGATTAATGGCAACATAGAGTCTCTAAGGGCAGAAATGAAAACTGAATTGGCAGAACTTAAAAATGCTATCAATGAGGTCCAATCTAATCTAGATAATCTAACAGCTAGGGTAAGTGAGGCAGAAGAACGAATTAGGGACCTTGAAGACCAATTAATAGATAAAAAGGGAAAAGAGGAGGCCAGGGAAAAACAACTCAGAATCCATGAAAATAGAATCAGAGAAATAAGTGACACCATGAAATGTTCCAATGTCAGAATTATTGGAATCCCTGAGGGGGTGGGGAGAGAGAGAGGACTAGAAGGTATGTTTGAGCAAATCATAGCTGAGAACTTCCCTAATCTGGGGAATGAAACAAACATTTGTGTCTTAGAGGCAGAGAGGACCCCTCCCAAGATCAAGGAAAACAGGCCAACACCCCAGCATAGTAAAACTCCCAAATCTTAGAACCAAGGAAACCATTCTAAGGGCAGTTAGGGGGAAGAGATTCCTTACGTACAGAGGGAGGAACATCAGAATAACGTCAGACCTATCCACAGAGACCTGGCAAGCCAGAAAGGCCTGGCAAGACATATTCAGGGTTCTAAATGAGAATAACATGCAGCCAAGAATACTTTATCCGGCAAGGCTGTCATTTGGAATGGATGGAGAGATGCAGAGCTTCCAAGACCGGCAGAAACTGAAAGAATATGTGACCACTAAGGTGGCCCTGCAAGAAATATTAAGGGGGGATCTATAAAAGGAGATGGATTCCCTGGGGAATTCTACCAAACATTCAAAGAAGAAATAATACCTATCCTCCTGAAGCTGTTTCAAAAAATAGAAGGAAAGCTTCCAGAGTCATTCTGTGAGGCCAGTATTACCTTAATCCCCAAACCAGGCAAAGACCCCATCAAAAAGGAGAATTTCAGACTGATAATCCTGATGAATATGGATTCCAAAATCCTCAACAAAATCCTAGCTAATAGGATCCAACAATACATTAAAAGGATCATCCACCACGACCAAGTGGGATTTATCCACGGGATGCAAGTGTGGTTCAACATTTGCAAATCAATCAATGTGATAGAACACATTAATTAGAGGAGAGAGAAGGACCATATGATCCTATAAATTGATGCAGAAAAAGCATTTGACAAAAGACAGCATCCTTTCCTTATTAAAACTCTTCAGAGTATAGAGATAGAGGGAACATTCCTCAAGTTCATAAAATCCATCTATGAAAAACCCACAGCAAATATCATCCTCAATGGGGAAAAGCTGAAAGCCTTTCCCTTAAGATCAGGAACACAAGGATGCCCACTCTCGCCACTATTGTTTAACATAGTACTAGAAGTCCTAGCAACAGCAATCAGAGAAAAAAAGAAATAAAAGGTATTCAAATTGGCAAAGAAGTCAAACTCTCTCTTTTCGCAGATGACATGATACTTTATGGTGAAAACCGAAAAGACTCCACCCCCAAATTACTAGAACTCATACAGCAATTCAGTAATGTGGCAGGATACAAAATCAATGCACAGAAATCAGTTGGTTTCTTATATACTAACAATGCATCTGTAGAAACAGAAATTAGAAAAACAATTCCATTTACAATAGCACCAAAAACCATAAGATACCTCGGAATAAACCTAACCAAAGAGGTAAAGTATCTATACTCTAGGAACTACAAAACACTCATGAAAGAAATTGAAGAAGACACAAAAAGATGGAAAAACATTCCATGCTCATGGATTGGAAGAATAAACATTATTAAAATGTCTATGCTGCCCAAAGCAATCTATACCTTCACTGCCATCCCAATCAAAATTCCAATGACATTTTTCAAAGTGCTGGAACAAACAATCCTGAAATTTGTATGGAATCAGAAAAGATCCCGAATTGTCAAGGAAATGTTGAAAAAGAAAAACAAAGCTGGGGGCATCACATTGCCCGATTTCAAGCTATATTACGAAGCAGTGATCACCAAGACAGCATGGTACTGGCACAAAAACAGATATATAGACCAATGTAACAGAATAGAGAGCCCAGATATGGACCCTCAACTCTATGGTCAAATAATCTTTGACAAAGCAGGAAAAAATATGCAATGGAAAAAAGTCTCTTTAATAAATGGTGCTGGGAAAATTGGACAGCCACATGCAGAAGAATGAAACTCACCCTCAATGTGAGACAGGAATCCATCAAAATCCTAGAGGAAAACATTGGCAGTAACCTCTTAGACATCGGCCACAGCAACTTCTTTCAAGATACATCTCCAAAGGCTAGTGAAACAAAAGCAAAAATAAACTTTTGGGACTTCATCCAGATAAAAAGCTTCTGTACAGCAAAGGAAACAGTCAACAAAACAAAGAGGCAACCCACAGAATGTCATTTGCAAATGACACTACAGAGAAAGGGCTGGTATCCAAGATCTATAAAGAACTTCTCAAACTCAACACCCAAAAAACAAATAATCAAGTCAAAAAATGGGCAGAAGACATGAACAGACACTTCTCCAAAGAAGACATACAAATGGCTAACAGACACATGAAAAAATGTTCATCATCATTAACCATCAGGGAAATTCAAATTAAAACCACATTGAGATACCACCTTACACCAGTTAGAATGGCAAAAATTGACAAGGCAAGAAACAACAAATCTTGGAGAGGTTGTGGAGAAAGGGGAACCCTCCTACACTGTTGGTGGGAATGCAAGTTGGTACAGCCACTTTGGAAAACAGTATGGAGGTGCCTCAAAAAATTAAAAATAGAGCTACCCTATGACCCGGCAATTGCACTACTGGGTATTTACCCCGAAGACACAGATGTAGTGAAAAGAAGGGCCATATGTATCCCAATGTTCATAGCAGCAATGTCCACAATAGCCAAACTGTGGAAAGAACCGAGATGCTCTTCAACGGATGAATGGATAAAGAAGACATGGTCCAATTACTCAGCCATCAGAAAGGATGAATACCCAACTTTTACATCAACATGGATGGGACTGGAGGAGATTATGCTAAGTGAAATAAGTCAAGCAGAGAAAGTCAATTATCATATGGTTTCACTTATTTGTGGAACATAAGGAATAGCTTGGAGGACATTAGGAGAAGGAAGGGAAAAATGAAGGGGGGGAAATCGGAGGGGGAGATGAACCATGAGAGACTATGGACTCTGAGAAACAAACTGAGGGTTCTAGAGGGGAGGGCGGTGGGGGGATGGGTTAGCCTGGTGATGGGCATTAAGGAGGGCACATACTGCGTAGAGCACTGTGTGTTATACAAAAACAATGAATCGTGGATCACTACATCATAAACTAATGATGTATGGTGACTAACGTAACATAATAAAAAAATTTTAAAAAAAAAGAAAATGGGTATCTTAGACTGATAGCCAACATTGTATTTAATGAGGAAATATTAAAAGTTAGAAACATAACAAGGGTGGCTGTTATTACATCATTAGTACATTTTTACTTACACAGTGTACTGAAAGTTGAAGCCATTACAGTTTGAAATAAAAAAAAATATGAAATGTATAGCTAACTGGAAAGGAAGAAATAAAATTAACATGGTTTTACCACTGCCTCATCTGTAGGGAAATTTCCCATTGATTTTATTCAGTTCCAGTTTGATTGTGTTCACAGTAAGAGTTTGGTTTGCCTTTTTAACACCACCATCTTCATATAAAGGATCCAAGTTCCCTTATCCCTTTCTTCAGGAGAACCCACAAGTGTCCAGGAGTAGTGAGTGAGAGGTTATCCATAGGTGAAAGACCAGAAAACCTTTCACTCTGTTCCCTGAATCTCTGAAGGTTTTTTTCCTTCTTCCTTCTGACCATTTCCTTCTCCATTTTGGCTTCCCACTCTACTCTCTGTCTCTCCTTTTTCCAGGTCCAGTTTTATTTGTTCTTTTGAGGTCAGAGAAAACAGCCCTCCAAATATGCCTATAAGAATTCACCTGACACTCTAGGTCTATGGTATGTTTGAATCTTGGTTCCTGAGTGAATATGAACTAGGAGGAGAGAAATGACCCCCTGAGTGTAAGTGAGAAAGAAGAGTAGATGAGAAATACCCTAAATACCACAAAATAAACAGAGACATGGTTCTGCCACATTTGCAAATATGATTCTGTACACAGCACATAGGGTTCTTTGACAAGCACTCTGTGAATATTAGCTATTGATTCTTGAAAAACTCATCTGGCTGCCAAATAATCATTTCTAACCATTATTAATCTTTTAGTGACTTTGCTTGTAAATAAAATTTTATGGTGAAAGTATCTTTAAATCCATCTGGCTCAGGACGAGGAGCTATCTACTGTTTGGTGTAGGGCACCCTGATTAACAGGGCTATGTGGGGGAGGGATTACCCCAAAAGGAGTTAAGCTGATCATTTCTTTCAAAAAGCAGGAGCACAAGGTGCTAGCCAAGAAAGAGTAGCTGTCCACTGCAAGTCTAATAAGAGACCTTGCATATATGTGAATCTATACAGAAGAAGGTGTTTACCTTAAGTAATAGAGAGGTAAAGCTCCTGTGTATCCAAAGGCAAGTACTTTACATCTGGGGGGACAAGAGATCTATGGGGAATGGTGAATTATCTAGTTTGACTAGAAGGGAAATGCACAAAAATGGTGGGGTATAAAACCGATGAAGTGGGGCAAAGGGGCCAGATAAAGGCAGGCCTTGAATATTGTTAGGGTTCTTGAAATTTAGTTTACAGGAAATTGGGAAACTAAATTTAAAATTGAAAATTCTGAGGAAGAAGAAAGCTATGTACTTGCATAGAGATTTAAAGTATGTAATATATCCACCTTGCCAAGTGTCCTCAGCTTTCTTGTGTTTCCAGTAACCTCTTTGAAAATGTTCTAGGTCGAAGTTTTCCCATGATATTTCAAATCAACAGATCATTTGTGTGAGGTTAAAATTACACTTGACAATAATGGAGGAAAAATACGCACACACAATAGAAACAGCTCCAAAAACAACGTTTTGGCTTTTCTTGTGAAAGAGGGTAGCACCTTAAATGTCTTTGATAAGGTTCCAAAATTATCTCAAATTACTAAAAAGGAGGGGAGCAAAAAAAAAGGTCAGTTATCAAGTTTCATGTTAAATGTTATTTAATAAAGTACATTAATGAAAGAAACAAGTAGTTCATTTCAAATGAAAAACTATACATGCCATTATGGAATACTCTCAGTTCTTTGAAAAAAAATCAGTGATTCTGAGCATTTGAAAGTGGATCTGGCAGTGATCATTAATGGCTGCTGAAATGAGTAGGTGAAAATGTGCTGGGGGATTTTACAGTGGTTGTATCATATTGACAGCACGGAACCCATGATCAATGTTAACATCACAAAAAGACAGCGGGAGATATCCTGGGCTAGCATAGCTCATATGATGCAGGTATGAAGGAGATACCACCACCTAGTCAGTCTTCGTGCTCTCCCAAATCAAGCCTAACCTGTATCTGGTCATGCCTCTAGATCTGAATTTTTATAGGAAATACAAGGAACAGAGGAGTGGATTAAATGACACCACCAGGATACAGACTCCAAAATCTAGAATGTGGAAAATTCTGAGACAATAAGGTATTCTATAAAAATCCCTATTTTTTCATACACATTAATAGCAAAACAAAGGAAAAATGATGAAAGGGAAATATATATATTCTAAAGAGAGTGAAAACATACAATAACCAAATTCAATGTGTCGTTGTTGTTTGATCCTGATTTAAATGAACTAACTAAAAAAAAGAAGTTATGAGACAGTTTCTGACGTTTGAATACTAACTAGATTTTTGCTGATATAAAAAAACTATTACCTTAGTGGTTACCTCAGTGGTATTATTGATTGATGACTACCTACTTAAATAATTTAAGTGGAAACAGGATGGAAATATTGATTTTGAGTAAAGACCTAAAATATTCTGATAGGGTGAAGTCCAAGTCTTGGATTCTTGGATTTTTTTTTTTTTTCCTAGCAGATTCAAATGAGACCAGTGTCTGAGGTTAAAGCACTCATGCTGGCCTCTTGTTGATCACTGAGAAAGAATCCCCGAGGACCCCCTGTAGCTAAATTGTGAAATCCTGTGCATAAGGAGAGAGAAAAGGAGAATATGTCATTTTTTTCCCACAATGCTAATGCTCAGAGTATTCTCCTGAGAAAATTGGGGATGTGGGGGCTGGGAATAAAGCTATGTGTACCTTGCTCCTGATGAGCCTTCTCAAACTCTGAAACAATAACAGGACAACTCCGTGGAGACTAAAAAGCATCCCTGGTCAGCCTGGACCTTGGACACAATCTTGGCTTGGTAGGGCATTTTCCAGAGAGTATGTTGCCTAAATTAGGGAAGAAGGCACACCACGTGTATGTTTTTATTCCCATCTCTCTGACCTCATCTCCTTAGATCTCTATCTGCAAAGCACATTTAGCCCAATCACTGACGCTCTTGGACTCAGGTTCAGACACCTCTGGGATGAGTTGTCCTACCTGTGCACCACCTCCACCTCACCCCAGCATCAACCACATGTCAGTTTTTCTATACCCTGGATTTAAAAGAACAGTGTGAACACTAGAATATTGAGAGAGGAATGAGCATAGCTGACAGCTAGTTCTTGTCACCCAAGCTTCTCATTACCAGTGCTGTTCCTGGAATTTTGTCGTGCTTTTCTCTGAGTTTTCCCTCTGTATTTTTTCTACCATTGAACTGTACCCATGCTACAGGGACTGTAACTGTGTTAAAAGCACAACATAACTCATAGAAATAAAGAGTGCAATGCCCCTTCCCCAAGGTATGCCTGCCAGAGAGAACTTCTCACTGATGTTCAAGAATTAACAACAGATAGAAGGATGGGGGAGTGGTGAGCGGGAATGGGTAGCAACTGGAGGAGCAAAACCTTAAAACAATGGCTTTTCCTCTTGTTCTTTTCCCTTTTTCTCTCTGGGTTGACCCTCCTTTTTGTAACTCCAGTGTGAGTGTTTGGGTAAGAAAGAACTAAAGTCTCACTGGTAAGGATGAGCTTCCCTTCTGAAATACCCTAAGACTTCATGACACACAGAAGGTGGGGTGAGAGTGAGCAGGCTATTTAGACCTGCCAGTAGGGAAAGTGGATGGCGTTGAAAGGGAGAGCAGGATGGCGTTAACTTCCTTCTGGAGGAAAAATCAACCCTTAGATGCTGATAATATGGGGTTTTTGTCACAGAAATCAGTTGAATGAGTAGCTGGAAGGAAAGGTCATGAGTTGGACTATATAGATGTTGATTTTGTTAATCTTTTTGTTAGACATAAATAGGGTGGCTTGCTGGCTCCCCGTAATCTTCTCATTGACAATACCCATAATAATTCACCCCCTACCTCTGGAGTAACCATTTTCTTTTCCCTCACTTTCCTTTCACACCCACACATAAAGCCAAAATGCAGTCATGTGTTTGGGTGGGAGCTGCCATTCTCTTACTTGGCCATGTATCCTTGACTTTGGTGATTGAACAAGAAAGAGCACTTGACTCAATCTAGACCCATCATAATATCCACATTAACTGGGTCTAGGTTTGGCACATAACTGAATCTGAGCCTACGAAATGCCATCCCCTGGATTTTCAAACTTGAGCTGTGGATTAATGTTGTTTTCTTTCTGATCAACAAGCCAGATAGAAGTGCACCCAGTGCATCCAGATGTGTTATCTGTAGGCAACACAGTTTCCATCCTCATGGAGAAGCTAAACCAAGAGAAGGAAATTGACACACAAATAACCAGAGTAAAGGCAGTAAGAACTTGGCCTTGATGGTGTTTGATTTCCTGATGACATCTGCCTCCTCCTTAGCAAACCCTAACTTTGCCTTTCCACTTTTTGGTTACATGAGCCTATGAATTCTTTTTTAGACTAAGCAAGTTTAAGATATATTTCTGTTGCCAGAAACCAAAGAGCCCTAAAACAAAAATGAAGTGATCACAACTACCAGGTTGTTGATATATCCATGAATGTTAGCTCTAGCAGTAACCCAAATATAGAATGCTATAAAAGATTTTTTTTCCTAATACCATCCCTCTAAAAAAAAAGCAATGTCATTGTAGTAACTGAAAATAGTTGGCTCTGATGTTTGCTGTCCAACTAGTATAATTGGCCTGTTTGCAAATGACTGGTTGCAGTATTGGTAATATCAGCTCCACATTTGTCAGGCTCCAAATTTCTGTGTTAGTTCAATAAAGATAAGTGCAATGAAGAGCCAATATTACTTGAATCATTTGCAAAAAGGAGTTGTTTCTTATCAGTCTCTATCATTACATTTGTCCTTAGTCCTTGTTATATACAGTTGTCATAAACTCTGGTTTGATTTGGTATTTAAGAAATTGGGAACTAGCAATGTTCTCCTTCTAACAGTGACATACGCATATCCTTGGTCCTTGTATTGATGGTTCACCTTTTGGTTTGTGGCTTTTTTTTTTTTTCTCTCCCTCCAGATTTGGTGCCTATTACCCTTAGTTAGGCAGCAAATTATCAGCAGAAAATTACAAATATATGCATATGTCCTTCCAAGTCATTCATTTCCAATCTGTTTTTCCCTGCCTGCTGTGAGAAGTATTAGGATTTACTTGAAATTTACTTAAATTATGCTATTACATATAACAAAATTATTTCAGTTATACAAGATGAATGAACCATGAAGAAAATGATTGGTTCACCCTGGGAGAAGAGAGATTTTAATAAGGAGTACATAAAGCATTCAAGTTATCTGACAAACAGGAAAGATCTAGATTTCCTTCTAAACTAGAGCATGGTTTAGAGACTAAAATGATTGTTTCCACTGAAAGGATCCTATTTAACCATTAGGTTTTTAGAACGCAAGGCAAGCAGTAAGTTAGCTGGTTTTAGGTGTTTCTGGGTCCCACAGCCCAAATACTACCACTATCATATATTTGCTTTAATTAATTTATAGATTATCTCATTTTTATGAACTGGTAATTACTTAGTATGTCATATCCCGAAGTCTTCCAAGATAAATGGTTTAACAGAATAACGAGTGTCATTTAAAAAAAAAAAAAAAAAAGGTTTTTGTGGCAAAACAAGTTTGAAAACCACGAAGTGGTTTCTTTACTGCAGGGGCTCTGAGATTCTTTAACATGGTAATATGTATTGGGAATCTCCACCATAGAGATAACATCTCCCATACCTGTTTTTCTATGGAATTCTTTCTGAGTAGCATATCTTGTGAACCTGGAATTCCTCTACACCTGCGTTAATCCTCTACTAATATCATTGGCAAGGATTAGAAATATTAATAAATGATGGGGCCCCTGGGTGGCTCAGTCGGTTAAGTTGTCTGCCTTTGGTTCAGGTCATGATCTCAGGGTCCTGGGATTGAGCCCCGCATCAGGCTCCTTCCTCAGCGGGGAGCCTGCTTCTCCCTCTCCCTCTGCTGCTCTCCCTGCTTGTGCTCTCTCTCTTGCTATCTCTCTGTGTGTCAAATAAATAAATAAAATCTTTAAGTAAGTAAGTAAGTAAGTAACATAAGGCAGTCAAATTTTCTAACAGAAGGAAAGATCCTCCCTCCCCTGTCTTTGGTTCATGAGCTTTTGGTTGAATGAACTGTGCTTGAAACACTGACCACTGATCAGACAAAAGAAACCACCTTTTTATTAATAATGAAAATATGTTCAGGCACTTGGCCTTGAGCAGATGAGGGAAGCACGAAATCGACGCTATCACAGATACCTACCATATAACTCAGATTGGTAAAATGCCAGCCACAAGCCTACATCCATTTTACCTGCAAGAACTCATTGAAGGTGAATTGTTTTCATGAGGTAATTTTGCAAATTGTCCCCCCAAAGCACTTGCCCACAGTTTGGGGCCTGTTTGCCCTTCCAGGTTACCAGCTTCCAGGCTAATCTGGTACACATTTCGGTAAGGATTACTGTGATAGCAATGGTTCTCTTTTTATAAATAATTGGTAGCTTGAGTTGGATAAGTCCCCTGAGTATTTAGGTTCAGGTATATTTCTTATAAACTCTAATCAGAGTGCAGTTCTTCTCATAATGCCTGCTCTGCATCCTTAGAAGTTGTTGATAATGGTGACAGAGGTTAGGATCCATTCATGTATGAGTTTCTTTTTAAAACATCAGCTAGAGGGGCATCTGGGTGGCTCAGTCGGTTATGCATCCAACTCCTGATTTTGGCCTGTGGTTTCAGGGTTGTGAGTTTGAGCCCCACATCAGGCTCCACACCCATGCTTAAGGTTCTCTCTCCCTCTTCACCTCCCCCCTCCCTCTCTTGAAAAAAAAAAATCAGCTAGATTCTTACCCATCAAAAACAAGTTTCCAGTCATGTGAGCTCGTTAAACAATTTGTTGATACAAAAGGCAGTTAAGCAAAACAACCAGCTATAGACACGGTTTTAACATTTTAACCTAAAATGAAAGTCCTATCATTTATTTATACTTAACAACAAATGACCACTACAGACACTTGAAATCATTTATTCAAGGCATTTTTACATAATCTTGCAATCCATAATATAAGCATATAATAAAAGAATGTGAGAGTGTAAAGAAGAATATAAAGCCAGTGTCTGGGCATTTAAAATAAGAGCTCTTCAAAAAAGTTACAAATGTTTTACACATAGGTTACCTGAAAAATTTGGAAAAAATTAAAACGTCATTAAAAACATTACTATACCAGATCACATGTCACTTAGTTCGTAGCAAGCAGTTATATATTAATTAAAAGTTTATATCCTGTGAGCTAAGACTTAATACATTTTACATTCAAGTTGAAATATTTCAGCACCATTTTGGTTTGAAGGATAAATGAAATGCTTTAAGTGTTCAAAAGTGGCCCAGGACTTTTGGTAATTGGGAATGAAATCAAGCTGTTAATTGAATATGTTGATTGTGAATATGAATTCTAGACATAGAAAGTATAGAAAAAGGGTAATTTTTACTTATCAGTGACTATATGGTTAATATCAAAACAAGTTATGTTTAAAACAAAATATTGTCTGTATTTTCAGAAAGTTTGCTGAAGATGAATTCTCAGTGCCACAATCATTTTAGTGCACTGAATTTCCTCCAGAATCTGAATATTGGGGATGTTTGTAAGTGTGATTATCCTATGAGATGTCAGAGAGAGAAAAAATTGCTCATTATTATGAATAATACCTAGTGAATAATTAGATGATAGAGATTGTGAATAAAATTACTATGTAAAAAAATATAGATTTCCTGGAAATAGGCAATGGATTCTTGTGGATACGTGTGGATTCGCATGTTAGAGTACTGTTGGGAGACTGAACCTTAGCCTCAAAAGTCAAGACATCTTTAATCTAGACTATGGTCTGAATAATTATGAAGCCACTAATATGGCATATGGAAGGAGTCAATAAATTATTTTCCTATTTAGCCCATTTTTTTCAGAGTCTTTATTAGTCTAAAAGCCAGTCCCTTTTCAGTACTCAACATTCTTAGGTTTACTTCTACTTCCTATTGTAAAAATATTTTATGTGGAATTTGATAAGACTGGATTAGGTTTTTTATTTAAATTTTATTAATGGATGACTTTTATCAGCTAATCATTGTATGTGAGTTTTTGTGGTTATTCAGAGGAGAGATGCCTTGAGGTTCAAAAATATTAAGTGTTAAATCAATACTTGGGAGTTCTTTGGGAGTGTTTAGGCGTAGGAGGAAAGAATATTTACATAAGGGATAAGCAAGAATCTTTAGCTTCCTAATTGAAACTTTTTTTTTCAAAATCAACCAAATAGTAGGTGTTATATTTAAGAGGCAGAACATTTCAAGGATTGAAAACATAGTTTTAATTATTAGTAACACATACATGCATATAACTATTTATTTTAACTTATTTTTTAAAATAAAATATGGTCATGAAAAACAATAGTGCTAAAAATAGAAAATTTTAGACATGTACTTATAGTTGTTAAAAATGAAATAAGGTGAACCTAAAGGGTAATAATGATATTTTTAATACTTATTGAGGTTAGGGGACAGGTTTTTTTTTTTTTAATATCCCAAGGCCTAGCATGTAAGTGCCTGACATGTATTAGGCCCTCAAATGATGATGGGTGGACAGACAGATGGAAGGCTCAGTGAATGAAAGCAAATGTCTTCTCATATGTGTCCAAAGACCATAATATAGTGTTTACAGGGGTAAGAATCTCAATGAAATGATAGGCCTTAATGTGTAGATGCCAGTCTGGCTCAGTATTAATACTGACAGTAGTTTTGTTTTGTTTTGTTTTGTTTTTTAAAAAAGCAAGTATATTAAAATACCTCTATTAGAAAAGACTATGACTTGAAAGGATGATCCTACAGTCTTAAAACTAAAAAAGCAACTTAAGGCAAAGAGGTACATCAAAGAAGCTACTCCATAGCTCAGGTACTAGCTCAGTGAAAGTTCTGGGCTCTCTCAAGCTGCATTCTCTGTTGGTAAGTATGTGCCCTGGCAGATGAGGATGGCATCCACCCCAGGATGACTGTCCATCTCTAGCCCATCTTGCTGCGCTGGGCATTAGTGAGTGCGGGACAACTCTTAGGAGTTGGTGTTGACTTCACAACTCTATGACATACGATACAGGGATGCCAACTCACTTTTAAATTCTACCAAACTAGAAATCCCTCGCTGGAGATTTTAATACTGGCTAGTGTAGGAAGACTTCTGCCTAAGCCCTGCTAACTTAAAAGTGTCATTTGATTTCTCTCTGTACCTTTTGGAACTAGGAAAAAAAGCAATCTTCCAAATTTTGTTGTGGCACATGGTTTCACAGTTTTAAAATAAAATCACAGCTGTCTCATTATGCAACACAGTCGTTTGTTTTACAGAAAGTTATTTTTTTTCCCCTTATTCACCAACCCCTCAACTATGTAATGTTATGTGCTTTGCTAATTTGGTTTATACTTCAGACACACAGAAAGAAAAACAAAAAACAAAAAACATGTATTACTGAGTCCTGGATGACCTGATAATGTTCCTATATCTAGATACTATGTTATGTACTCTGGATAATTTAAATTTTTTTTTAGCATTCTTCATTTTAAAGCTGAACATTAAAAAAAAATGTAGAAAAGCTGAAAATCCTAAGATGTTTTTCATTAATGTTTTAAAATATTTGAGAGACAGTTGTGGTTTTGGGAACTTGTTTGTATGATTTTTATGTCAACCAGGAAAATTTTTCAGTTAACTGTTCTACATACTTAAATGCATACATAGTTTCTCTGAATGTATCACATCTATATCAGAATGACTTCCCATAGACAAAGCTGTCCTCCATACACCAGTCCCCAGAATGGTGATTTTAAGAATGCCACTCAAAAGGTCTGCCCATAGGAAGATTAAAGAATTGAGGCAGCATCAACGAATGTCAGACAGGAGTTAGGAAGCTCAGTTACTTAATTTGTTCTGAAACAAAAGCTGACTTAAGTCAGAATGAAATTGTACACTTAACAGAAAGACAGGAGTTTACTAATTTTAAAATGTAAACATAAAATTTTATATAGGGATGTAACTATCTGAGTACATATATTGCCATTTCTCTGCTATATAGTAATATTTCTTGACACCAATGGTAATGTTTGTTCCTTCGTCAGCACCAAATGTGTCTGTATCTATTTGAACAGTAGGAGCCTCCTTTCTAAATTAATCTATGCTAAGACAAATACAAGCCAGTTATTGTTATGGTTCACTGAAATCAAGAAAATTCTCAGTTAATAGTAATTTTGGTTCATTCACTAAAATGTTATTTTCCCTTTTACACTATAATTTCCAAAGGAGCATAACAAATTTGGATTTCCTTCAAAGAGCCAAAGTGTACATCTACAGAATGGAAACACTGTGTTCATTCACAAAGTAATATGAATAATATTAAAAATTTCCCAAGTAATGCCAATTTAAATGTTCAAAATCCAGTTATGTGCTTTGTTATAAAACAGTCCAAACAAAAATTCCTTTGTTGCTTTCTGTTCTCTCTTTCAAAATCTATAAATCCTACTGAAGTTAATCTATTTTTTCCCACTTCAGAACACCAGGCACTGATTTATCCATTAGGAGTTTTGGCTTGCTTTCTAATACCTAGATTAAGAAAACAAAATAAGACAAATTATTAACTTGATAATATTCTGAGTGAGTACAGTAGACAAGTTTAACATTGACCCTTTAAAAAACATTTGTAGTAATTTCCCTCCACCTATGCAGTAGTCACCTCGTGAAATTACCCAATACATTATTTTAATAATGTTTGAAGGAAGCGACTATGTTAGCTGCCGAAAGTGTATGCCTGATACCTACAGACTTAATGTTCAGAGTTAAAAGAAACAGCCTCTGAATTAATCAAGAGTAAAGCAGGACTCAGAGGACCAGCAGCCCTGTCCAGATGAGTTCACTCCATGGAGTGGGGCATGTCCACCTAGAAGCAGGTTCATGGCCACTGCACCATCTTGGGTTACTCCTTTCCCAGCGTGGTTTTGGATGTAAACGGATGCCTTCAAAGGCAGAGACTGAGTCAAAGCCAACCAATCCAATATGTCATTTATACTGTGATCATAGATCCCCATGTAAAGAAACTAAGCAGTCCAAATCATAAACCAGTGATTTCCAGATATTAAGTTTTGTGAGAGGAGAAATTAATCGTAGTATCATAAAACTAAACTGGGCCACAGTCCCTCAGTCCATTTGTTTTGTTGACAATGAGGAAAAAGAGGAGAAAGATGGAACTCCTGGGTGGTTAAGCGTCCAGCTCTTGGTTTCAGCTCAGGTCATGATCTCAGGATCCTGAGGTCGAGCCCTGCATTGCATGCTTAGTGTGGAGGCTGCTTGAGGTTCTCTCAATCCCTCTGCTACTGCCCCAGCGTACATGTGTGTGTGCCATGTGCTCGCTCTCACTCTCTCTCTGTCTCTAAAAAATAAATAAATCTTAAAAAAAAAAAAAAAAAAAAAAAAGAAGAAGGAGAGTGGATATATCAAAGGCATACCCTGTCCTCCTGGGTAGTTTTTACGCACCAGTGGAAAGTTCTCCAGTATGTGATTAGCATGAAAACCCTGAGCGAACTGAGGGATGATACGTCTTGAAGAGTTAAAAAGGTACAATAACATTACCAAGGGAATCACATGCCGTGCTGCTCTCAGAACCACCAGACTGACCACGCAGCTTTAGGCAAGTTACACTCCTTGCTCAAGGAACTTCAAAGACTCCCCATGGCCTTCAGAATGAAGTTCAAACTTTCTAGCTTGCTCTTCAGTGCTCCCTTTGATCTGGTCCCAACTTACTCTTCCATCCTTTTCGCCCAAATCTTAACTCCTTAGCCACACTAGAAGACTTGGTTTTCCAAATATGCCCTGCAGTTTCTCCCTGCTGTGGGGTGGCCAATGATGCTGACTCCTCCTGGCATGCCCTTCCTTAACTGCCCCCCAGGCCAGTCCTCCTCAGCCTTCAAGGCCCAGTTCACATGCTGTCCTAAAGCCACTCCTGAATCTCAGCCAGAGGAAATCTCTCCTTCCTCTGAACGCCGATTCCCAGCAAGGGAGACCAGAAGCGAAAGTCAGAATAAAGGAGGCAGGCACCATTCTCCTGAAGGTGAGGGTTCCTTTCTCAAGGTCTCTGCACATCTTTCATTAGTTTCCACTCATAGAGTGGATCTTGTTATTTGATTACAAATCACTGTGGGTCCTTTCACCTTCCCATATTTCCATCTGATCCATATTGCTTATTAAAATTTTACCTCAACCACTCTTGCAATTCAGTTACAGTCAGTGACACCTGGTTTTAAAAAAAGAAAGAACAACTCTGTGCTGGAGCAATATAATGATTTTTATTTGTACTAAATACTTGGCAATATCCAATTCAGTAGATTCTACTCGTGAACATCCTCTGCTATAGGAGTTACATCTCCAGCCCTGTTCTTAGTGCAAGGTCAGCCGTTGTATCTGGGGGTCACCCAGCCGATAGCAGAGGTCCTTCTGTTTCCCCTGCATTTCATCTTACCCCTCATAGAGTTTTATAGTGCCTCTCTACTCCAGTTATATGTGTATTTCTCTCGGCCTCTCAATTCCACAGCCTAAATTCCCTGAAAGAGAGGGTCATTTCTCTACTGTGCGAGTGTCGAATTAGAGTCTACACGGTGGCAGGCCTGTACCCGGGAAACGGGTGGACAGGGGTCTAGGTCCCAGCCATGTCAGAGCGGATAGGAGACAAACATTATACAGGAGATTCACAAGTAATTAATTGAGAATTGTTGTAACACAACTACAAGGGAAGAGTATAAAGGGTCAGAAATCATACTTATCTTTGCCTTACTCTCTAATACCTAGTGTAGGGCCTCAGTAAAGACAAAGTGCAAAAGTGAGAATGCCGATGAATAAACAGAGAATGAGTGAATAAGGAATCCTAAAAATTAAGAGAAATTAATTAATCCATGTATTTTACATTATTTTAGTTTATCTTAGCTTCAGTTACACTGACGTGCTGAGGATTTTCATTTATACTTTGATCAGCTCCACACAATAGTTTGCCATAAACCCAGCCAGGTTTTCTGCCTGCTGGGCACGTTCAGGAGGATATACTGGATTTTCTTTTTCCGGTGCTGTCCCTTTGCTGTCATGGGCTGCATCTATCCCTAGAGCTGTGATGAAACTTGTCCAGTACAGGCTCGGCTCCTTCATGGAAGAAGGAAAAGGCTCCCTCCAAGGGCAATGCAGCCCAAGCCACAGTGCCTGGCCCTGTCCATGGAAAATGGACTGCTCTACAGAAGCCTCACACTTCCACTGGCCAGGAGCCCGGGGTGGGGAAGAACCTGCACAACCAGGCTGAGGTGAGTTTGGGAAATCCCACAAACTTCAGATTTACGTGAGGCCAGCCACTGCCCTGGTTTGTGAATCCGGGAGAAATGTGTATTAAGTGTAAATCACTAGTGTAAGCTCTAGTGACAAGT
Organism: Halichoerus grypus; assembly: GCF_964656455.1. Taxonomy (NCBI): domain Eukaryota; kingdom Metazoa; phylum Chordata; class Mammalia; order Carnivora; family Phocidae; genus Halichoerus; species Halichoerus grypus. The sequence continues at coordinate 134,982,512 of NC_135713.1, read as the reverse complement.
CTCCACATGACCCCTGAGGCACTGGTGCCCTCTCCCACGTTGCTGCATGTTCAGCATCATTCTAATGCTGTTGTTCTGGTTGGGATCAGTCACAGGGGGCGCAGGGGTTAGGCTTGCTAGCCCAGCAACGCTAGAGCAGACAGGGCTTCAAGGACGGAGGAGGACAGAGACAAGCCAATCACACTACCTAACTCTGCTCCCATTACTTTCATCACAGCGTCACCCCTATTAATATCCATGTGCTGGGATTCCCTCTGAGATTTCATTCAAAGAAGGGTTTAGGGGCTAGGCAAATGATGGAGGAACCTCCACACAGCACTCCTTTTTGTAGGGTATTTTTCTAGTACTTGTGGTTTTAGAACTCAAATTTGTAAAATCTTGGTTTCTACAGAACAGTCGGTCTGACCCCTTCAGTGGAGTGCTTTAAAGCAGTGATTTTCAAAATGCACTTTAAAGAACTCTTGGAATTTCTTCAGAGCTGCTTCATGGACGCTGGTGAAGAGACAGGAAATCCAACTGTTTGGGATCCCACAAGGTCACCCACACAGCATATGGCATGTTTTACATACTCAGCCACTACACGGGCTTTTCGCAGTAAACAGTGTGTTCTGTGTGCATGTCTTGTCTCGGAAGCTAAGCTTTAGGATGATAAAAACCGGAGTACATCTCCCCACCCCCTTCTCTAGCATCACCAAAGAAAGATCGGCTCTAATTTTGTGATAGCACGGACAGACCATTTTACAAGGAAGCTGTAGTAGTAGTAGAAACAGACACAGGTAGGGGCGCTTGGGTGGCTCAGTCTGTTAAGCATCTGCCACATCAGGTCATGAACTCAGAGTCCTGGGATCGAATCAGATTCCCTGACTCAGAGTCCCTGCTCAGACGGGAGTCTGCTTCTCCCTCTCCCTTTGCCCCTCCCCCCACTCGTGCTCGAGCTCTCTCTCTCTCTTTCTCTCTCTCAAACAAATAAAAATAAAAATCTTAGAAAAGAAAAGAAACAAACACATGTATAATGCCTGTCAGTGAACTAAAACGCTTCGAGAGGAGAATTACTAAGCTAGGCAAAGAGGACTCACGGTGAAATCGTGCAGCCCGAGGCATAGGCATGGTGTCCTGTGTAGCGGATTTCACAGCGCACAACGTTGTTGGAATAGTCCGATTCAGGCACCAGGTAGCTGGGGTTCACACTGACCTAGGCAACATAAACATCATCCATGTTTCAGATTTCATCAGCAGTGTTTGCTGGTTAATTTCTTCCTATTTCCACACAGCTAGAACAAGGAAATGCTTCAACTAAATCAAGCAGGGAGGGGATTTAAAAAGTAAAGCAAGTGGGGAAATTCTGGAGAAGTTATAGAAGGAGGCTCTATATTTTCCCTTGAAGTTCCTTAAAATATTTTTTTTTCATATAGGTAGGTTGGTTTAGAAATATTTCTAGGAGACATTGAATTGCTTGCAGGATTGTGGTTATCTCACAATGAATTCACAAGGGGAAGCCCACTGAGTTGCAGTCGAAATAAATTAAAGGTTTCTATTTTCAAAGGTCTCTACCTTTAGAATGTAGTTTCCAGGTTTTACATCCGTAATATCAATCCACTGGCAGTCTATGTCTGCATTATAGGTATCGTAACAGCCAGGACTCAACCCCTAAAACAAATAAAATTTAAAAATGTAAAAAGATGGTATATGGTTAGAGTATGCTAAAGAATGTGCTTATTATTTGCAAATTAAATTTTAAGTTAGTACTTACAAGAGTTTGACATAAAACTATACTTATATTGCATCTCCTTTGAGAAGTATATATTACTCAGCCTTATAGCACCTCCAGCTAAAAAAAATACAGGACTAATATAAGTAGTAGTACATCTAGCTTCTTAAAAGTGTCATCAATCACCAGTGATAAATACAATCTTAAGTGACAGAATAGGCCTCCATCAAAATTCTAGAATATCACCAGTTCGGGAATAAAGGCCATGTGATAATCCACCTAACTCACATGTCCTCAGAACAACCCTTCCCACTTTCTCTTGGAAATTACCTTCCTTTACTCTGAATGCCCCGATTTTATAGTGTTTGTCCTCTAATGCTCTGTATTATAATGGTACCCTATAAGAATATATCCAACTAGAGATTATAAACTCCCTGAGGCTGGAGTCTTTGTTGCATTTTTGAGTAGCTAACATTTATAAAGTATGTAGTATGTGCCAGGAACCGTTTTAAACATGTTACACCTATAAATTCAATTTTCACAAGTACATGAGATAGGTGCTATTCTTATCCCCATTTTGCAGGTGAGGAAAATGAGTCATTTTAAGGTCAATCAAGTCACTCGAGGATATATAGATAGTAAGTGGCTGAGCTGGCTTTCAGTTTAGATGTTGAGGGCCCAGGGTCCCTGGGTCCCCACCACACTATTCTCTCTCTCTCATTGCCACTGAAATATGTTATTGAATTAAAGGGATGAATGCATGTCTCAGTAAATCAATACCACCACATCACTCCACTTGCTAAGATACTCCCTTCAATAGGGAAATGAGTGCCTTCTACAGGCAGGGAGGAGAAAAATTCCAGTAAGATAGGGTCCTTGCTCTCCAGAGAGTTACAGTCTGGGGAAATTTGCTCAAATTGGAGTCCGTAGGTATATTCTTGATTCCATTAGTTCTTCTTGAGAAGTTTGAATTGTATTTTCATTCTAATACGAACCTAAAGTAAATTTAAAAGCATATGCTAGAATCATTTTAACTCATTACTTCCATTTCATTTCAGCCCCCAAAATTTCTTCGGTGCTTCAGATCACTTTGGTCACCAAAGAGATGGCAAGATCCTCTAAGCATATTCTAGCAATACTGGTGTGGCTCTTGCTGGATTGGGGAAGAAGGGCACAGCACCTGTGCTCTCATTCAGCACACAATAGCACAGACAGGCCAAACTCAAAAGTACCTGTGCCTCAGCAGGGAGAACCATATGGAGATTTTTCAGTGTCTGGGCCCAGCACGTTAATTCTGATTCTGGCACATACTAGATCCTCAGTAAGCATTAGCTATCGTAGTTGTTGCTACTGCGCCGAACACCAAGTCCCACCACCTGCCATGGCGCTGTAACACCTCCATTCATTGGATGAGCTATGTATTTAAGACTGTTTAAACAATGCCACAGTGCTGATCTTACCTTCAAGCGAACAAAAGAGCTTTAACGAGCGCTGAAATTGGTACTCCTGCTCGCAGGATTTAAGTTGTTTTAACTTTGATTATTTGAACTAGCGCACAAACAATGGGAATTTTTAAGGCTATTGAAAAATCAGGCCTGTCCCGTATTCAAACTCAAACTTTAAAAACAGATGAAATGTAGAGACCCTTGGGGCGCCTGGGTGGCTCAGTCGTTCAGCGTCTGCCTTCGGCTCAGGTCATGATCTCAGGGTCCTGGGATCGAGCCCCACATCGGGCTCCCTGCTCAGTGAGGAACCTGCTTCTCCCTCTCCCTGCCCCCGACTCATGCTCTCTCTCTCTCTCTCTCAAATAAATAAAATCTTTAAAAAAAAAAAAAAAAAGAAATGTAGAGCCTTAACTAATGCTGTCTAAATTAGCTGTTTGGTTTTAGCAAAAGAGAAGCGGTGGTTACATTAAATTAATGAGGTTAATGTAACTGTTTCTAGTTTCATATATGTTGAAAATGTAAATTTGTTATCTAAGAATTAAGAGTTATATGGAAGTATAGATATAAGGAAGTGATATCTACTTTTATATTTGGATACATTCAAACATTGTAATACAACTATTCTAAGTCAACATTGGGGTTTTGTAAGAGTTGTTTTGCCCCTTTAAGTGAAGTCCATGTTCAAGAAACACCAGTCTAGTGAAAAACACAAATACATCAATCACTTGCAATGCAAGACCTGGTGAACAGTGGTTTAAATAGGACATAAACGGAAGATGATTAATAAGAAAGCTACCATAGAAAATGAAGTGGGGTCACCCCAAGGAACTGGAAGACTAGAAGAGCTATAAATACCTAGAGCCCTAAATTCAAATATTTCAACAGAGAGCTGTCCAGAGTGCCTCTTTTTCTAAATGGAAAGAATAAACGCCAGGGCCTCTGCATAGGCGGGCGGCCACTGCGGAGATCGCTGAGCGAAAAGGGGATCTCTCTGCCCACATATGTGTAATGTGTGGGTAGGTTGCCTCAACTTTTAGTTAAAGGGTAAGTGCTGCCCCCAGAGCATGTGGAATTGAACCTCTTCCCCCTCCCATTGCTCTGATGTTTTAAGTTCAGAGAAAGAAACAGCGGTAACATTTAGGTCACTAAAAAGCTTCTAGCCACAGCCCCGGAATTTGCTCCCTGAGATGCTAGCTGCTGATCCTTTCCTGCCCTGCGTTATGTACGTTCACTGCTCCTTGCCAGGATTTCGGCTGCACTAAAATTACAACGTCCTCTTACAAATGAGGGTGTCTTGTGGAAATACTGGCATGGCTTTTAACTGACACACATTTTCCCATTTATAAGACATACACACTGCTTAGGTCAGCACTATTTTTAAAAATCCATCCAAAGGACATCTGACATCAATTATACTGTAGGTTTAACTACATATGCGTGGAGAAAGAAATTGTGTCCTTCTGCTCCCATTTGCATGCTTGAAAGAGACTGGTTTTAAAGTGCTTTTTAAGAAACTTAGGTTCTCTCTTTTCTAACCCCAATCACCATTCTCTCTCTAGCTTAAGAGGTGGAGGGAGGAATGGTTTTGAAGGTGAGAACACAGAAGTGTCTTCACCGTTATTTACCAAGCCAGTTAAAGAGTACAGAATGAGTGCAGATCCTGGACACCAGTCAGATTTGTTCAGGGACTAAACCGCTTCTTTCTACTGTGAAACATAGCGACTATGCACATTCACCTTCTATGATGATGAAATTCTTTAAAAATAATTTGAATCTGGGGAGCCTGGGTGGCTCAGTCACTTAAGCATCCGACTCTTGATTTCAGTTCAGGTCATGATCTCAGGGTTGTGAGACCAAGCCCCATGTCGGGGCTCCACTGTGGGCGTGGAGCCTGCTTGAGATTCTCTCTCTCTCCCTCTCCTTCTGCCCTTCCCCGCCCTTTCTCTCCCTCTCTAAAAATAAATACATTAATTATAATAATTTGAATCATCAAGTGACCAGCTTCCTTTTCCCAATTATTTTCCATCTTGACTAGATGACCCCCTAAATCAAACAGTTTATATAAAAAAGACTGGCAGGAGGAAAGAAAAAGAGAAGACCACACTGTTTTCTCTCTGAAGCCTGCGGGTTCCTGAGGTCAGGGGGCCAACCCACCTGTGTATGCGCAGTACATGCAAATCGCCTGTGGTAGCCATAGTCACAGGATGTGTCCTCAAGACAGAAACTGGCTTTGTGGCCTTCAGCCACTCTCCTTTGGGTAGCAGCATCAAGGAGGTCATAGTGGCTGAATTCATCCATGCTGTGGTAATGTCTGATGTCCCACACAACACAGAGTCAGAGATCAGTAACATGCGGAGAAAGGCATGAGGACTTCAGATGACTTCCCCACTGCCTCCCACACTTGTTTTCACATTACAATTGAGATCCAGTTTATCTTCTTAAAGCTAGATTCATGCTAGCTTTTTTTTTTCCCCCCAGGAAGAGCCATCTATCAGAATTATAAGCCTTTAAACTTGCTTCTAGGAAAAAAGGACTTCTTTTGAGTATTTTGTTTTCCTATTCCACCCTGTTTTATCTTTGAATATTAATTAGAAATAGACACTAAATGATCTGTGTTTAAGTAAAACCTGCCATATGCTCTCTAGTCTGTTTCTTTTGGCTTCCAGTACTGATGTTTCATTCCAAATAAAAGAAGAGCACATGACTCTTGGGAGGTTTCTGTGAGATTTTAAAAAAATGTAAAACCATTACTAAAATGCAAGGGAGAAGTACTGGTATGTTTCCCCCATCATTATTATTTAACTAGTATAAACTTTTGTTTAGAAATAAAATAATTCTATTTTATCAAAAAATTAGGTGTTCTTATCTGCTTTTCTCATTTCATTAAAGGAAAGGTGCTGAGCCATGTATCTTCTCACATAAGGAAAGAACAAGAAAAAATTGCTCAAATTGCAGAAGGTTTCAGGGCATCCATCAGGATTTCCTGGCATTACCAGGATTCCCGGGCAAGTTACCAAGGCAAATTATAGAATCACCTTATATAGAGATCTTTAAATTTAGGACAGAACGGACAATTACCCTGGGTTTAACACAGGCATTTTAAAAGATAGAGGTAGGTCCTTCTCAGCTCATGGAGTATATCATCTCTCTTTCTTTGAGGTTGGTGTATGAATCCTTCTGATAACAACTTGTAGTTTTTATTAAATGCTAACTAGGGCGCCTGGGTGGCTCAGTCAGTTTTAAGCGTCTGCCTTTGGCTCAGGTCATGATCCCGGGGTCCTGGGATGGAGCCCCAAATCAGACTCCCTGCTGAGCAGGGAGTCTGCTTCTCCCTCTGCCCCTCCTCCCACTAGTTCTCTCAATCTCCCTCTCTCTCTCTCAAATAAGTAAATAAAATCTTTAAAAAAAATACTAACTAACTGTAGATGATTTTGGCTATGACAAGCTTTTTTTAGAAATCTTACCTGTAGTATATTGGAATAAAATTCTAGTGAAGCCAATTGCTGGAACGTATCAACAATTTTAATGAACTGGACTTAGAATTTCCATTTTGAAAACAGGATCTGGTAGTTGATGTATTTTCTTAAAGACTCCCTTGATGATGTCACATTACACAGAGAAATTTCTAGAAATAAGACTTTGCATTTGCACATCAAGAACTACCTGAAAAAGGAAGAGGCAACTCGGAAGTACCCAGGAGGACCATCCACTTACTGGTGACAACTGTGCCATTCCCAGGAGTATCTCGGTCGGCTTGGTAAGAAATCTGATGTCCCTTGGTTTTTCACTCTTTGGGGGAATCTTAGCAGCACCCTATGATCATAATCTCTGACATCTGCTCTGTATGCTGTGCTGTGATTTTGAAAAAGAAAACATTACTTTCACAGGATATTAACTGAAGACAAATTCCAAGCAAAACCATTTCCATTTTATAATAGCAACTACCTCCCACCTCCAACTAGACTATCAGTTGCAAGAGGCATTTTGCTTATTTTGTTTATTGCTGAATCTCCAGGTCCTAGAACAGTGCCTGGCAAGTGGCCAAAGTTCAGTGAATATTTGTTGAATAAGTGAATAAATGACAACTATGGAAATCTGCAGTAAAGTGTGAAAAAGGATAATAAAATTAGCACTACAAATGTACATGTGATAAGTAAATTCTGTATTTATAATCAGTTCTTGTTTAACCACGTGAATGAGTAGAAAGTATCCCAAATAAAAAAAAAAAATCCTATGTACTTATTAAGAACTTTGAATTCATCAATAAGTTTCTTCTTAAACACTTTCCTAAGATGTAAAGTGGGGAAATAATTCTAGAAGCATACACCCAGATTAGATAAATAATTTGTAACTTCGCTATCTTGAAAACAATGGCATGACTGTAATAATATCCTAGGGAATGCAATGGAGGGAGTGATGCAAGACTTAAGAATGAAAATGGTAAGTTCGGCTTTCTTCTTTTCCTTTAGCCTGACAGTTCTAAAGGGTCAGAGAGGGAGAAATATACAACTGAACAGATAAATATTACTCTGTCCCTTCTAACGTATTTTGTGTGAATATATATATTCACATACTGTTGAGTATTTTCACTTTCCACTTGAAAAATTTTTATGAGACCTATCAGAACATCTTTTGCTCCCTCTGCTGGTTTCCCAGAAGCAAAGTCAGAGAATTCCATTCCCCAAACTGCTATGATTTTATTTTAGCACTGATTCAAAAACAAATCTCTTGCTCATGCTCTTATTCTGGCTGAAGTAATACCAAAACAACTAAGTTAAATTGAGGCCTCAAACAAAAGATGAAAACCTAACCTTTGCTGATGAGGGGTGCCCCACTGGCAAGTTAGCCCTCTGTTTTTTTAAGGGGTCACTGACAAGCTCTTCCATTACGATATTTTTTCCACGTTATTGTACAGTTCTTTAATAGAAAGTTATGGGAAACCATTGGCTCCAAAGTTTGAGGATCTTGGAAAAAGAATGTGAGATCCCAACTCTCCAGGATAAGGATTCGCCCCCACCTCCCTGATTTGTGTCACAGTTTGAAAGACAGAACCCACAGAAATCTTCAAAATGTTAACTCTCCATCCAGGTCCGCATGCCCAGGAGACCACATTCCACTTCGCAGCTCTTGCCCCATTTCCCAACTCTTGTCTGCATGGACCGAGAGCGGTCAGACCAGGCACAAGAGCAGCGCCTGAAGCGAGATGGGGCAGCGAGGCCGCGGAGATCCCAGCCAGTACCTGGCCAAGCAGTTTTCCTCTGCAGCGCATCTCAGGTTGTACATGGCCATCTTTTGCACGTACGTGGACGCCTGGATGTAGTACGGGTCTGGCACCAGGTCCGGGAGACCTAAACGTCAGGAGGCGATGGGGGTAGGTAGCGGTGAGACAACCCAGTGGCCCCTACCCCGGCTCCGGGTCCCTCCGTGTCCCTTACTCTTCACCCTTCACCCAACCGGGCTGCGGGTAGCAGGAGAACGGGGGACGCCCAGGGCTGCAAAGCAAAGTGGAAAGAAAGCAGGAGGGGCCAGGCGCGCGGTTTGCACCAGATTCCAGGGCTGCCTTTGCAGGCGCAGGGGGAGGGAATCGGATCAGCGGGACTAAGGCCTGCCGCGCCCAGGCAGCCACGTTGGGGAGCCACAGCGTTGGGGAAGGGGTGCGCGGCTGCTTCCTGCGACTTGGGGGGTGCTTACCGTACTGGAAATAGCCGGTGCCGTATCCGGGCCGGTACCTGCTCCCGGGCCGGGGCCTTTCGTACGTGTCGTAGTAGTTGTAATAGGGGTTGTCGTCGGAGTACTTGTAGGGGTTGTACGGGTCGTCGCCCACCATGCCGTCTACGCGGCTGGGCGGCTGCAGGTTACTGAGCGTCGGGCGCTCTTCGGACGCCGTACGGTTGCCGTCGCGCGAGTCCCCAGCGTCGCGGGCCCCGGACGACGAGTAGCCAGCTTGGAACCAATGGCGGGCGGCGGGTCTGGGTCGGCCGGCGACCCCCGACGTGCCTGCAGTGCGCTCGCGTGCTGCCGCCGTGCGGTTGCGGAGCAGCAGGATCGGCGTGCGCGGCTGCGGGGCTGCGGCGTTGGCAGCGCCCGGGGCGGTGGTGCCCGGGTCCCGTCGGCGCTGCGGCTGGTACTGCGAGCCCAGGCTCAGCAGGCTGAACACCTGCCCGTTGTTCTCCCATTGGATCCTCTGGCGCCAGGCGGCCGGAGCGGGCGGCTGCTGGCGAGGGGGCTGCTGCTGGCCGGCGGCCGGCGGGGCGCAGCGCAGGAGCGCGCAGAGCTGCAGGGGCCCGAGCAGGAGCGCGGTCCAGGCGAAGCGCATCGCTCCCTTTGCCTGATTGTCCCCACTCCGGGAGGACTAGGTCGGAGAAAAGAAAAACGGGGCCCAAATCACGTGAAGGAGGGAGAAATCTTCAACCAGGGAGGCGGGCGGAGCGCGGGTAACTCAGTCACTACAAGCAGTGCCAAGGGTGGGCTGCAGACCCTTGTCCTGTAGAGGCGGCTGCTGGGACGTGGCACCCGCCTGTCTCCTCTTTCCCAGTCCTTCTGGAAGGCGACGGGGAGCGGCGCGGCGGCCCCGGCGAGCGGGCAGCGTCTGGAGTGAAGGAAGGAGGAGAGATTTTAAACTTTCTGGCACGTTTGCAAAGTTACACAAGCAGTTCTGGCCCGGCAGCCCCTCCGCTATTTGTTCACGTAATGCGATTGGAAACGTGCAAGGCGGACAGCTCCTCGCCTCTGCCCCTCCCTCCCCGTCCTGTCCTCCTCCCCCCAGACACGTTGCACAGGGAGCGTTAAGGGGAAAGAACAAAACGGAACACACATCCTGAGACACACTCGGCTTAATCTGGGGCGAACATGCAGGAATTTCAAAAGACTCAGACAGGCGAAGGCAGCCAGGCCATGGGGCGACGCCAAAATATGCATGAAGAAAAATGCTATTAGGTCACCAGCCCTGGAGAGGCGGGAAGTCGGGAGGTGGGGAGGGTGCTGGGGGCGAGAGTCGGGGAGGGGGCGGGGAGGGATGCTTGTGACTAACGTTTATCCATAAGGAGTTAACCAGACAAAATTTCCCAATGCATACTCACTCGCTTTTATGGGAAGCGCCCTCAGCAAATAAACCCCGGGATATCAAATTTTGTTTTTCTTTGTGTAGGTAATATGAGAAATGGGTTACAAATTTGTTTCCTACAGTGAGTATTTTAATAACCAAAAGTGAAATTTTACAGGGAACAAAGCCATCTAACACTGAAGGGATGAATAAACCTGTCTCTTTTTCAAAATGCCGGCCTGATTTGCACTTTGACTGGGAGCGGAAAACCTCTTTCATCTGGACGGTATCTACCAGGACATTTCAGTAAAGGGGGCTATACCAAGTCTGCCTAGGATCGCACTCAGAAGGCAGCTTCAAAGAAGCATTTTACATGACTTTTCTCATCCTACATCCGATGAGGAGGTTTGACTTCGGATTAAAAAATAATAATAATAAACACTTTAAATCATCGTTTGTTAAATTTTTGAAAAGTCAGTAAAACATCCTATGGTGTTTGGGTGATCTTCCAATGTAAGCAAAGGGGTTTCTGAAGAAACAGCCTGGGGGTTCAGATTCTGTTAAGGACAGGGGAGTGGGAGGGGCCAGACAAGAATGGGGGGCAGATGGGTAGGGGGCAGGTAATGCCAGCTGGAAAGGGATGCTTAATGGGCCTGTTACTCACATACCGCACAGGGTTGGGGCAGTGTTGGAAACATTTCAAAGAAAAAAAGTCTTTAACTAGCCTGATTTAAAACTGTGACTCAGAACCAGATTTTAATAACCTTTTTATTGGTTTCATCATTGGGCTGTTGTCTAAATAGACTTCATTATTCGCCTCTTCGTGTTGATCTCTGTCTCCCCACATTTAATCACCCCGTTTTGATGATGTGGACAGCTGCTGATCTGAATGCTTAGCATCCATTTTCCCTTTTTTCTAGCAAGAACAACTGTATTTTCCTTTGGGAAAAATCCCCTACCCGGTTGCATGGTAGGACTGACTGAGCATTCATGAGACTTCTGCCTCTTCAAGCAGTGGCAGTGAGATCCCAGCTTGGCTCATCAAACCATCTCCCTACCATTGGAATCATGAGCAGATGGACACAAGGCTCAAAACTGCTGGAGCTCACACTCCCCGCTACTGAAGAAAGTTTCTACGAGTTCTTGCTACACAGATTCCCCCTGAGCTGTTTCAGACCTGTACCTTCCAAGGCGTGATTGTTCAGCTTTTCCTTCCTTTTCTCCATTGCAGTCCTTTGTGGCCTGACATGGTCAGAGTCAATTGCTGTTGGTTGCCACTTTAAGAACCTGGACTGATACTGAGGGGGATTGTGATTGGTTCTCTGAGCTAATTAGACCTCATGATTCTGCATCCAACACACAGGATGGGTTTGGCTCTTTTTGAGTCAAGTTAGATTTGCTCTGCCCATGACCGCACAGCATCCTTGGTTACAGAAGAGTTCCAGATGGAAGCTTGCCGGTAGATTGATGAATCTGTTGCTTATATGATGAAGGCAAAATCCAAGTGCACATCCCACTCATGGCAGGTGAACAGTGCCCCATCTCTGTCTGAAAGTCAGAGACATTTTGTAGACTTGCCGCAGAACTTAAAATCAAAGTACTCGATGTCTCCAAACCCACTAAGAGAAGATGGAGGAAAAAAGAAGCAGGTGTATATAATTTGGATGGACAGGCCAAATGATAGGGGAAGCAGGAAGGGAGAGAGTGTAATTATCTCTCATCTCTCCTCTGCCCATGAACAGCTTATTCCCCAGAAAGAGAATCCCATAACTGCTAGCGCTTGACCACACATCGCTGAGGGAAGATCTCTTCTGTGGAGATGATACTGTCAGATTGGTAGACCAGAGCAACCCCTAATGGGAGGGTAGAAAGTTTATGCTGGATGCTGGTTAAAATACCCTTGTTTCCCATCCTGGTGCTCAAATTAAAAAAAAAAAAAAAAGCTCTGTATCTTTGAACACCTGATTTACTTTCCCTGGCTCTTTGTTATCTGTAGGAGTCAAGGATTAACTCAAATTCTTTTCAAAGTGTTTTTCCTAGTCTTAAAGCCACTGATCTTTGTGAATGTCTAAGTAATTCCAGCGACTTTCCATTTATTCACTATAATGTTGCATTATGATCATTAATATTTCATTAAATAACTCCTTTAGTTGGACTTTAAAACCTTGGGTGTATTTTATGTGTGAGTTAGAGTCTGCAGACTGCTATTTTCCCTTTTTATGTATTTCCCTTCAGTGAAAGTCAGTATACATTTTTGCTTTACACATGTCTCTTGATCACACTTATGCTGTGAAGTGTAGTACACCATCGTGTTGATTTACACACATGAACACTCAATGAGTGTCAACTGATTCCCTCATTTGCAGAATTTATAGCTGAATGAGCTTTATCATTTGTTTCAGATTTGCTCTAACAGACTTAAAAATGTGTTATCAGAGTATAAATAACTAGAACAGTAGTGGTATGCAATATTTATTTTCTTTTAAACACACACACAGTACTTTAGGGAAGAAAACATATTACCCTTTGTCACTCATCCTAGTAAGATGTTTAGCTGGTTTTCTCTCTCTTCCGCTTTCTCTAAACTCTCTCTGGCCGAAGACTCAGCCAACTGAAAACAAACATATGGCTACCACATGGGGGGCAGTTGAAAGTATGTGCAAGGGGATACTGTAACCACAAACGGTACTCTCTGTGCAATGACAAAACTACACTGCCTTCTAATCAATACTGAGGCAACAAAAACAACAATGACAGCTGTATCAGAACACCTTCAGCTTTTTAGCTTTGGTAAGAGCCATAACTGATTCCACTCTGACCTTGAGACTTTCTTTTCGTGGACCGTTCTGCAGTATAGACCATATGAAGAGGAGTATTGAAATGAAACTAATTCTATTTTTTAGGTTCTGGGCTGTCGTTATCAAGAATTTTTTAAAATTGTATTTATTTTTTTTTTAAAGATTTTATTTATTTCTCTGAGAGAGAAAGAGCAAGAGCTGGAGAGGGAAAGGGTGATGGGCGGAGGGAGAGGGAGAAGCAGACTCCCCGCTGAGCAGGGAGCCCAATGCCGGGGCTCCATCCCAGCACCCTGGGATCACGACCTGAGCCGAAGGCAGATGCTTAACTGACTGAGCCACCCAGGCGCCCCTTAAATTTTATTTTTGAGTAATCTCTATACCCAGCATAGGGTTCAAACTCGCAACCCCGACTTGCATGCTCTACCAGGTGAGCCAACCAGGCAACCCATTCAATATCAAGAATTTAAACTGAAACAATGTTTGGCCCATTGACCAAGAAGTGGAATTTGTCATAAAGCTGTGTTCATAATATTTGTTCACTATATTTATAGTTGTGGGATAATTCATAGAAGTGGAAAGTAGGATTATGCAGAAAGCCTAAACCATAGAACAGTGCCCCTTGAATGACCAGGGCCAGAATACTAAAGAACTCCAGGTTGAATATAAGTTCTTTTGTTTGGGGATCAGAAAGCTTTTATCAGCCTTGTTCTTTAGTAAAAATGGATGCTCTTATGTGCTTTGGTGCCATGTAGTTTGGAAAACATCACAGAAAATAAAATAAAGGACGTGGGAAGTTGGAGGTGTATAGGGGGGAAATGATTGAGAAAAGAGGAAGGTATGACATCAACACAAGGGGGATGACTTGAGACACGAATAAGGAGCACATTTTTAAAAATTAATTCAGAAAGGGTAGCAGAGTGAAACAAAGAACTAGAACTCATTTTACTTAGAGTAAAATGGAGGAGAAGAGTGAGTTAGTCTTCAATTTACAGTGCTCTTGTGTTTCCTTTTCATTCTTGTCTCCTGCCACATACCACTTCCAGGTACTCATCCAAATATAAAAAGTAGACAGTTGGTACACACTTGTCTGTGTGTCAAGAATGGCCTGAAAAAAAAATTCTGTAAACAGACTGAGTAGAAGAATTCCAGAAATGATGAATTTTAAATATATCTTCTTTGGTTACCCATCCCCTTGGGCCACCTAGGGAATGGAAATGTGGAACTTAACCGTAGGGAATTGAAAAGTATTTCATTCTAGTGTTTTTCTGCATATTCATATGTGATTAAGTAAATAATGGTAGTCATTATAATGAAATGGAAAAATGAGAAGAGATGAACTTACGATAGGAGAATGGCTCTTTGAAATTCACTGAATCAGAGTTCAAAGTAATTTGGTGATAGTGACCACAAAAATAAGGGGTCAGCCAGTTGGCAAAACTGCCTACAAGTGAAGTCCAAGTGATTGGATTGGGCTTGATGGACAGTCCAATGACAAAGAAGCAACTGTTCTTCATGCCATGCAGTGTATTAGGGTCATTCCTGTTTCTAATGGAGAGTGTAATGTACTCCCTGGTCCAGTCCTGGCCCACCTGCCCCTCCACTCTTCCTGGATTCAGCTTCACTGCCAGAGAACGCTGGAAGTCATTTAGTTTCATATAACCTGGGTGTGATCCTCTGAGATGGTGGGATAGAGGTTAGGAGGACATTTACGCTTAACTAGGGCATCTCCTTCATCTGCCCATCACTTGCAATGATTGAAGCCAACCTGTCATCTCTCTTTTTAACTTAACCCTAGGTGTCCTGCTTTCTTTTGGGGCCCAGGAGGAACAAGATGACAAAGTACTAACAACCTAATGCAAATTATATGGAGTTGTGTTTTTTTTTTTTCCTCCCCTCCACTATAAAAGAATAGATCTCAGAACATTTGAGTGTTATGGGTGTTTGGAATAGAGGCAGAATAGAAGGAAGATGTTGGTGGGGCTATGAAGAGAAAAACCTGTTTCCTAACTGTACTTGAGGTCAGTTTTGAGAATCATAGTTCTTTCTCTTTTTGTTATTATTGGAATACTACTCATTGAGACCATCTTGCTTCCTCTTGATTATATGGCACCTTAAGCACAGAATCAAAGATTTATGTGTAATGGTTCTTAAAGCAGTAAGAGTCTCTTAAAGCAGGCCCAGTTAGGACATTGTCGTAAAGATGGATTTCTTTGCCTTCTACCTGTTTTGTTTTCTTACCTTTCAGCTATTACGTGGATCATAGTCATTTCTTCCAGAAGGTAGCTGATAAAAAGAGAAAAACTGAAGCTCATAAAGTCTCTGGGAACAGTGTCTCGTATAGGTCTCCTAACGGCACTAGACAGTTTGACCATTCCTCTGGGCTGCATATGGGAACAAGACAGGTTTTTCTGCCAATGACATATCTTTTATATATTGTCCATCGTCTATGTAAGATTTGGGAAATAATTAATACAAGGTTTTAATGGTATATTGGAAAATATTCAATGGAAATATTAAATACCAAGTGAAAAATCTTAAATGAATGTATATAACCTCAAAATGATCTGCAGCTAAGGAATCGCCAATGCCAAAATAATCAAGTTGACTACTGAGGGCCTTTCCAAGCTTGCTAAATTGGTCTGTAGTAGAGGAAGGAAATAATAAGGAAATATGCAACAATAAGAAAAATAAGCACCCTCTCTAACAGGACAATACCTGTCCCCTCATTAATAATACACATTTCTATTTCTTGTCATTTACTGTGTTCTTGGCACAATGCTGAATGCTTAAGCGCATTACCTCATCTTATCCTCACAACACCCCGTGAAAGTGGTTATTAATACTTTATGGATAAAGGAATGAACCTTAGAGAGATAAAGTGACATGCTCAGTTAAAAATTGGCAGCTAGATCTTGAACCCAGATCTATCCTATTAAACACACACCATATTAAACTCCTGCCATGTGAAGTAGAGGGGAGCTATTAGGGTTTTGTTTTGTTTTTTTAATTTTCATTGTTTTAATGATTGGAGAAATTTGGCTGAACGGTTCATTCAAGGCTACATGACAAGGAGATTATGGCCAAGGCAATTAATGAGTAGACTAGCAATCATTACTTACCTAGTGCCTCTAGGTAAATGGCTTTGGAATAGGTGTGATATACAAGTCAACTGGAAGATGAGATGTAGTAGGGTGATAGAGACAGACAGTCCTTGGAGAAACTCTTACCTCTACTATTTACTAACAGGGAGTTCTTGGACGAGTTCCTTAACTCTTCTGAGACTCAAGTTTCTCAACCAAAAATAAAGATAGTAAGACCTACCTTGCAGGATTGTTGTTAAGTGTATGGCAGAGAATCTAGCTTATATTAGGCACTATGTAGATGAAGACTATTGTTACTACTTGGTACTTGGACATTCGAATTTCAAATTTCGAAGTCAACAAAGACTATTTTGTATACAGACAATCATGCAAAAAGACTTTCTCTAAACATTGAAACAGACATTCTTTTTACTTTTTAATGTGCCTATTTTGTTACTTTGGGGCAGGAATATTCCATGAAAAATAAACTTTATTGAGATATAATTTACATAAAATAAGATGTATAGTTTTCAAGTGTACAGTTTGAAGAATTTTTGCAAATGTGTATATGCCTTCGAAACCAGCACTACAATGAAGACACAGATTATTTCCATATTATTTCATAAATTTCCCATAAGCCCCTCCACCCCTGCCCAGGAAACCACAGCTCTGATTTTTTTTTTTCCACTTAGACTAGTTTTATCTCCTTTAGAAGTTCGTGTAAGTGGGAATTATGCAGAAGGTACCCTTTTGTGTCTGTATTTTTGCTCAGCATGTCTGTTAAACTCATACGTGTTGTTGCTCAATCAGAGGTTCATTTGTTTTTCTTAGTGAGTAGTATTTCATGCTATGAAATTACATGTTTTCCAGATGGGGCTATTTAATGAATAAAGCTGCTATGAGCATTCATCTACAAATTATTCTATGGATGTATTCTTCATTTCTTTTTGGTAAATACTTAGGGGCAGAATTGTTGCATCTTTAGAGTATGTGTTTATATATATATGTAGTATATGTAGATATATGTTTAATTTTACAAGAAACTGTAAAATCTTTTTATTAGTAGTTGTATTATTTACCTTCACACTAGCCACATACAGAGTTCCTGTTGTTCCACATCCTTGCCAACCCCTGGATATTTCAGTCTTTTTCCATTTTAGCCATTGGCTGTGAAGTGGTATCTCATTGTTATTTTAATTTGCATTTCTTTAGTGACTAATGATTTTGAGCATATCTTTCATGTGCTATTTTTCATATGCTACACATCTGTGAAATATATATTCTAATCTTTGCCCAATTTTTAATGTTTTTTAATATTCTTATTGAGGAGTAAGAGGTTTTTATACATTCTGGACACAGACTTATTTATGTGAGACATATGTATTACAAATATTTTCTCTGTCTGTAGGCTTATCTTTTCATTTTCTTAATGATGTCTTTTGAAGAACAAGAGTTTGTAATTTTGATAAAATCCAGTTTACCAGTTTGTTTTCTTTTATGGTTAGTGCTTTTTGTGTCCTGTCAAAGAAATCTTTTTCTAGCCCAAGTTCACAAGATTTTCTTCAACGTTTTCTTCTGAAAGCTTTGTAACTTAACTTTATCTATAGGTCTGTGATCCATTTAAAAATATTTTGGGGTATAGTGTGAGATAGGGGTTGAGGTTTATTTGTTTCCACGTGGATATCCAATTGAGACAGCACTATTTGTTGAAAAGACTCTTCTTTCTCTAAGATGCCCCTTGGCAGCTATGTCAAAAATCAGTTTACCTTATATGTATAGGCCTCTTTCTGAATTTCCTATTATTTTTCACTGATGTGTTTACTTATTCTTATGCCAGTACCACACTGTCTTGGTTATTATAGATAGTAAGCCTTGAAACTAGATAGTGAAAGTCCTTCAATATTCTATTTTTTTACTAAAAATATTTGGTTCATTTTAGGTTTTTTGAATTTCCACATGCACTTCAGAAATAGCCTGTTAATTTCTACCTAAAATACAACTGGAATTTTGACTGAGGTTACATTGAATCTATAGATCAATTTGGGGACCACTTACATTTTAATAATACGAATTTACCAATCTATGAACATGGTATATCACTTCCCTTATTCAGAGTTTCTTTGATGTCTTTCAGCAATGTTTTGTAATGTTCAGTATAGAAGCTAGGCATCTTTTGTTTTAATTTATTCGTAAGTATTTTATGTGTTTTGAGCTTATTATAAATGAAAATATTTAAACTTAATTTTCTTGTTGTTTGTTGCTAGTTTATAGAAATACAACTGATTTTATATATTGACTTTATATCCTCTTAAAAACTTTTCTTCATTAAGGAGGAGAATACCAAGAGAGAGCAAAAGAGGTGTGGTGGATGTAAATAAAAGAAAGAAAAGGTCAAGAAATACCCAGAATAATTTTATGTAAACAATTTTAGAAAATAGGTAATGAAAAAAACAATACCATATCAGTTAACTATTGCCATATAACAAACCATCCCAAAACATTGTGCTTAAAAGAACCTAGGTTATTTCACAATTCTTTGGATTAGGTGAGTGGTTCTTCTGCTATTTTCACATGAGATCACTCATACAGATACATTCAGTTATATCTTTGTCTCAGAAATATATAGGATACATCCTTTATTCTATCTGTGAATGAATCATTTTATTAGGGAAACTAATTTCGACCATAAAAAAACCTATTGAAAAGAACATGAATAATTCATTTCACATAATCACAATATTGAAAATAACCAGATATTTTCAAAAATATTCACTTGCTATTTAATCTCAGGTATTAATACTTTTCAACTAATTATAGTAATTCATAAAAGGCTAAAAGATAAAAAATATTGTAAGGTATATTATTTACTTTTTAAATAATTTTAACCCATCATAGAATCGACAAAAGGGTTGCATAAGAGGAGGCAGGAGCAATATTTGTATGTATGAAAGTTGTGTTTAATCCTGGATAAGAAGGAAATAATTTTTAAATGTATGGTTAATATGTTAATACATATATATCTATTCCCAAACTTTTAACATATAATATGTCCAAAGCATTATTTTTCTGCACCATAATTTTTCCTTTATTATCATTCATCTTAGTAACCATATCCCCAGCTGGCTAGTCCAGAAACAGGGAAGTCATCCCTCAGGTCGCTCAGTCTTTTAACTCAGTATCCAACCCACCAAATGGTCCATTGGACCTGCTTTAAGTTTTTAGGCATTTCTACCTCTCCCCGTCTTCATTTCACACACTCTCCTTGTCACCAGTTATCTCTCTCTCAGGCAATAACTTCCTAACCATTTTCCCCACATTTACCCATGCACACCATTCACATATTCCATACAGCAGCCAGGATAATTTCATTACGTACTTCTGACCATGCCATCCTATTATTACAATGATTTAGGAGATTCTCACTGCCCTTAAGATAAAGAAGAAAACCCATGCTATGGCCTAATGGATGCTGTTCCTGCCTACCTCTGCAGGTTCAATGGCACCCCCACCCCCTTCTCCTCACAGCCCTACCTCCTTTACACTCCTGCTGTTTGTTGCAATTTCCAGACCAAACTGTCATGCCCTCTCCCATCAAGGTCTTTTTTACGTGAACCACTCTTTCCTCTTCTCTTTTGCTAGCCAACTTGATCTATTTCTTCAAATCTCAGTTGAAGGTCATTTCGTTCTGGAGACTTTCCCTTAACCCCAAGATAAGGTCAGCTCCTTGTCTTTTGCACATACATAGTATACCACACTTCTTTGTAAAGCTGGCTTTGCCCATAATTATGTGTTCAGTGTTTGTCTTTCCAACTGAACTATCATTTCCATAAGGGTATAAATTTCATCAGTATATTCATCCAAGCTGTTTATTTCCATCTCTAGGAATGATGACTTTCTTTATGTATTGTGTGTGGACCAAGTACAGTATCTGTTCTCAATACATGTTAATAAGTAGTAATCATAAAAATACTTTGTCCCAGCCTGGTATGGTTTCAACAAACATGTATTACACTCCCAGAATCAGTGTGCCAAATGAAAAGTCACTTCAGTTGTCTCAGAATGGGAACTTACATATTTACTCACTTGGGAGAGAAATGGGCATAATTTAACCAGAAGAGCAGAGCGTCTGCTCCAGAGGTCTTGGGCTGAAGCAATTGGAACCTTAATCTCACTAAAGTGACAAGGTCTTGGCGGAGGTGAATGGGAAATCTTGCCCAATACTTGACCACACCAAACTGGATTTAGTCAGGCTCTCACACTGACATCTACCAGTATCTACATGTTTCTTAATTTAAAAAGGGTAAGGGTAACTTAATTGTAAACAAAGCAGTTTTCTGTTAGACTAAAGAATTTCAGAGTTATCCTATGGAAATTTTCATTTATAAAATGAATAATTCGTTTAACTGAGCTGTTAGTCACATCTTCTTAGAACTCTGGATATTTTACGCACTGCCCTTTGTTGAGAACGGCCTTTGGGCAGCTCAACAATAATTGTGTGGTGGATTGTGAGTGAGATGAGGAGAAGGAAATTTACAATGATTTAACATTAAATTGCAAAGTTTATGTGGCAAAATGCATGCATGAGTGCTGAGATAGGGTTCCTAAAAATACTATGACTTGTCCTAGGAAATAACAGAGCCCTGCTAAGAGCAACTCCAGCTGCATTCCAAATGATGATATTTTCATATGTGAAGTGCTAAATGATCATTTAGCGATCTTTTAAACCGACCACAGAGGAAATCCACAAATTACTACAACAGACTTTGTTTGTGTTGACACTTATGTACACAATCAAATAGGTTTTCTCTAAGTGTCTCCATTAAAGACTTGCTTTCAAAAAAGGAAAATATCCCCTACTAGTAGCTATAGGAACAAAGAATAAATGTAAACAGAAATTACTGTTTTCTTTATCAATACATTTTTACTATGTTATAACCTTGTACTAATAATCAGTTTTAAATAAGTGATTAGTGAGAACAAATTGACACATTTTACTTATTTCCTTATAAATAAACAGGTGTTATCAAATTGATTATTTCTAGAAAGAAACAATATACTTTCCTGGTGATACTAAGGGACCACTAAATAAAATACTGCTATAATGTGCTGCATTGTTCTTAATCACCTTTAACAAAAAGACTTGTCTGCCATGATGGTACTCCAACTTAGTTTCTGAGAACAGAGATCTGTCTTAAATATTCAATGTTTATTTCATATTGGCTAGAGATTGAGACTGTGTGATGTCTAAAGAGATTTTAAAAGAAAACTGTCTATGTCTTAAGTATGTACCCCCTATTTTGGCATTTTCCTTGGAGACTGACTAAAGTTTCTAATTGCTTAATTGCTATTAGGATGATTGACTATTATTTATTGAATTGACATCCTGCTGAGTTAGTATGGAGCCCAAGTTCTATTTAAGTTACATGTTAAGGACTATTTTTCAGAATTTTGAGGCTAGTGTATAATAATTGTAAGAACTAAATACTTACCCCATGCCTGCCTATGAACAGAATAGCTATAAATGAGAAAGTGGTCCCAAAACAAATGCCAGTGAGTTTTAGAGTAATACTGAAAGCCAGTGAAATATTGTGGAGATGTACTGAAGCAAAATGTCAATTTGGCAGACAGGATGCTCTAATGTAGAAACTAGATTTTTGTAGCATTGTAGTGAGGGAATCTATGAGCTTGGTTTTTAATCCATTCTCAATAGACTCTCAGTTGCTTGGAATTTTTCTTCCATTTCTTGTAACACTTCCTAAAAGAAAAGAAGACAATAGTAGACCTGCTTTTATTATTTTAATGTCTCTACTCGCCTTCCAGAAATTTCATGTCCTCAGAACATGGCTTCCACTGGGACACTTGAAGTCAAACAGCTTCTGGATTTACCGATACAGGCTACTTACTACTAGGAATTTGAGAAATTCTTGGGAGGTGTCTCACCAGGAACCCAAGAAATGGAATTTTAGGTGTGGTTAGCAAATGACCTGAAATGCTTTAGGAGACCTCCTTGGAGACAGAAAAATGTTTTCTATAGGTCTAGTGGGCTCCAAGCCACACAGTACTTTCCTGTCCATAGTGGACTTCCTCGCTGCTCAAGAATGAGTGTATGGCAGGATGGAGAGTGGCTGGAGGTCATGTGTCAAGTTCCTAACTGTGAGTGGGTAGAAACTGCTCTTGCATTCTTACAGAAAACCATTGAAATGAGTCCTCCTCTAGGGGGCAGTAGAGTCTGTTATAGGCTCAAAATTGCCTGGCTCAAGTTCCTGAGGGAAGGATTGATTAGGAAGAATTATTAAACCGTCTTAGACTTCAGATACATTAAGCAGACATCAACTTTACAATAGTTGCTCAGAATCTCCCTGAATTTTTGTGGTTAGTGAAGTTAACTGGGGCTGCTGTGGGCCAAGAGCTTCCCTGCAGGAGCATTACAGATGAAAGAGCCTAAACCCCAGATCTAGGGAGGACTTGAAGAAGAAGCGATGAGGCAAGGCTGACTCAGCCTCTCTAAGTGGGTTGCTTTATTTAAAGTGAGGTTTCTGACCCTGAGGCACCCTTGTCTTACCAGGGGCGTGCCAAGTTGGGAAGGGTCCTCCTCGTTTAACAGCAATATAATTTTTCAGCTACCCAATTCCCTATATTTTATAGTACCTAGAATAGGAGAAAAAATTTTCTGGACCATTTCTGATTACCCAAAACTTTGGTGGGTCGGTTTGGTCCCATACTGCTTCAATTGTGTTGGTGCAGGTCATCTAGGGGTCAAGTGCCCATGTAATAGAAACAATTCTAGGTGCACCTGGGTGGCTCAGTTGGTTAAGTGTCTGACTTTTGATTTCGGCTCAGGTCATGATCTCAGGGTTGTGAGATCAAGCCCTGCGTCAGGCTCTGTGCTGGGCATGGAGCCTGCTTAACATTCTCTCTCCCCCTTTCCCTCTGCCCCTGCCCCATTCCCGCTCGTGCGTGCATGCACTCTCTCTCTCTCTCTCTTTCAAAAAAAAAAAAGAAGAAGAAGAAGAATTCTATAAAATCACCTCATCCTGATGTTACTGAAAATGAATATCCTGGGTGGGCATTAAAATCCTACTGCTGATGCATTTCCTTTCCAGGTTTATAGGAGAAACTTAGATGGACGTGGGCATAGTACGCTTTCCACTGTACATGGTGGGAGCCCGTGTGACCCAAGCAAAGAAGAGAAGCATGTTGGAGTGTGATGCGTGGCGGTGGTGAGTTGTACAAACACATACGGTATTCTCATGGTAGTGTGAATAAAGATCCAATGGGGCCAAAAGTAACAGAGAAAATAGAAAATTACTTCGCAAATATCCGTAGCCTCCCTCAACCCTTTGTTTTCTTCCAAGCAGAAAAAAGTCTTTCTGGTTGGATCTCATTTTCTAAGCAGAGTTTGAGTGATGGGATGATGATTCTTACGAGAAAAGCAGTCGAAGCCCAGGGCAAGAGTAAACTTAGAGGGAAAGTCATGCAGCAGGGAGAGCATCTGTAGGCAGCCCTAGCTGTTGGGGAGAGACTGGTAGGAGGGTCCCTCCTCTATAAGGAGGCAGATGAGAGAGAGGGTGGCAGAGGGAAGATCACGTTGAGGGGCCGAGTTAAGTTTATAAAGAGTTGAGAAGTAAGAAAATGATCCATTAAAAAGAATGTTAAGTCATGTGGCTTGTATTAACAACACACGATCCGTTTGTAGGCATTTTACCCCACCAAGAGACTTCGTAAAGATTCCAACTGCTTTTATTTACTATTTGAAAATAGGCCATTTGGGGACAGGGACTCAATTATATTTAGATTCTAATTAAATAGCCTATCGATTTGGAATACTATTATCTACTTATTAGCCTAAATTACTTCTTCTAGTTCATTCTTCACTTTATATTTTGATAATACACTTTCCTAAGTAGCAATAAATCTGAGAAATATTTTAGAAATGTATTTTTAAATCAATAAAAAAATAAAGTCCTAGCCGGGTATTACGAGGCCTCCTGCCAAGTACAGTAATTGTTACTTGTGGAATTTTCTTAGAATGGCCAAGGCATTTGACTCAATAAGTATAACTCTGGAACGAGTAGCTGGGTGGAGACATTCGTCTGTTGGAAAGTTGGTGGGTAGGTCAAGCCCATATGCTGGGAGAAGAGATTTATGGATGGATTCACTCAGCACATCCAAGAAACGGGGTATATGTTTTCTTCAAATTGAATATTGAATTTCGCTTGCCTGTGCTCTTGATTCTCCCTTTCTCTTAACCATTTCTTTGCCTTTTTTCCTCTACTCTTTTTGTTGTTTTTGTTGTTCTTTATACTATAGCGGTACACTGCCTATTAAATTATACTCTTTTGGATATGTAAGTACAAAGACCACCCTTAGGTCATGTTAAGAAAGGGCGGTCAGTTATTTAAGAACACACATGCACTGGAAAGAAGCCCAACGCTGTGAGGAACTGAGGCAGTGACAGGGACCCTGGGGCCACAGCATCACTGATCAACCAAGCACCACCAAATACATGGTTCTCAGCCCCAGTGTCCAGATCCAGGCTTTGACATTTTTCTCTCTGAATTTCCTTGCTGTTCTTTCCAGTTTGGCCGTGTGTGGAGCAAACCTGAAGAAATGCAGAATACAGGTGTAAGCAACTAAATCGCAAATGGTATATCCTGAGTGCCAAATGTAACTTTAAAAAAAAATTTCCTTTGCGAATGGGCTGGTTTATCTCTGAAGTGTTAGTTAGAATGTACCCAAATGTAGAGAACAACTAAAGAATAATTTTAAATTTTAGAGAGTTCTTCACGGTTGCACCTTTGTGAGGTTCTGAACATGATTACAGTACCTTTTGTTCCCCCCCCCGTTTATTTCAATCCATTGAACATATCTGTCAACAATTCACTGCTGCTTTTAAAAGTCAAACCATTAACCTAAACAATGAAAAAGTATAAAGTTTTTCTCTTGTTTGATTAGTCCATACTTTAAAAATCCTAAACCACGAGATGTGGTCGTGCACATCTCATGGGAGACTTCGCGTGTGTGGCTCCATGTGCGAGGGGCTGTTTAGGGACTTCAGCAGGCCTCATCCATTCTATTTTTCCCTTGCACGTAAGTCACCTTAATATCCATTATGTTGGAAAATTACTATACTATTATTTGGCTTCTTTGTCCATTAATGTAAATAGAAAGATCCCACATTTTCTAAGAAACAGGTAAACCAACCAAACAAGAAGTGCTCAAGGAGATAATAGTCCTCCCTTCCATCTGTGGTATCTGAAATATTTCCATGCCTCTTCCCCTAAGACATGAAGCCTAACCTTCAAAACTACTTTAAATAAATTTAAACATGATTTAAAAGGATATTCGGAGAACTTTTCAGTCCACGAATCCCTCGAAGTTGACTTGCTTTGCTTAGAATTCAGCCCTTGACCACATCGAGGAGGAAGCGTAAGAAGTAGGATAGGCCCAACCGAATGGCAGCTAGCTGGGAAAAACATGGTGCTTAAGCTGATGCTAGACTCAGAACGGAGCTTATTAACATTGTGTAACTGTGAAGAATCCAAGAACTACATTTATTACGAATCCAAGAATAAATGAGGTCATTTGTTTCAGGCTCGTTAGAATTTTGCTTTGGGATTTTATGGGGGATGTCGTTCCCCATGGCGAGCCTTCCTGAACTGCTAAGGTAGGAAAGCTCACATCTGCACCTCTCAGAGACCCCCGAAGCTAGGGTTCAAGAATTAGTCTCTACAATCAGATAGGAGGCACAAAACCTGAAACGGGGGCGAGGCAGAGTTTCTCTTTCTTCTGTTTCTGTTGATTTCGCTGGCAAGCATGATTATGTAGGAATTGGGGTTGCCTGCTGCCGAGCTCGCAGGGTCGATTCTGTGGCTTTGCGGGGCTCCGGCTAGTACAGAGTCCAGGAGGGGCAAGATGGCTCTGGAGCTAATGGCTGTACCTTCCAGATCCCTGGACTGCAGCTAAGGTAAGTGTTCCCAGAGCAATCGTTCCAGGGAGAGCTTCCAGCTTCCCAGCTTTTCTAAATGTGGTCTAGGTAACGGCTCCTTTGGCGAGCCAGTGTTACAGACTCATTCTGCAATTATTGCTGGAGGCCGGGCTTGCATCCAATTCTCCATCTCTTTCAAGGATTTTATGAAGACCTAATTCCCTGATTTAAGTTATTTCCTGCTTAAAATAGAGCGTTTTCTGTTATCTCTGACTGCAACTTGATTGATAACAGCATGTGAGACAGTAGGCTAGATATTCAGCCTACTTGGGTTTGAAGGAAATGAGGATTGACTTACCATGAAATGATGGAATAATCGTAGTTCACGGCACCTGGAATAAAGTGCCTATAGAAAACATAGCTTTGAGGGGCACCTGGGTGGCTCAGTCGTTTAAGCGTCTGACTCTTGATTTTGGCTCGGGTCATGATCTCGGGGTCGTGGGAGCCCCGCTTCAGGCTCCACACTCAGCAGAGAGTCTGCTTAAGAGTCTCTCTCCTCCCCCCACCCTGCCTTTCCCCTTGCTTGAGTGTTCTTTCTCTCTCAAATAAATGAATAAATAAAATCTTTCCGTGAAAACCAGATAGCTTTGATAACTGAGTGATAAGGGCCATGGCACAGGATAACATGACAAATAGGGGAAAACTGGCTACTGAGAGAGATTAAAAAAAGAAATGAGAGAAAAAAAAAGAAATGAGAAATTGAGGGCTTTAAATTTTCTGCTCACTACAACGAGGGAACCAGGGAATTTTTAGCCTTAAAATAATTTTCTCTTTTGTGGGTTGTTGGTAGCCAGAAATCAATCACACAGTCTGACCCTATGGCCTCTCAAATTACAGCATAGGTTGAATTCACAGACTTGCCAGATTTCTTATGTGAAACTGCATTGCTTGGGAAAGAGGAAGGCTCTGAGAATTGGAGAGGTGAGCGTTGAGAAGATTTGGAAAATTCTGCTTATCCAAAACTAAAGCCACCGACCATCCCATGACAGCAAATGTAGCCCCTCCAACCTCATGTACTAGTCTTTCCCTGCTTTAAAAATCCCCAGTGATCTTTGCCGATGTAGTCATTTTGCCTGGGGATGCTAATTTGCCTCGTGTCCCATCCTACCTCCCCCATTTCCTCCAGACCCGGAAGTAGAATCTGATCTCAGAAGTGCTTTGCACTTCAAAACACTGCAAGTTTACTAAAGAGGAAATGTGCTGATGCTCATGAGATTTGGAGATCTCACCAGGTACCCCACTGCACAGAAGGAGTTGGCCTCATAGAAGAATGAAATGGCTTCTTGAAAACAGTGCTTGTGGGGCTAGCCGGAGCTCCACGTCGTGTGAGTTGGGGTCTACACAGAAGAGGAAATGTCTTCCCAGCCAGTGACCAATGGATGTGTGGTCTGGGCAGGAAGGAGTGCAATCCCTAGGAGAACCGTTCCCGGTCTGTTGAAGACAATCTTGCTAATTGTTGCCTTCTACCTCACTAGGACCAGGGCATGCAGCTCCAGTTGGTCAGCTCTCAGTTCCATGTCAACCTCCAGTACCAAGCATCAAGTCCACTCAAAAACAGATTGTTTGAGAATTGGGAAGATAGTAGTTCTCCAAAGGAATATGTGGATGTGATTGCCGGAAAGAAGGGAAAGGAATGGGTGGTAGAAACAACTGTTGCGTCATCCGGGAACCCCCACTGCCCCATGTGTCCCGCATGTCGTCAGAATGCCTGAAAATCTACCACAAGCAACTCGTTACTGCTATTTCAGATTGACCGTTTTTAAAAATGGCAAACACTTTCTGCTTAGGGTCTTATTGTCATTGCACAGATGAGGGGTTAAGTAATCTGTCTAGACTGGTAGAAATGAGACTTGATCTAGAGCCGTTTGACCGCAAAGCCCCTACTCTTTAAAGGAAAAGACTAACCTAAATAGTGCACATGCCATGAAATTCAAAAGGCACTGTTAAAGGATATGTAGAGAAAAATAATTATCCCTTACTCTCCTACCTCTCAGATACTGGTGTATCTGCCACTCGGGTGACCTGGAGCCTGGGCTGGGTCCTCCTAGGGTGCATGTCCCCCCAGCCTGCTGTCTTTCTTGTTAACACCCCAGGGGCACCCCCAAGGTAGAAGACAGAGCTGGGGTGCATACAGCAGAACAGAATGTGGTGAATTCCCTTTCTCACGGCATTGGAGTATCACGTTTGAAGAGAACAGGTGGATGGGCTTGTGAGAGGGAATGCCACATCCCACCCGGCCGGACAGCTAAGCTGCCCTCAGGCCAGTCCTGGCCGGGAGGACTTCATCCTTGTCCACAAAGAGCTCGGGAGACACACAGGAAAAGCCTGTCTCCTGCATCTGCTTCAACAGCCCGGCTCTCTGACCCTTGAGCAGCCACTTACACGGTCTCCTCCCGACACCTGGATTAGGCTGGGGTCGGATTGCTACAACCGGGGGAGAGCGCAGGAGCCGAGGTGGGGAGCTTGCAGCCCCAGAATTCTATCTTTTGTCTTTTCATCTTCTGGGTATTTTCCCCAAGTCTCCTGCCAAGGAATGGCCGGGGCAGCCAGGAACCACATGAAAAACCTTGCTTGTTGTTTTGACACTGGTAACTCTCAGGAAGATGGAAAACTGTTCGAAAGGATTGTATGCACTTCTGAGATGTTATGTACCTCATCTTTGAAAAATAGGCCTTGGGTTTGCTAAAGCATATAACGTCACCTAGTTTGAACTTGATAAAGTGTATAAAAGCCATTTAAAAAGTTGTGTGGTCCTCCAAGCATAAGCATGTGGACAGATTTTGAAGAGAATCTACTTAAACCTCTTGAAATTCGTATTTCATCATAGAGGAGCGTATATTGTTGTTTCAAGAACTTGATTATTAGATCATTAAAGGCTGTATGTAACAACGAGATTTTTACCTGTGCTTGAAAATTAAATAAATAAAGAGAAAAAATGCCTTAATATTTATTAATAACAAGATGTCTCAGAAAAATGTACGTAGTATTGTGTACTCAACCTAGTAATGCAAGTGTACTTTTTATCATAAGAATTCATCGTACTTGGGGCGCCTGGGTGGATCAGTCGTTAAGAGTCTGCCTTCAGCTCAGGTCATGATCCCAGGGTCCTGGGATCGAGCCCCGCATCGGGCTCCCTGCTCCTTTTGGAAGCCTGTTTCTCCCTCTCCCACTCCCCCTGGTGTGTTCTCTCTCTTGCTGTGTCTCTCTCTGTCAAATAAATAAATAAAATATTTTTTTTTAAAAGAATTCATCGTACTTTCTGGATTTTTAGTAGGTGCAATACACAATTTGTTTTGCAATCCCTTTCTGCCCTAAATTGAAAAATAGAGATTTAGGAAAGTAGTTACTATTGCTATGAATAGAAAATGGCATCTATGTTTCAATTTTGAAAAATAATATATGCAGTTAAGGAGAAGTGAGGGGTGGTGGCGACAGCAAGGTTGAGGAGTCTGACCGACTGGTGCTCTCTCTGCTTCTGCACTAATTGCTCGATACTTTGGGATAATTACTTGACCTCTCTGAGCCCTTCAGTCTTTTCTTCTGTAAAATGGGGACAATAAAAGCTATCAGATGATTGAGAGGATAATGGCAAATAACAGCCACTCAATAAGAGCTTTGTTTATCATTACTAATACCATGGACAAAAATTGTCAGCCAAGAGCAAAATGTACTTCCTCTGAATTGTAAATAATTAGGTTCCTGAACTAAAGTTGGTTACAGTGGCTATTATGTAAATTAAGCCATTATCACTTCGGATTATGGAGATTTCTTTATACCCAGTAGGACAAAAACAGTATGGAATCTGTAGATGATTTTATAGTGTGAAATCAGTGCCTCATGTGCAGGAATATTACCCTCAAAGTTGGACACATTGTGTGTCCCTGAGCAAGTCCCTCAGCCACACTCTGCAACAGTGTTATTATTTCTCAAATACTGGAGATGGGGAGCAACTTGCAGCCTAAAGTTAAAAGACATAATGGTTTTGTTTTGGAGAAACCGATTCATCAATATGTTTTTTTTTTTTTCCATGGCTATAAAAAGTATTTGAAAATGTAACAAAATAAAGTAGTAAAAAATCTTGGTATGTCTTTTTTCCTTGAGTAATGAGGTGCTCATTCAAGTCCTCTTGGAAAAGATTATTTTGTGCTCTGGTCAAGGTGGCCTACTTTCTTTTTCTGTTGAGGGCTTTGCAATTAGAACTTATTTGTATTTTCCCAGGGAGTGTCCACTTTGGGGAGAAAGAAAATTATATGCCTGAAGAATATGGTTGGCCAATTTATTGTTGTTTATGTCTGTGCAAGACCTAAAAGGAAATACATAGAATTCAAGTTTCTTTGGGTTTTTTTGGTGGGGCGGGTCGTGGGGGGCAGATATTGCGTCCCATTTTGTTTTATGATAGAATAATATTATTTCCCCTGTTTTAGTGTGTTCAGAGGTGAATTCTTTGAGCTCAGTCTGAACCCAGCCACATACGTATGTAAGAAATGGGAGGGAGAATGAATCAGAAGTCCTTCCGTACAGGAAGTTTTCAGTAAGTATGTTTTCCTTCTTCTGAAAGATTCCAACATTTCAATTCCCTGAAATGTTCATTTTGGGAAACTGTCTCCAAAAATAAATTCTTGCCTCTGAAATTATTTTTTACTCATATGGATTTGTTTCTGTGTCCTGTATGTATCTCGGCCACCTGGTACATTATAGAGAACCGAACTGTCACCAAGAAGAATGTGTAACCACAATTATCCTTAGATCAAAAGGCATTTGCTGTGGGCGCATGAAATAAATTGATTTGTAAAATGCAGGTAGTAGAGTCCAAGAGGAATCGGCTGCTGGCAGGACTTTTTCATTCATTTGTGCTAAGTGCCCTCTCCTGGTCACTGAGAGTAACGTTCAGGAGCTTATTTCTAGATTCTGCTTTGCTCTAAAACCTGGCAGGTCCAATTGCATAGGTCCTCTGTGCCTGGCTTCCCATAGGAGAAAAGAAACCTGAAAACAAGTGACTTAATTCCACAAGAGTTGGGGTCTTATCTCCATCCCTCACCCCAGCACTTTTGATCACCAAGCAATGTTTGGCTAGCTTTGTGTGGTGGGGTCATATTTCTGTTACCTGCTGTGCTCTTCTCTTTTTCTGAGGACTTCACCGTCCATCCAAGGGGATCCTGCATATGGCCCACTTGTACACGACAAATGTGGAACAGGCAGCCAGCCTCGGCCCTAAGCAGATCAGGAAGTGAACATCTTCCTATCCCCATGCTCACTCATGCCACCACATTTGGGCCAGCCACAAGAGCTTTAAACCCCAGGGACGGGTGGCGGGGACCCCAGTCTGATTGTGTGTTAAACTTGAATATCTGTGAAATCACTGCATTTTACTCATTTTGCCTTAAGTTGTTGGCATCAGGCAGAGGGAGGTTCTCAGAACCAGAAATCACATGAAATTTATCACTGAAAAAGTCTATCTTCATAAACCTGTTTAAAAACTGTGATTGAATTAGGAACTCTTCTAACTCAATAGAAAAACACAATTTTTGATCAGAGACCTTAGCATACCAGCATTGGGAGCGAGTACAGATGTCCTGTAGTCCAGTTTCTTTCTTTCTTTCTTTCTTTCTTTCTTTCTTTCTTTCTTTCTTTCTTTCTTTCTTTCTTTCTTTCTTTTTTTGCCATCCAGTTTCTAGTCGAGGACAGAATTGGACTTCCAATCTCTTCTGAGAGAATGAGGTAAGTGTATTCCCCCAGACAAAGAATAGGCTTGCTTACTATTTGTTTAAAAAGTAGTGGCTCAGTCATTTAAGCTCACGACTCTTGATTTTGGCTCAGGTTGTGATCTCAGGGTCATGAGATCGAACCCTGCATCAGGCTCCATGCTCAGCGCAGAGTCTGCTCATTCCTGCAGTATTTCTCTCTCTCAAATAAAGAAATAAATTTTTTTTAAAAAGTATTGGATTCTCCGGGCGCCTGGGTGACTCAGATGGTTAAGCGTCTGCCTTCGGCTCAGGTCATGATCCCAGGGTCCTGGGATCGAGTCCCGCATTGGGCTCCCTGCTCCTTGGGAGCCTACTTCTCTCTCTCTCTCTCTCTGTCTCTCATGAGTAAATAAATAAAATCTTTAAAAAAAAAAAAGTAGTGGATTCTCCAAGTTCACTGTTCTTTAACTGTGATGCAAACCTCCTGTATGCGTTGAACCCAATGAGCATATTGGGTCATGCTGGGGGACTTGGGGACAGGGGAGCCAATATAAATATGCTGAGCTTGCACTGCTTTCTGTGCCATGAGTCAAAGAGTCCTGTGTTTCTGATTCAGGATCTCAAGTCTTCAGCCAGCACTAATGAAATGAAATAGCAACAGGCTCATGTATTAGTTTGTAAGTGGGGTAAAATCAAATCCCAGATCCGACAATAGCTGCCTCACCAAGTTGTAAATATTTTTATACAGTACCGTTCTGCAATTAATATTTTCACCTTCTTTATGTTAGATAGCAGGCCAACGCCAAAAAGCTAATTAATTTACTTTATCAATTTATCCCACTTTGATGAGAAGCTATATATGGAAATTAATTTAGAAGTAATGTGAAAATATGTTAATCCTATAAAAAGTGTCTTTCCTATTAGAAAGCAAAATGTTGGGGAAATTTTAATAAGGCATTCTGTACCCCTTGTTCTTCCAAATAGGAAAAGAGATAAAAGCCAGCAGAGATTTGATAAATATCTGTTTCTCACACTAAGATTTTGAACACGTATCTATTCATTTACCACAGATAACCCTAGTGCCCACCACACTGTTACTGGTACACAGGAGGTGCTCCATGAATATTTGTTAAATGAATTTATGAACAGGGGCGCCTGGGTGGCTCAGTCGTTAAGCGTCTGCCTTCAGCTCAGGTCATGATTCCAGGTCCTGGGATCGAGCCCCGCATCAGGCTCCCTGCTCCGCGGGAAGCCTGCTTCTCCCTCTCCCACTCCCCCTGCTTGTGTTCCCTCTCTCACTGTGTCTCTCTCTCTGTCAAATAAATAAATAAAATCTTTAAAAAAAAATGAATTTATGAACAGAAATACTCTAAATTTTGTTAACTCTAAGATAATTTTTCCAATTACCATAAAAATGAATACCATGAGTCAATTACAACTAAGGATGGGTATGGTTATGGGAAAGGGCTCATTCTTTTAAGATTGGTTTCATTGTAACTGGATACATACTGTTCCCAATGATCTTTTCTTTTCCATTTTAAGAAAATGAATTAGGGCACCTGGGTGGCTCAGTCGTTAAGCGTCTGCCTTCAGCTCAGGTCATGATCCCAGGGTCCTGGGATCGAGTCCCACATCGGGCTCCCTCCTCGGCGGGAAACCTGCTTCTCCCTCTCCGGCTCCCCCTGCTTGTGTTCCTGCTCTCGCTATCTCTCTCTCTGTCAAATAAATAAATAAAATCTTTAAAAAAAAAAAAGAAAGAAAATGAATTAGAAGCGTAAGTATGATTATGCCTAAAGTAAAAACCAAAAAATGGAAGAGAAAAATATTTCTATTATGGAAAATTTTAAACACCAGTGAAAGTAGAATAATAGGATGTGCTCCCAGGTACTTACCATCGGCATCTTATGAAACATGGTCAATCTCACTTATCTATAGCCCCCACTCCTCTACTGGATTATTTTGAAACCAACTCCTGAGGGCATATCTACTTATCTTACAAATACTTGAGTACAAACATACTTTTTAATGAAAAATATAAAATTTGCCAGAAAGGATAGATGGTTGTCATGAACTTAATATTTCTAGTCAAAATGAAGCATGAGCAGAAGTGGTATTTCATCCTTAAAAGTACTATTACATCTTTGGTATGATAGCTCTAACTTTTACTCAGGCAGAGAGAATTTCCAAAGCTCTCCTTGCTTTGTTTTTGTTTTGTTTCTTTTAATTTGTATCACTGAATTTAGAATATACTGATGATTTCATTAGATCCAGGCTGTTAATGAGACCCAAATAAAACCATTTCAATTTTAAACAAAGTTCTCCATCAGAAGTAAGAATATGTCCTAATGACCACCACTTTCAGAGTAGAATTGTTAATGTTGGACCTCCATGATGGGAAATCTAAAAATAATTATTTTTGTCTACTAAAATAGCCATATTGACTTTTTTTAAACAACGTTAAAAATGATGTTATCATTTGTCAACAGAAACAATTTTGGGGAGTGAGGTTAGTGCGTGTGTGCATCCGCGTGCTTCTGTATACACACAGTCAAAGTGCTTTAGAACTGTAAGAAAATTCTGCAGTCTGTTAGCTTATATTCAGTCAGCACATATAAATTTGGGCTGTACTTGGTAAGATATTAAGAGACTTGTGGGTACATAAGTGTTCCTACTGCATCCAGCCCTTGGATGTCCCAGTGATCCAGTAGCTAATAGGTTGAAGTGTAGCCCAGCTGAGAGCCTGTATGACCCTGTTCCAGCATTAGGCAGTGCCCCGATCCGATGGCCGGGTGCCCCCGCCTGACTGACTAAAAACATTTTGAAAAACTGCTCAAACAGCTTAGAAGATGGTATAGAGCTGATCCAGGGAATAGATAAAAATGTGGGACAAACTGTGGCAGGAAAATAAGGAAAGTCCCAGAAAAGCAGGATGGAGATAACTAGAAAGCCTGGCTAAGGGCTCCCTGCGTGCATTAAAAAAAAAAAAAAAAAAAAACAGAACTGGGGCACCTGGGTGGCTCAGTTGGTTGAGCGTCTCGTCTGCCAGGGTCCTGGGATTGAGTCCTGTGTTGGGCTCCTTGCTCAGCGGGGAGACTGCTTCTCCCTCTGCCGCTCCCCCCTGCTTGTGCTCTCTCTCTCTCTCTGACAAGTAAATAAATAAAATCTTAAAAAAAAAAAAAAAAAAAGCAGAACTTACTCATTATTTCAAAGTGAGAAGACCAGGTGGGAAATAGATTATAGAGACGATAATAAAGTCATAGTAGGACTGTAGAAAGAGTACCTGTTCTGAACACTACAAAGCAAGCAAAAAAAAAAAAAAAAAAAAACCCAGTTGACGTTGTCGATAAAGGTTGTTGCTTACAGGTTGAGCACTGTAAAAAAATATATATATATATTGCTTACGTGATGCAATATAAATTTGCCAGGAATGGTTTTGTAAGAAACTTTATCAGCTTATGACTATTTCATAACCAGCCTTCCTAACCGGTGTTTTACCTTCTTCTGTGTAAAGCACACTCATTAGTGCCCACAGCTTACTGAATGTTCACAGACGTCAGGCTTTTCTCCAGTCTACCAAGCTCCTACCAGCCAAGGTAAACTTTTACCCATATATGATAGCTGTATTCGTTCTCCAGTCTGTTTACGTCAGCCGTGCTTACAACTTTAACTTATAAATTATTACAAAATTGGGCGCCTGGGTGGCTCAGTTGGTTAAGCGACTGCCTTCGGCTCAGGTCATGATCCTGGAGTCCCTGGATCGAGTCCCACATCGGGCTCCCTGCTCGGCAGGGAGTCTGCTTCTCCCTCTGACCCTCCCCCCTCTCATGTGCTCTCTCTCATTCTCTCTCTCTCAAATAAATAAATAAAATCTTTTAAAAATAAATAAATAAATAAATTATTACAAAATTAATAAGAGTGAAAAAAGGGAAATCGTTGTTCTTATGAAAAGTTGAAAGCTTTTAAAACACTTGATAGAGATGAGTCACTAAAACTAGCTGTTGAATTACATGTGGACAATTAGTGTAAAAATGGGGAAAGGGAAGAATCATTTTACTCTAGAAGGATTTTACACTTAGATTGCTTTACAAGCATCTTCAAAATCTCAATCAACCTTAAAGAAATAAAAATTAGAAAATATAGGTAATGCATGATGAAGTGGTTTATTTAAAAAAAAAAGCAGCATGTATTCTATCGTTTGACCTATTGGCATCGAAAGATTGTGAATAAATGTGCATGCATTTTCATAAACAGTGAATAAATGTCTATTTTTAATTTGAAATAGAAAGTTAGAGGTAAGTATAATTTTATGAGTAAGTGCTTGAGCTGAACTTTTAAATGAATAACCAACTATTGATCCAGATTGCATCAGGATTTCTGCTGTAAACGACTGAGCCAACTAGAAGCCAGAAGTTAAGTATGAATTTTGTTATTTTCATAAATATCCTATATAGAACTATTTATAAGACTAACAGAAGGGACTAGAGACTCGTATAAACTTTCCTTGTGTCTCTCATGTACGCTATTCATGTTTGAAGAGGAAACGGAGCAAGAATGTGGTTCTTTTGTCCTCTGCTATGCGGGAGAAAGTGCGAGAAGAAGGTGAACTGATCCAACAAAGCACTGTGATCTGCGTTTACTTGTGCACAAGGCAGCAACATCCATTGCTCAGAGAGGGGAGGAGCCGTGGGCTCCAGGCTCTGGCTCTAGGCTCTGACTTCAGGAGATTGGAGGAACGTGCGCCACCTGAGGGGACCAGGCTTTCTCCGGAGAATTCTGCCCCAGCCATGATCGCTAACACTAGGAATGTATAATACAGTGAGAGGTGGGGCTGAAAAGTACTCACCAAGATTCAAATCCACCCCAGATGTACTTTCTTTGTTCTTTAAAATTCTCATCTTGCCTTGACAACCCCATTCCTGCTGATGCAGAAAAATAATTGCACTTGCCAATTCGAGGCATGTTATTCTCTTAAAATTCAAAAATGTTTATCAGGGTTCATGTTCACTGTCAAGATTTTTGCTCCCTTTCTTTCTGCCCACACTGACGTCTGGATATAAGGGGAAGCTGATGCAGCCTTTGAACGTGGGGGAGGGCAGTCTTTCTCACCAGCATTTGCTCAGATACCCTCATCTTGCCTTGTTCCTGGGAGAGGGGTGTGGTGTCTGCTGAGTTGTAGCTGGTCTTTTACGGACTTTGCTGGCGTGCACAGGTCAGTGATCATGGCTATAGACATGGCCTCTATGTACGATGACCCCTGTGCTGCCACAGTCCTCCCGGGTCTGCGAGTCCCATACATGAGTGCCCCACTGGGAAGCTCCAGAATGTTTGCCTGTCTTCTGCACCCCTCACTGCAGGGTGCAGGATTCTGTGAGTTTGCCAAAGGGCCCTCCCTCAGTTATTGCTGTTCTGCTCCTGTGAGCCATGTTGCTCTCAAAACAAACTGGATGTTGGGCTTTGCTCAGGAACATAGTCTTCCTGACTCGTTCTGTGGACAGGGACTTCCGGCTCCAGTGCTCTTGAATCATCCCTCGACCGGTTTGATATCACTCCTCTTTACCCAGGGGATGTTGACCCTAACAGGTGAGCTGGAATACTTGGCCATGTTCCCCCTACCCAACTCTTACCCTTCTTTGCTCTGCCACAGAGCAACTGGACAAATCTCCCCCTATTCCTGTTGGATCAAGGCTCTCCTGAACACCATTCTTCATTCTATTTTTTATTATGGTTTACAATACATATGCTCAGACCCTCACATTTTGTTCTTGATCTATAAAGGGAAGTTTAGGGTTTATTTTTAAAAACTTTCTATTTCAGGGATGCCTGGGTGGCTCAGTCAGTTAAGCGGCTGCCTTCGGCTCAGGTCATGATCCCAGTGCCCTGGGATCGAGCCCCACATCGGGCTCCTTGCTCAGCAGGGAGCCTGCTTCTCCCTCTGCCTGCAGCTCCCCCTGCTTGTACTCTCGCTCACTCTCTCTCGCCCGCGCTCTCTCTCTCTAACAAATAAATAAAATCTTTAAAAAAAAATAAAAATCAAAACTTTCTATCTCAACAAGGGCTGGATTTTGATGCTATTATTTCACAAAGGACTCGAAAGAATTTGCTTTTAGATTCAAATCTGAGCAACGGCATTTTTGATCTGGGGAATATCTACTTATTACTCCTTCTCTGTGACAATAAAACTTTGTGTCTAGCCTGAATTGCTGAAGGGCAATACTGAAAAAAAGGGGGGGGACTGGATTACTGTGAGTAGGTATATTTTTCCCAGGGTAAAATATGACCCCAGGCCTTCTTCAAGCCCTCTTGTTTATATGTGGATACACACCTGCTCAAAGTCATTCCTTGTTCTGACCCAAGAAATAGCAATAAAAGAGCCCTAAGAAGCTGAGTTCCTGGGTGAACTAACTGGACACTGAAAAAGTGAGTAATAAAAACACCAAAACTTAGGAAGTGTCCAGTATCTGATACAGCTAGGGGATTCAGATGGAGATACCATTTGCATAAGTCCTCATCTCTAACCCTGAGAAAACAAGGGAACATAGCTCTTGATTCTCAACATGCCCCCCGCCCCGTCCCCCTGCTGACCTCATGCATCTCTATCAAGTGTCAATCACAAAGTAGCTTTAAGAATGTCTTCTTGGCCTTGTTTGCCCATTAAAGTATAGACATAAAGAAAACAGTTCCACAGATGGGTGTTTCCTCTTATGAGAGCCATTTCCTTGGGTCTTTTCCAAAGAGAAATTGACAGAAGCACTGGTAAGCCAGTAGGGGCAGATTTTTTTTTCCTTTCCAGAACCTCCCAGATGCTCCCCTGTTTTCTCACTTGCATTGTTTCATTAAGAAGTTTGGTACAATTCTGGTCTTTGTTCCTAGGTACATAAAGTTTCTTTTCTTTGTCTGGCTCTCAAAAAAATGTTTTAGCACAGATTTTGTGCAGTTTGGCTATGATTATGATTATGTGGTTTTCATCATGTTTTTTGTGGTGTGGTTTATTGAGTTTCTTGCAGCTGCCAGTTGTAATTCTCACCAAATTTGGAATTTTTCAGACATTATTTCTTCAAATATTCTTTTTGTCTACCCTCCTTTAGGGACTCCAATTATGTGTATATTAGGCTGCTTGATGTTTTCTCACAGCTATCTTATGCTCACAATATATATTTTTAAAATTATTTTTCCCCTGTGTGTTTTATTTTGGATTGTTTCTATTGTTATGTCTTCAAGTTCATTAATCTTTTCTTCTGCGACATCTCATATGTACAACTTCTGCCTCTCTTAGAAGAAACATGGAGTCTGCTTGAGAGTCTCTCTCCCTCTCCCTCTGCCCCTTCCCCATCTTGCTTGTGATTTCTCTCTCAAATAATTAAATCTTTAAAAAAATATATCATTTCCAATATCTTTAGATAATATGAAATACTTGGGGATAACAACAGATACTCAAGTCCTGAAAACTCTAAAACAGTGTTGAGAGAAATTAAAGAAGACTGAAATTAATGGAGAGTTATTGCCTGTTCACAGGTTAGAAGATGTTAAGATACTGCAAAGAGGTTAATTCTCCCCAACTGATGTATAGGTTCCACTCAAACTAAAAAAGGAAAAAGAAAAACTGCCATTCTAAAAGTTTGGCAGTTTTGTAGGAACGAAGAAGCTAATTCTAGAATTCACATGGAAATGAAAAAGGCTTAAAACAGACACAACGATTTTGAAAAAGAGGAACAAAAGCAGGAGACCAACACTACCCAATCTGAAGATTTATAAAGCTGCAGAAAACAAGGCAATATGGTATTGGTTTAAATACAGACAAATTGATCAGTGAAACAGAGTAGAGGGTCCAGAAACAAACCCACACATATATGGTCAGTTAGTTTTCAAAACAATACAACATAATTCAAATTATCTTCTCAACAGATGGTGCTGGAACAAATGACTATCCATATGCAAACAAATTTCAATGTATATCTCACACCACATACAAAAATGAACTCAAATGTACACTCTAGAACTACAAATTTTTCATTAAAAAACACTGGAGAAAAATTTTTTGACCTTGGTTTAGGCAAAGATATCTTAGATACAACACCAAAAACAGGACCCCCCCACACACAAAAATCAGTAAATTGGACTCTATCAAAGTTAAAAATCTTTATCTACAGTAACCAAATTATGGAAATAGCCCAATGTCCATCAACTGGTGAATGGATAAAGATAGGGTATATGTATACAATGGAATATTACTCAGCTATAAAATAGAATGAAATCTTGCCATTTGCAAGGACATGGATGGAGCTAGAAAGTATTATGTTAAACAGAATAAGTCAGAGAAAGACAAATACTGTAGGATTTCACTCATTTGTGGAGTTTAAGAAACAAAACAAACAATCATGGGGGGCGGAAAAAGAGAGGATATCCAAGAAACAGAGTCTTAACTCTATAGAACACACTGATGGTCACCAGAGAGGAGGTGGGGAGGGATGGAGGAAGTAGGTGATGGGGATTAAGGAGGGCACTTGCTGTGCTGAACTCCGGGTGATGTATGGAAGTGTTGAGTCACTAAATTCTACACCTGAAACTAATATTACCCTGTATGTTAACCACCTGGAATTTAAATAAAAATTTTTTTAAAAATTAAAAACTTCTTCAAAAGTCACTTTTAAGAGAATTAAGACAAGTCAGAGACTGGGGGAAATATATTTATCTGATTGATAAAGCACTGTATCCAAATTTCATAAGGAACACTCAAAATTTAATAATGGATAAACAATCAAAAATTTTAAATGGGAAAAATATTTTAACAGACTATTATGAAATAATCAGCGTCTAAACAGTGGATATTAGAAAGCAGAGAAGAGGGCCTCATTTTTAGCCTGGTGATTGGTGATAAAGCGAGGTAGTATGCCTTCAAGTACTTGCAGGATTCGGTACGCTTCCTCCAGCTAGCACGAGGTGATTGCTCTGAAACTTCTCATACACGTATTATTTGTTCTGTCTTCCTTTACATACCCACCAACTCCTCGATTTTAATAAAAATTAAATTAATTTCTTTTCCTCTCATACTACCAGAGTGCTAGACAAATGTCATCTTGCTACCCAAAACAATTTTATAAGGAGCCAGGAGTTTATGCTGTTTTTCTAAATTGCCATTCTAAAATTCTATTTTCAAATCCACAAAAATATATTAAGGCCTATCAGGTATAATCTCTCACACTAAGTATCGTTAAGCAAACAAACAAGTATAAAAAACAACTTTTATCATCAAAGAGCATGAGATGTAGCTAGAGCTAAGGAGCACGAGTTTTAAAGGAGAGAAATTGAATAGAACACAAATTGAAAATAACTGTTCATTACAAACAGAAGAGGGACTTCTCATAACGCAGTGTATGGTTAAGTGTCCAGTGAACATTCCAGACAACGGTTGCTATAAGAAATTTGAGGTTCATAATCCAGGCTAGTTGGGGAAGTTTTTCTTAGAAGAAGTAGGACTGAAGTTGGGTCTTGGAAGGTTTTATAACATGCACCAAATGTTTGGCTAGACCTAGGAAACACACAATTGCTTTTAATAAATTGTTGGGCTGATGTTCTGTGTTCAGAGAGTCAATATGTTCAGGGAATGCACTCTGCCAGTAAAAAGTCAGGCCCTTTTAATGCTGCTGCTGACAGCCCTGCCAACGGATTGCCCTTCTCCCAGGCCAAACACACCATGGGACTGAAGCCTGAAGGGCAGGGTCAGAAATAGCCCACTTGACAGAACTGGGATGTGTTTGTGGAAGTACGCGCTGAAGCACCTGTGCCCACCCATGTCTGACGTGGTTATTAGTCCTTCGCTTTGTCCAGCGGGAAACTTGTTCACAGATGTTACTGGAGGGAAAGAAAATGCTCAGTGTTTATGGGGCAAATCTGCTCTGAAGAAACCATTATGTTCAACTGAGGAAATGCCATAGTTATTTTGGTATTCCTTTAATTTTGGAAGCCTGTATGATTTGCAGTGCTGACCAAAAGGCTTTTTTAAAAATCCACAAATAAACATGAAATTCCTGTTTAATATGGTGGATGTTATTGGTTTGCGAAAAACAAAAGAACAGTCACTCTTGAGCCCAACCGAAAAGCTCAAGGCCTTTCTGGTATGGACAACCCAGAAATCTTATGACGTAAGCTTTATTTCTGAGTTAGAACACCTACCTCAAAAAGTAGGCCCTGCAGGAAGGCCCTTTCTATTCTGAACATTTCTGAAACTGGTAGCAAAGAGCAGACAGATAAAATAAAGCTAAGAGGAAGTTTCCATAAATCAATCTCTCATCGGCAGTCAGGGGATTTTTCTCCCTTGAAACAATAATCTCTAGCTCTTTTTAACTTAAGCCTTTTCTGAGCTGGATAAATGGAGGAGAATGCATTTGGGTTCTTTATCCATCTTAATGCCTAATAAAGAGTTTATTGTCTCTCAGAAAATAGAGTAATTTATAATTTTTTTTCATAGATATGTAACCTCTGTCTTGATGAATCAAAATAATTCTGGAATCAGTTGGGGTCACCTGTGATAGTTGATGTAAACCCCTTTCTGGACATTCTTACTTGGGGCAGGTTGGAGATTACCAGGGGATGATCGCTGATCTTGTCTCTGTCTCTGTTGAGAGATCTGATTACCTCTGGTCTTAAATTCCCACTTCTATTGAATTTTTAATCTCCTCTCACCCCACGTGTGGTGTATGACATGGACTTTTGCAGCTGACCCAAGGCTGTGTGTGGAGGAGAATTTCCCAAAGATTTGGAGCACGCGTAAGGGTGGAATGGGGTAGATGGTAGGTATCTGTGTTTATAAAAATACTCTAGACGTTTCTATAACCAACAGGCCCTCTTTTTCTAAAGTAAGGACCTAACCTCCCCTCCACA
This sequence comes from Halichoerus grypus, assembly GCF_964656455.1. Classification (NCBI taxonomy): domain Eukaryota; kingdom Metazoa; phylum Chordata; class Mammalia; order Carnivora; family Phocidae; genus Halichoerus; species Halichoerus grypus. The sequence continues at coordinate 134,939,889 of NC_135713.1, read as the reverse complement.
GTATAGCTTTCACTTTTACTCTTCAGATCTCATTACTCATTCTTTAAAGTTTTACTGGCCCCCAATCCAAGACTCTTATAAAAAGTAGTTCCTCTCTCAAACTGGCCCCAGACCAGTGCTATCCAATAGAACTTTCTGTGATAGAAAATTTCATTTATTTAATGCCGTTGTCCAAATATAAATGAGCAAATCATGATTCTCTGTTGAAGTGCTTGATAAATAATTTCTTAGAGCAGCCAAACAATTTAATAGATCTAAGCCATGGTTTTAAAATATATGATTTGTGTTCTTCATTTTTAGGATATACTCCAGTTATATATATATATATTTTTTTTTTTTTTTCTTTTGTCAATTGTCTCTAAGGAAGTTTGGCATTTCCTACAATGGGAGCATGTGCTTGATTTTTGCCTTAATATACTTCCCTCTCAGAAATTAAATATGCCTCTGCTAATGTGCTGTCCTGCATCTAATTGTTATTTCTTTTGGTATAAGGAATGAGTTTTGGGGCCCCTGCAATTCTTTTAAAGTAAGTATTACTTCTCCCAGGAGTATAGATTTTGTTTCACAATATATATTTGCCTTCCACATTCCTTCCTTTAAAATGTTTATTACAAATGTTAATCTCAAACAGATGGGTTTTGTTTTTGTGATTGACTCTGTGTTTAATAGATGCTGTGAACCCTTCACAGAAAGACTTTTGCTTCTGAGCCAAGGCCTGGCATGGTAATTCCTTTCTGAAACACTGCCTTGTTTAGTTATTTGCTTTTCCTACCTTTACATCTCTTCTGCTTTTTTTGGCACCTAATCATTCAGGTATTACGTGAAAATTTAGCATTTCTGTTTAGGAAGATCAGAGAAGACTGATGCATGCCCAAGCATTTCCTCTTGTGACTTGAATTCCACCTTCCAGGTGTTTTAAGTAATGCAATTGTCTTCATTCTGTTGGGTGAAATGAGTTCTGCAGAAGCAACCTTTGTTATTGGGCTAGTAATTTATTTTCTATTAGTTTATCCCATTAAGTAAAATATCTACTTTTATCCAGTCAATTGTAGTTTCCAGTCTTAGCATCTTAAGTTTTAAACTTTCAATTATAAGAGTTACTCTTATTTTGTCACCCATAATACATAATAATTGACATTTAAAGTCGCAAATATCTTTATTACATACCGTAATTATGAAAGTAATGTAAGCACGTGAATTTAAAATGTGGGCTCAGGAAGAAAATAACCCACAGTCAACCACTCTAATGCAATCATTCTTTTATTTCTTTTCACACGCATGTTTTCAGTTAGTTAAAACAATGACGTTTGTACAGTTTAGTGTCTTACTTTGTAATTAGTTAACATTTTATTGTATGGTTTTTCTATGTTGTGACGGTCTCCTCAGCCCTCTTTTTTTATAACCATCATCTCAGTTGGCTACATATTATTCTATTCAGGTGCCACACTATAATTTACTTAAATAATCCCCTAATGGTGAGCATTTGGAATATATCTGATATTTAAGCCTGATAAACAAGACTTCTAGGAGCATCTTTGTATTTATAACGTTTAACATATTTTGTTTAACCTAATAGTGGAATTATTTATCTATTATAGAAAATGTATCATTCTGCCCAGATCCATGTCTAATAGACTAAATCTATCCATATCTATTATTACTTTACTGAGATAGCTACATTTTGAAACCCTAACATCAGGCAAGGGTACGGCCAGTTAGTGTATTGGGAACAGACAATTTTCTACAATGTTAAATATAGTAACAAATTTACTCAAAGTCTCCTTTTGAGCACTATGTCAAGTACTATTCCTGACATACTAAGACAGCAATGACCAAGGGAGCCACCATTCCTGTCTTGATGGAGCTTTCTTTAGTATAGGTGCTATGGATCAGTCTGTAGAGTGGCCAGTACTTTAGATGGGGAAATAGATGTCCTATGGAAATACATAGATAGGGCTCCACCCCTACTCCCAGAGTCTTGTAGAGCTTCCTAGAAGACATAGCATTTAAATAAGTCCTAAAGAATAAGGAAACAGCAAAAAAAAAAAAAAAAAAAGTGGTGTAGGAAAAGAAGGTAAGTATACTTCAAGCAGAGCTAATGGCACATTGAAAGACCACTAAGCAAGGGAGCTCATGTGCATAAAAAATGAAAAGAAAGCAGTGTGCCTGGAGAGAGGATTGTGTGTAGGACTAGTTGAACATTTCTTTTGCCTTTTGCTTAACATTCATCAACAATTGGATTTAATCCTTGATTTATCTACTGAGTTGATAATCCAAACTTTATTTCCCACAAAAGTATTCCTGTCCTAATACAAGGCATTGAATTAGAGGTCAGTTAAACTTCACCCTTGCCAGCATCGGATGGTGTCAGTTAGGTTATTGTAACAGCAGAAGAATTAAAAAAGATATTATTTTTGTCTATAATGATCATTTCAAGATCTATGGCGGGGTTTGAGGGAAACCCCCAAGGGAAGTTCTATTCAAAGAGATCTCCCATAATTATTTTCCTGAGAACTGAAATTCCTATTGTTTCTTTCTCCTTTGGCTTAAAAATATTGAAAGCTCTTATTAATTTGTAAATTTATTAGTGGAAAGGATTACACATTCTATTCCTTTCAGCTGTGAACACTTTGTAATAAATTATTTTTTCAGAGAGTTTTGTCCTCAAAGAATGGATCACAGTAGAGTTAAATTCTGATTGTGAATTTTGAGACTGTTTCATTCTGATTGTGAATTTTGAGACTGAAACAGTCCCTAAAAATTGTTTCTTTTTGGAATGTGAAAACCCAGGTATGGGTATTAAACTTCTGGAAGCCTTGGGAAATAGGGGTGGAGAGTGGAAAGAAAATATTAGCCCTGGGGTGCCAGGGTGGCTCAGTCGGTTAAGTGCCCAGCTCTTAATCTCAGCTCAGGTCTTGATCTCATGGTCATGAGTTCAAGCCCCAGGCTGGGCTCCACACTGGGTGTGGAGCCTACTTAAAAAAAAAAGAAGAAGAAGAAAAAGAAGAAGAGGAAGAAGATATTAGCCCCAAAAGATGATGAAATAGTTCCAAATCATACTCTCTGCACAAATTTTCCTAATCCCAGCCCTGTGCCCAGTAGCCATTCTAGAGGAAAGTAGAAAATACCTTTGCAATATAAATCCTTTTAAACATAAATGTGAGACTTTTTTTGCTGCATGGCCCATTACTCAATATCATGCAGACCAACAGAATCATGTTTTCCTTTATACTCTTTGGCGACTAGGCTCTGTATTAGGAGGCACACCCTGTGTCTTAAAGAGTCACGAAGAGTTGCACCAGGTGGCGAGAGTAGTGATTAATACATTTGCTGGCACCAAAATTAGGTGGAGCAATTGAGTTTCGATTTGGTTATAGCAATCATCATAGCTAATATTTCCTATCTTATGACATTTTCAGTCTACTATTTAAGTACTGTGGCCATCATTTGACTGTTTATGAATATTCTGATTCTCCTCTTTCAGGGTATGTTGTAGTGATTTCACTCCTTGCTTCTTTAAGATAATGACTTACTTTGGCCAGTGACATAAGAATGAAAGTGATGTCTGTCTCTTTCAGATGGAAGCCTTAACCAGGGGAAGAGGGGATCAAATGGGCTTGAAACACACAGATTTAGCAGCCATTGGGAAAAGTGGAATTGTGGGGACTACTGAATGAAGAATAAATTCTCATAGCCAAAGCAATGAAAATGGACAGTTACACATCAGGATTTTTTTCTGGCCACGCTCCACTTGTTCTGTGGAAAAGCCAGCATCCGTCAAATTCTTCCAAAGTCGTCCTGAAAGTTCTCAGGAAACTCTTGCCCTGTGTTGCAGCCAAATCTTTTGAGTTCAGTGTGCCATCTGTGATCTTCTCTTTGGCTCCAAATCACTATGGCAATGACAAGGAACAAAGAAGCAGCTCTTTCAACAGTGCACGTTAGAAGCGTTCTTGCCACCGTACTCGATTGCTGAGCCAAATTGCAAAGCCGTATGCTCAGGGCAGGGGCACCTAAACCGAATTTTGACTGTTGCAGTTAATACAAATGCCCCCTCTTGTTGTTATGGAAGCTTCTAGCATCATATAGACATGCATTGGACTCCCAGAAATCTCACCTATGTTAGTTTTTATTCATTTTTTAATTCTAGTCCTGTCTCTTAGTACAAATATGAGGTCCTGGTAGCTCGACCAGAGTGACAGACAGAAAGGGGACTATGCTGTGAATCATCCTTACCTCTGTCCTGGCACTGAGTACTCCAAATAAACCAGTGCATCTAAAAGGACAATAATTGGGGCTATTTTTTTTTTTAATCGCTGTTGCGGAAGGACAGCCACAAACCCTCTAAGCCAGTTGACCAATGCGTGTGGTACACACTGTGTGTCTCCAAAATGCAGTCTTCACTTCTCTATTTAGTAGCAGAATTTGAGTTTTACCTGGCACACGGACCTTAAAGTCCTCCATGGCTTTTAACGGGAGGGAAGTCTCTTCCATTTCTTCTTTTCCCATCACATCTGGTTGGATTGGAGATGTAATGCTGAGACCTTGAGCAAGCCACCTCAGACTACAAGGCAGAGAAGCCCCACATTGATGGAGCAAGAGGCTACAAGAAGCATGAGTCCTTGACACTGTGAAACTGCTCTCTGTCTTGAATTGTTTTCACTCAGACTGTTAAATGAGACATACGTACATTTCTACCTAAGTGAACCTATTGTTCTTTTCTTTTTTTTATAGCAGATACGTTTGTAGCCTAACTACTACAATAAGAAAATGGAGACAATGAGAAGAAAGCTACCGAAGATTTGGGGGAGAACTGGAAAGATTAGAGTTCTTTTGGGGTAAGAGATACTTAAGGTAAAGCAAGAAATTAAAAATGCATTGTTGACAAAGTTACACCACCCTGTGTTTATTCAGTAATGGGAGAAGCAAGTGTGTGGTTTCCCCAAAAGAATACACATTAGTTAACTTACTCTAATTCTGTAACCCCTATCCTCAGTATGGAACATCAAAAGATGCTTTTCAATAGCTAACTGATGAATTTCAATAGCTAACTTCACATTCTGAGCCCAACCGTGGGAAATAACTGATCCTCTCTTTCCTCAGAATTGTTTCATTAGAAGAATAAGACAGTAGAAGAAACACTTCAGCATCTTTTGTATCTCTACATTCCCCTATTGCCTACTTCTGTGCCAGGGGCTAAAAACCAACTTGCCACAGTCTTCAGATTCAATTTCCTTTCTGCCAGCACATGAGTGAATGTTCTCTACTCCCAGAAGACTTGCAGCCATCGAATTCCCATACCCCAGGCCCAGTGGCTCTCCACAGGCCTGGGCTATAAAAGATGGGATCTGCCTCTGGGCTGACTGATTGAAGCCCAGTCCTGAATGGATCACCTTAGTTCATATAATAAATAAGAACTGTTTGGTTATAGTTCCCAAAAAATTTGACCAACGGTGACTTAAGCCATCATGATATTTATTATCCCAGTAAAATAAGAAGTCTAGAGGTAGGAGGTTCTAAAATTACTGAACTTCACTGGCATTATGACATCATCAAATACGTACGTGCTCTGCACTCTTCTCCTTTGCTCTTCTCAGCATTGGTTTTCATTCCTCTTCAGTACAGGGTGGCAGATGCAGCCCCATACTCACATCCCTCTTCAATCCCATTCGAAAGCAGGAAGCTGCAGGAAATACAGGAAGCAGCTTTCTCTTTGCACCCTTCTGGCCAAATCAAGGAAGAAAATCCTTGCTAACTCAAATTGTGCTCCTCAGGTCACAGCGTCATGCCTCACCTGGGAACTAATTAAAATGCAACGTCCCTAGCCCCATCCTGATTACCGATTCAGATTCTGTATATTAACAAGATCCTCAGGTGATTCGTACATACAGTAAAATTTGAGACACACTGCTCTAATGAACTTCTTCTTATGTCTTTTTAGCCAGAGCTTAATGACATGGCTGTCCCCAAGTGGAAAGGAGGAAGGGAAAGTAATTTTCTTCCTTCCTTCCTTTCTTTTTTTTTTTTCTTTCTTTTTTTTTTTCTTTCTTTCTTTCTTTCTTTCTTTCTTTTTAAATTTTTTTATTGTTATGTTAATCCCCATACATTACATCATTAGTTTTAGATATAGTGTTCCATGATTCGTTGTTTGTGCATAACACCCAGTGCTCCATGCAGAACGTGCCCTCCTCAATACCCATCACCAGGCTAACCCATCCTCCCAAACCCCTCCCCTCTAGAACCCTCAGTTTGTTTTTCAGAGTCCATCTTCTCTCATGGTTCTTCTCCCCCTCCGATTTCCCCCCCTTCATTCTTCCCCTCCTGCTATATTCTTCTTCTTTTTTTCTTTCTTAACATATATTGCATTATTTGTTTCAGAGGTACAGATCTGAGATTCAACAGTCTTGCACAATTCACAGCGCTTACCAGAGCACATACCCTCCCCAGTGTCCATCACCCAGTCACCCCATCCCTCCCACCCCACCCCCCACTCCAGCAACCCTCAGTTTGTTTCCTGAGATTAAGAATTCCTCATATCAGTGAGGTCATATGATACATGTCTTTCTCTGATTGACTTATTTCGCTCAGCATAATACCCTCCAGTTCCATCCATGTCGTTGCAAATGGCAAGATCTCATTCCTTTTGATGGCTGCATAATATTCCATTGTATATATATACCACCTCTTCTTTATCCATTCATCTGTTGATGGACATCTTGGCTCTTTCCACAGTTTGGCTATTGTGGACATTGCTGCTATAAACATCGGGGTGCACGTAGCCTTTCGGGTCCCTACTTTTGTATCTTTGGGGTAAATACCCAGTAGTGCAATTGCTGGATCATATGGTAGCTCTATTTTCAACTTTTTGAGGAACCTCCATACTGTTTTCCAGAGTGGCTGCACCAGCTTGCATTCCCACCAACAGTGTAGGAGGGTTCCCCTTTCTCCGCATCCCCGCCAACATCTGTCATTTCCTGACTTGTTAATTTTAGCCATTCTGACTGGTGTGAGGTGGTATCTCATTGAGGTTTTGATTTGGATTTCCCTGATGCCGAGCGATATTGAACACTTTTTCATGTGTCTGTTGGCCGTTTGGATGTCTTCTTTGGAAAAATGTATGTTCATGTCTTCTGCCCATTTCTTGATTGGATTTTTTGTTCTTTGGGTGTTGAGTTTGATGAGTTCTTTATAGATTTTGGATACTAGCCCTTTATCTGATATGTCATTTGCAAATATCTTCTCCCATTCTGTCAGTTGTCTTTTGGTTTTGTTGACTGTTTCCTTTGCTTTGCAAAAGCTTTTTATCTTGATGAAGTCCCAATAGTTCATTTTTGCCCTTGCTTCCCTTGCCTTTGGCAATGTTTCTAGGAAGAAGTTGCTGTGGCTGAGGTCGAAGAGGTTGCTGCCTGTGTTCTCCTTTAGGATTTTGATGGACTCCTGTCTCACATTGAGGTCTTTCAACCATTTGAAGTCTATTTTTGTGTGTGGTGTAAGGAAATGGTCCAGTTTCATTCTTCTGCATGTGGCTGTCCAATTTTCCCAACACCATTTGTTGAAGAGACTGTCTTTTTTCCATTGGACATTCTTTCCTGCTTTGTCAAAGATGAGTTGACCATAGAGTTGAGGGTCCATTTCTGGGCTCTCTATTCTGTTCCACTGATCTATGTGTCTGTTTTTGTGCCAGTACCATACTGTCTTGATGATGACAGCTTTGTAGTAGAGCTGGAAGTCCGGAATTGTGATGCCGCCAGCTTTGCTTTTCTTTTTCAACATTCCTCTGGCTATTCGGGGTCTTCTCTAGTTCCATACAAATTTTAGGATTATTTGTTCCATTTCTTTGAAAAAAGTGGATGGTATTTTGATAGGGATTGCATTGAATGTGTAGATTGCTCTCGGTAGGATTGACATCTTCACAATATTTGTTCTTCCAATCCATGAGCATGGAACGTTTTTCCATTTCTTTGTGTCTTCCTCAATTTCTTTCATGAGTATTTTATAGTTTTCTGAGTACAGATCCTTTGCCTCTTTGGTTAGATTTATTCCTAGGTATCTTATGGTTTTGGGTGCAATTGTAAATGGGATCGACTCCTTAATTTCTCTTTCTTCTGACTTGTTGTTGGTGTATAGGAATGCCACTGACTTCTGTGCATTGATTTTATATCCTGCCACTTGACTGAATTCCTGTATGAGTTCTAGCAGTTTTGGGGTGGAGTCTTTGGGATTTTCCACATAAAGTATCATATCATCTGCAAAGAGTGAGAGTTTGACTTCTTCTTTGCCGATTTGGATGCCTTTGATTTCTTTTTGTTGTCTGATTGCTGTGGCTAGGACTTCCAATACTATGTTGAATAGCAGTGGTGATAGTGGACATCCCTGCCGCGTTCCTGACCTTAGGGGGAAAGCTCTCAGTTTTTCCCCATTGAGAATGATATTCGCTGTAGGTTTTTCATAGATGGCTTTTATGATATTGAGGTATGTACCCTCTATCCCTATACTCTGAAGAGTTTTGATCAAGAAAGGATGCTGTACTTTGTCAAATGCTTTTTCTGCATCTATTGAGAGGATCATATGATTCTTGTTCTTTCTTTTGTTAATGTATTGTATCACGTTGATTGATTTGCGGATGTTGAACCAACCTTGCAGCCCAGGGATAAATCCGACTTGGTCGTGGTGAATAATCCTTTTAATGTACTGTTGGATCCTATTGGCTAGTATTTTGGTGAGAATTTTTGCATCCATGTTCATCAGGGATATTGGTCTGTAATTCTGCTTTTTGATGGGGTCTTTGTCTGGTTTTGGGAGCAAGGTAATGCTGGCCTCATAAAATGAGTTTGGAAGTTTTCCTTCCATTTCTATTTTTTGGAACAGTTTCAGAAGAATAGGTATTAATTTTTCTTGAAATGTTTGGTAGAATTCCCCTGGGAAGCCATCTGGCCCTGGGCTTTTGTGTTTTGGGAGATTTTTGATGACTGCTTCTATTTCCTTAGTGGTTATAGGTCTGTTCAGGTTTTCTATTTCTTCCTGGTTCAGTTTTGGTAGTTGATACATCTCTAGGAATGCATCCATTTCTTCCAGGTTATCTAATTTGCTGGCATAGAGTTGCTCATAATATGTTCTTATAATTGTTTGTATTTCTTTGGTGTTGGTTGTGATTTCTCCTCTTTCATTCATGATTTTGTTGATTTGGGTCATTTCTCTTTTCTTTTTGATAAGTCTGGCCAGGGGCTTATCAATCTTGTTAATTCTTTCAAAGAACCAGCTCCTAGTTTCGTTGATCTGTTCTACTGTTCTTTTGGTTTCTATTTCATTGATTTCTGCTCTGATCTTTATTATTTCTCTTCTCCTGCTGGGTTTAGGCTTTATTTGTTGTTCTTTCTCCAGCTCCTTTAGGTGTAGGGTTAGGTTGTGTATTTGAGACCTTTCTTGTTTCTTGACAAAGGCTTGTATTGCTATATACTTTCCTCTTAGGACTGCCTTTGCAAAATCCCAAAGATTTTGAATAGTTGTGTTTTCATTTTCATTGGTTTCCATGAATTTTTTTAATTCTTCTTTAATTTCCTGGTTGACCCATTCATTCTTCAGTAGGATGCTCTTTAGCCTCCATGTATTTGAGTTCATTCCGACTTTCCTCTTGTGATTGAGTTCTAATTTCAAAGCACTGTGGTCTGAAAATATGCAGGGAATGATCCCAATCTTTAGGTACCGGTTGAGACCTGATTTATGACCTAGGATGTGATCTATTCTGGAGAATGTTCCATGGGCACTAGAGAAGAATGTGTATTCTGTTGCTTTGGGATGGAATGTTCTGAATATGTCTGTGAAGTCCATTTGGTCCAGTGTGTCATTTAAAGTCTTTATTTCCTTGTTGATCTTTTGCTTAGACGATCTGTCCATTTCAGTGAGGGGGGTGTTAAAGTCCCCCACTATTATTGTATTGTTGTCGATGTGTTTCTTTGCTTTTGTTATTAATTGCCTTATATAATTGGCTGCTCCCATGTTAGGGGCATAGATATTTACAATTGTTAGATCTTCTTGTTGGATAGACCCTTTAAGTAGGATATAGTGTCCTTCCTCATCTCTTATCACAGTCTTTAGTTTAAAATCTAATTTGTCTGATATAAGGATTGCCACCCCAGCTTTCTTTTGGTGTCCATTAGCATGGTAAATGGTTTTCCACCCCCTCACTTTAAATCTGGGGGTGTCTTTGGTTCTAAAATGAGTCTCTTGCAGACAGCATATCAATGGGTCTTGTTTTTTAATCCAATCTGATAGCCTGTGTCTTTTGATTGGGGCATTTAGCCCATTTACATTCAGGGTAACTATTGAAAGATAGGAATTTAGTGCCATTGTATTGCCTGTAAAGTGACTGTTACTGTATATTGTTTGTGTTCCTTTCTGGTCTATGTTGCTTTTAGGCTCTCTCTTTGCTTAGAGGACCCCTTTCAAGATTTCTTGTAGGGCTGGTTTCGTGTTTGCAAATTCCTTTAGTTTTTGTTTGTCCTGGAAGCTTTTTATCTCTCCTTCAATTTTCAATGACAGCCTAGCTGGATATAGTATTCTTGGCTGCATATTTTTCTCATTTAGTGCTCTGAATATGTCCTGCCAGTCCTTTCTGGCCTGCCAGGTCTCTGTGGATAAGTCTGTTGCCAATCTAATGTTTCTACCATTGTAGGTTACACATCTCTTCTCCCGAGCTGCTTTCAGGATTTTCTCTTTGTCTCTGAGACTCGTAAGTTTTACTATTAGATGTCGGGGTGTTGACCTATTTTTATTGATTTTGAGAGGGGTTCTCTGTGCTTCCTGGATTTTGATGCCTGTTTCCTTCCCCAAATTAGGGAAGTTCTCTGCTATAATTTGCTCCATTATACCTTCTGCCCCTCTCTCTCTTTCTTCTTCTTCTGGGATCCCAATTATTCTAATGTTGTTTCGTCTTATGGTATCGTTTATCTGTCGAATTCTGCCCTCGTGATCCAGTAGTTGTTTATCTCTCTTTTTCTCAGCTTCTTTATTTTCCATCATTTGGTCTTCTATCTCACTGATTCTTTCTTCTGCCTCATTTATCCTAGCAGTTAGCGCCCCCATATTTGATTGCACCTCATTGATAGCCTTTTTGATTTCTACTTGGTTCGATTTTAGTTCTTTTACTTCTCCAGAAAGGGTTTCTCTAATAACTTCCATGTTTTTTTCAAGCCCAGCTAGTATCTTTAAAGTGATGATTCTGAACTCTAGATCTGACATCGTACTAATGTCCGTATTGAGTAGGTCCCTGGCAGTCGGTACTACCTCTTGTTCTTTTTGTTGAGGTGATTTTTTCCGTCTTGTCATTTTGTGCAGAGGAGAATAGATGAATGAGAGAACAAAATGCTAACAGGGTAACAACGTCCCCAGAAAATATACTCTAAACAAATCAGAAAAGACCTGAAGCAGTGGGAAAAGAAAGGGAAAGAGAGAAAAAAGAAAAGGAAAGAAAAAAAGAAAAAAGAAAAAGATAAAGATAAAAACAAACAAAAGCAGAACAAAACAAAACAAAACAAAAACAGAATGTGATCAAATATGATCAGGCTGGATTATAGATCAGTGCCACACACTAGATTTTGGGTGTATTTTGGTCTGTTAAAAGAAAGTCCCTCCCAAAATTTTAAAGAAAGAAAAACTTATATATGTAGAAAATAAGGGTTGATATGATGAAGGGATGGAATATGACTGTAAAGATGGAAATTATAAAAAATTTTATAAAAGGAATTGATAAGTTGTTTGAAAAAAGAAAGAAGAGGATTTAAAAAAAAAAAAAGGGAGAGAATGTGATCAGGCAGGGGAGTAGGAAAAAACCATACACTAGAGATTTAGAGTATATTTTGATCTGTTAGAAGAAACTATCTCAAAATTTTAAAGAGAGAACAACTTATATATATATGCCAAAAATACGGGTAACTACTATGAAAGGATAGAATATGACTCTCAAAATGAAAAATAAAAATGTTTTTTTAAAAAAGGGATTGATAAGATGTTGGTTGAAAAAGGGAAAAAGAAAAATTAAAAAAAAAAAAGAAAAATAGAAAAAAAGACAGTTAAAAAAAATAATTTACTTTGAAAGACTAAAGAATCATGGAAAAAAAGCCATGAATTCTATGTGCAGTATTCCCCTAGCGCTGGAGTTCTGCCGTTCTCATTGATCGGTAAACCTGGTCTTGGCTGGCTGTTCTCGCTGATCTTCTGGGGGAGGGGCCTGTTGCCGTGGTTCCCAAATGTCTTTGCCGGAGGCGGAATTGCCCCGCCCTTGCCGGTCCGGGCTAAGTAATCTGCTCGCGTTTGCTCTCGGGAGCTTTTGTTCCCTGCAAGCTTTCCGTACAGCTTTGGAGGCGGAGAGTGAAAATGGCGGCCTCCCAATCTCCGCCCCAGAGGAGCCGAGAACTCGGGGTCCCGCTCCTCAGTGCGCCCCCAGAGAAAAGCAGTCAGTCACTCCCGTCTCCCCGGTCTCCGGCCACTCTCCGCGCTCACCCGGCCTGTGACCGCGTCTTTCTATCTGGCACCCGACCCCAGGTGGAGTCTCCAAACCCAGCAGATCCCCGCGGTGCGCTCCCGCACCTCTCCTCCCGGGGGAAGAAGGTGAGTCTCCCCGGATCTGCCGCTTGTTGCGTCCCTGCTGGAGGAGCAGTGGCCCGACTGTGCCGCGGATCACGATCTATGACAACCCCGAGCTGAGAGCCCGCGCCTGGGCTCCGTCTCTGCAGCCGGCTTCCCTGCTCCGATACCTGGGAGCTCTGCCGCACTCAGGCACCCCCGGTCTTTCTGTGACCCTGAGGGTCCTGAGACCACACTGTCCCGCGAGGGTTCCACCCCCCACTTAGCCACCAGAGTGACGTCCCTCAGCAGAGCAGACTTCTAAAAGTTCCGATTTTGTGCTCCGCGGCTCTATCACTTGCCAGAAGCGGCCGTCGGAGGCCCCTCCCCCGCCGCCTATCCTCCCGAATATCGCCTCGGATTCAGTTCTCTGCTCATCATACCTTCCAGAAAGTGGTCAGAGAGTTGTTGCTATTCTTTTCTTCGATCTCCTGTTGAGTTTGTAGGTGTTCAGAATGGTTTGATCCCTATCCAGCTGAATTCCTGAGAGGAGACGAAATCCAGGTCTCCTCCTCCTCCGCCATCTTGCTCCGCCCCCCCTTTCTTTCTTTCTTTTTTAAGAAATAGGAAATAGGAAACGAAGTAGGGCAAGTCTGTTGATGGGACAATTCCCAGGATCTACCATGGTACTTCTCCAGGGGACAGGGTGGTGCGGAACGCCGTGCTCCCTGTAGTTCATTACTACTCACTGTGGCTCTCTATGTCCGTGTAGCCTCTGACACCTGCCCACAGAATGAAGGCCTGGCCCATCCGCAGTATTTTTAACAGCAGGTTGAGACTTTACCCATGTGATTTGGGAAAGGTTTCTCGTTTTTACGATCTTGAGGTTTAAGAGTGCTGTGTAACCTAGGAGAAGTCAAAGGAAAAACATTAAAGCCAGTATAATTGGAGGGAAGGTGAAAATTGTAAAAGAGCAGATTTTTTTTTTCAGTTGGTTTAAAATGTTTTCACTAGAGCCGCTAACAAAATCTATTTTCACGTACATTTTTTTCTCTGCTTTGCATTGGTTTTCTGGTCTTACTGAAAATTTACTGAGCAGGGTATTTGTAAACAGGAAGGAATTGGCTTTGAGGATTTTGGTCTAATTTTAAAGACGAAAATTGGGCAGTGGAAGGGTTGAGCCATTAATAAGCTAAGCCTTCTTAAGCATTTCATAAAGTAAAATTCTAAAAAGGTTTTCAATGATACAAAGTAATATGACATAAGGTTAAAATGGAATATAGAAAAAAATCAGAAAATAAAGGAGTGATGTCAGGAGACTTCTCAATCTTGGGGCAAGGACCTTGTAAATGCCGATTTAAGCCAATTACAGTTTGACTTCCTGGTGATTATGTGATGATTTACATACGGTAGCATAAAAATAACAGATGTCTTTTTTGGTCTCCACATACCTCTGTACATTTATTTGAAGCCTCCTAAATCACTGCTCTTTCCCAGTGGTGACTTAAAGGGCATTTTGAGAATGGGTTTGGGCGACCTTCCCATCTCTTCCCAACAAAATCTTTACTTGTTTAATTCAACGGAAGAGGTATGCTCCCAATAAACTTATTTTTCTGTTGCCTTACCTTTTTGATATGATAGAAGACACTGAGTATAACTCCAGAGATAAAGAAATCTTTGTAGGGAAAAACCAGAATAAACTTCAATATAGACATAGCTGTTTGATTTCAGAAATGCTGTAGACACACTCAATAGTGTGTCCTTAAAACAAAAGTGCAAGTGAATCAGTGGTCGTATGCAGGCAAGCAAAGAGTTGGAGGACGTGTCACTTCTTACAACATTTGGCATGTTTTAAGTGCACATAGTTCTCATCGAATTGGCTGGGAGGCCCCTACAGAGATCTGCTGGCAGACTGTGGTGCCCACTAAAACAACTGAGACTTTCAATAAAAATTCATGCCATGGGTGCCAAAGCAAACTTGTGAAAATTGTCCACTTTTAGGCAACCCGGACAAAAACCTTAGGAGGGCTGAAGTCACTATTTAAAAGGGTCTCCGTAAGAGCCAAGAGAAATGTATCCCTGATTTATGTGAATACAGATTCTTGTAAATGGTAAAGCCACAGCGAGCCAAATTTGATTTCGTACCTGGAACCTGGAATTGACTCCGCCTGACCTGGCTAGTGAAAACAGTGGGGCACCTTGGTCCTCGTTCTCGGAGATGCTAAATGGAGATGTCAAGAAGATGGTGAAACTGGATTTTAAATTTAGCAATTTGGTGATGAATTGGGGGTTTGGGGGAGTCCTGTTTTTATTCTTTCAGATTGACTGTGGTCATTGAACTGAAAGGAAAATAATATTTTCAACAAAGCAAGAAAGCAAGTTCAATTACGAAACTGGAAGCCTTAAGAAAATATTGGTTTTTTTTTTCTTTTTCTGGTATTTGAGTTCCAGATTCTCGTCAAATGGGAGTTGTGTCCAGTCTGCTCCGCGGTAAATCAGAATGTCACCACTTGACCTTGGCAAAGTTACCTGGTAATGAGGATGAAAGGTGTATGGAACAATTTGTGTCTATCTGAGTCACTGAGTTTTCCTTCAACAGCACAAATGTGTCATCTGTTTTGTCGTGGCTCCTCTTGAGCAATAGAAGCTGCAGTGGCCATCAAGAGGAATGGGAAGGGCACCCGCCTGCGGGTCATGAGGCAGGATTCCCACATAGCTATGTGACTGTCAATGCATAGGCTTTCTGGAAGGATGCAAAAGAAACTGGTAACACAGGTTGCTGCTGGAGTAGGTCCTGGAGTGGGAACCTGGTGAGTCAGAGGTGGGAAAAGAATTTACTTTTTCATGTGTGCTCTTTTTTCATTTTTTGGTGCTATATATATATATATATATATATCCCATTCAAGAAAGCATATGCATATTGCATATGTATGTGTGTATATGTATACACACATATATGTGTATTGCTCATTGAAAAAAAAAAATCAATGTAGCATCAAAAGACAGAGTGAGCAAACAAAGGCCATATCCTTCTTGGCTCTCCATTGCACTGGATGGATAATTTTCTCCCTCTGAACCTTAAATGACTCTTCTAAAATGAAGTGGGATAAATTTAGACTACAGAAAATGCTAATGTTTGTTAAAGCAGGGACTCCCAAACCATAGAAAATAAACATACTCATTTTGAGTCTGATACTGGAGAGATCATGTCTTGTTAACAACATGAACCCCAAGCAGTATCTTACTAGCCAAAAAGTTCAAAATTCAGTGGTTGTGTTAGAACAGCTGCTCTGAGAAGGAGCATTCGGGAAGAGGGGGAGAAGTTGCTAGGAGCTGAAGCTGGGTGGGGGGGGGCAGGAGAGCAGTGTGGCTAAAGGCTCATGGGGGATAACAGACAACTTGGTCACGACCAAGTTTACCTGACTGGGATCATCACCTCTCAAAAGCCTCTGCCTGTCTGTGCTTTATCTAGGAGTGAATTTCAGTACGGCTGCCCTTGACCAGCCCAGCTGAACTTGTCTTAATATCTTCCTATAACTGGGCTCTGGCCTCCTTCCTCAGCGTATGCACTTGCCCACACTTTATGGCTCCTAGCTGTATTCCTGCCCACTCTAATTCCATTACAACTTGCATGGGAGAAGACTCATCTCCCTCCTCTGTCCCTGCACTTTCTCTAACTGGCTTTGACATTGCAAAAGTGATTTTACACTTAGTCACATACGACTGAATGTCTGCCGCCTAGCTGCTTGGAGTAGATGATGTGGAAAAGAGTATAGGCTTTGAAGTCAGGCAGGCAGGGCCTGTGTTCACATTTCCAAGGTGTCCTCACTTGTTGGCTGCAGAAATATGACTAAGCTACTTAGGCTTTCTGTACCTGCTGCTTCATTTGTAATGTAATCCCTTAGTTATGCACCATGAGTCTGAAAAGAGCCTGTTGATGCTGCCTGTTCTGGAAAGAAAGCATTCTCCTTTGAACGCCCAGAGAGTCTAGAGCTGACCCTGCCTATTCCGGAAAGAAAGCATTTTCTTTTGAACGCCCAGAAAGTCTAGAGCACGAGGCTTAACCTTGGCACTACTGACATTTCGAACCAGGTAATTCCTTGCTGTTGAGGGCATATTATGTTGTGCGCTGTATAATGTTTAGCTGCATCCCTGACCTCTACCCACAGATGCTGGTGGCACTCCCGCCAACCCCATATGTGACCACCCAGAATAACTCTAGACATTGCCAAACGTCCCTGAGGTGGAGGGAGGGATCATTACCAGTTCAGAAGTAATGATTCAAGCACCTGGGTGACTCAGTCGTTAAGCGTCTGCCTTCGGCTCAGGTCATGGTCCCAGGATCCTGGGATCGAGCCCCACGTTGGGATCCCTGCTCGGCGGGAAGCCTGCTTCTCCCTCTCCCACTCCTCCTGCTTGTGTTCCCTCTCTCACTGTGTCTCTGTCAGATAAATAAATAAAATCTTAAAAAAAAAAAGAAGTAATGATTCAGAGGATGATTTTCCTATCAACTTTTATTTTGGTTCATATAGTCAAATTAGGATTGGTATCTGGACCAACCCGAGTTGTCATTTCCTGGTGTCCCTTACCATGTACCCTCAATCTAGCTTCATTAAGTACCTTGCGAGGGCAATGGGGACGTGGTCTGCTATACTCTGAAAGCTAACGGCTTCATCTTAAGGCACGGTCTGCCTCTACCATGAGCCTCTACAAGGCAAACAAACTTGGTCTTGCTGATACGGGTCTATTCTTTGGCAAAGCTTTCATGAGTTAGCACTCTAACCAAGTTTCTGTCTTAGCAAAGATCTGTGGTTAATCAGGGAGTGAAGACAGACAGAAAACTCCAACCTATCATAGCAGTGGGACAACTCAGTAGCCTATTGCCTGGCATAAGATGTGGTGCACAAAAGAGTGACCTCCCTTCTTTCTTTCTAGGTCTCAGAATACAGCATTCCTTACTGCCATCTGACCAGCTGCCATGTCTCTCCTAACTCATCCAGGAACTGTGGGCCGTGACTTAGGCTTTGCACTCTTCACTCCTTGACTGGATCGTATTTATATTCATCAAGACTTAAAGTCAGCCTGAGGAATGTGTATTTTTTGTTTAATCAATGGGGTGGTTAAGAGGAGAGAATTTCTAATGGGTTGGAGGGTGACCGTGTTAAATACATCGAAGTCGCCGAAGGTGACGGAGAGTGGAAAGACTCTTAGGTGAGTTGATTGGGATGCCACTGTTGAAATTCTAAGAAGATGCTTTAGGGAAAAAGGGGATAGAAACCAGATGATAGGCCAAGACAGGGTAAAAACTGAAGGAAGTCATGAGAAGAGAGGCAGTGACTTAGACCACTCTTATCAGGAAGAGGGTAAGTGCACAGATTCTTGTCTCTTAAGATAGAGGACACCTGAGACTGTGTGAAGTCTGAGGGGAAGAAGCCGGTAGAATAGAAGAAATGAAAGGTGCTAGAGAGAAGGGACTAATCAGGGAAGCCCACTACCGGAGGAGAAATGCCCCTCCCTCTGAGACCTACGGAGAGAATGAGAATAAGAGGGCTCCTGGGTGGCTCAGTCAGTTAAGCGTCTGCCTTTGGCCCAGGTCATGATCCCAGGGTCCTGGGATCAAGTCCCATATCGGGCTCCCTGCTCAGCGGGGAGCCTGCTTCTCCCTCTCCCTCTGCTGTTCCCCCTGCCTGAGCTCTCTCTCTCTGTGTCAAATAAATAAAAATCTTTAAAAAGAATGAAAATAAGAGGGAATCCTCTTATAACTTACGGTTTTCAATTTAGAGTTTGAAATGCCCTTCATAAAATGCACATGGAAAGGTAAAATATGAGACTGTTATCAGCCATGAACACTCTAATTTAAACCAGCTTTGAAAATCTGTGGGCAATAAACTGGTGATTAAGTATTTATTAAATATTTATTGTTCACATGCCATAAAGCATTGGACTTCTGCCAGTTCTCTGAAAAGAGAAGCAAAATTATTTCAAAATGTTTATATTACATTAAGTAGAAAACTTTAAGGATTAATCGGGGCTTAACATCTTGTAACTTTTAATTACCTTCAACCAAGCTAGTCACATCATCCTTTTTAACAAAGAAAGGTGTGTGCCCAGCTTGGTGGGTAAATATTTGTGGGCACCTAGTATGTAAAAGTTCTGTGTTTGGCTGGGTGTGGTGGTTATTGAAAAAGAGGAAGAGAAGCAAGATGGAGGGGTGTGTCAGGACATTCTGGAGAGAGCCAGAACTTGTGAAGGGTTGTCCAGATTCACAGCAGATATTTAAAACCGAGAATCGAAGGCCTTCGAAAGAGGAGGATTTCCAACACAGTGTACTACATAATATTTTATAATCACTGGAGCGCCTAGATATAATACTAAAAAAGCATCCCCCATCCATAGGAAGGGAGATCAAAAGAAAGAAATCCTTCTCTCTGCCCTGGCAATGTTTTTCATTATGCCAAGGATAAAGCAAGAGAGTCCTTTGACAATTTTTTTTTTTTTCCATTGGAGTCTGAGTTTGAAATCTGTGGCACATAAACAAATAATTTAATGTCCTCTGCCTTACCAATTTAAAAAAGTCAGGCCAATTATGTACTTCTGCCTGAAGACAGTTGGCTGGACTAGAGGCTATTCTAAAGCCCACTTCAGCTCCAAAAGTTCTGGTTCTATGGTAAACCACTCAAGTGCATAGAAAATATCATACCCTTATTGGCCTCTGCAAACAAATCCATTTTTCTCTTGCACACAGTTGAAGGGCAATTTGCTCTGCTTTTTGTTTTGGCAATTTAGGAAGGTTTCCATGGTTTCTATGTCCTCTTGGTCGCTTTTTCTGTGTATCAGCTTAACCATAGATTATCGGAGGCCAGCCTTGTCAGCTCTTTGGATGTATGTCCCTCAGGCATGCATTCCATGGAGGCAGTATAAATGGGCTTTGGGGGTGACATAACTTTAGATAATACATTGGTTTATGGCCCACCATGGGGCCATAATGCAGAAACAGATATCAAGTTTATCTGTGGTATTAAAATCTCCTGGTTGGGGGTGATATGAAAATATACATATATATATAAAATGATTTGGAGAGAGAGCAATAATGAAAAAAGAAAGGTTGAGGAATACTGTCCTGGGGCGAGGAGTCCTCAGGTCTTTAAGACGTGTTGCGCAAGACTCTGGTGCATCAAATATACTTTATTTTTTAAGTTTAAAAAGTCTGTATTTAATGCATTTCCTGTGCCCTTTCTAATCTACCACAGGACACTTTCTGCAAATGCTTAAATTTAGACCTCTTCAAATTCGATGCAGCGTATAAAACCCTTTCCTTGTGACAAAAGTTGTAGCTTGGAAAACAACTCTCTTGAGATCAGACTGTCCTGTGTGGCAATCTGACAGTGAGGTCTTGCAGGAGGCCGTGAAAGGGGAGTCCTCAGGTATCAGCAAGACACACATTTCAGTCCCAGACTTGCTTTGGGGTTAGCCTTGCAACTAGGGGCAAGTCGCTTAAAGCCTCTAAACCCGGTTCCTCATCTGTAGAACAAGGATACTCATGCTTCACCTGGTAGGGCTGTGAAAGGGTTTGAGCTAATGGACTCTTGCTGTTTCTGAGTCAGGCAGAAAGGCGAAGTAAACCATAACTGGGTAGAAGAGAACAGGACGCCCAGTGGACCTCTTTTGCCAAACTTCACAAACATCCTGTTTGAGTTCCTGCTGCTACCATTAAAAAAAAAAAAAAAATCTTGCACGCAGAATGTAGCCCCTGTCCAGTATAAAGAATGAAGTATACAAAAGCATTATAAGTCGCTTTCAGAGGGGGACTTGGATTTTGCATCAATGAAGGGACGTCAGGACCTTCGGAGAAACCGGCAAGGAGCCGTATTTCTCCTGCTCCATAAAAATCACCGTGATTTATTCCTTTAATGAAAAAGTCAGGGGCTTGTGCGGGCACAACAGCTGTGATTTTATGAAGGGAACATAAACCAGATTCCTTGTGGTGGGGCTGTTGCCACAAGGGGTCAGATCTCGATTATTGGTGGAGCCTGGCATCACCCCACAGGGACACAAACATGAATGGACAGCCAAGAGCTTGAAATTACTCTCAATTTTTGTAAGTGAGAAAAGCTCATGCAAACCCAAGTCGGACTAAGTCTGTTGAAGGAAGTGCTGTCTTTGATCTGAGGTTGAGCTGAGTACCCGGCGAGGGAAAAGAAAATGGACCACAGTTCCCTTGCATCTTTTTTTTTTAATTTTTTATTGTTATGTTAATCACCATACATTACATCATTAGTTTTTGATGTAGTGTTCCATGATTCATTGTTTGTGCATAACACCCAGTGCTCCATGCAGAACGTGCCCTCTTTAATACCCATCACCAGGCTAACCCATCCTCCCACCCCCCTGCCCTCTAGAACCCTCAGTTTGTTTTTCAGAGTCCATCACCTCTAATGAGGTCCCTTGCATCTTAAACGGGTTGCTGGTTGTCCACTCAGCACGTGTGAGCACTTTCCCTGTTGCCACGAATCAAGGGCTTTGCTCCTCGATGTTAAATATAGGGATGAGTAAATATTTCGGATTCATCAGCCTTCAAGTATTCTTCAGCTGTTTTAGTTTCGAGCAAACAGAATACATCGTGCTGAGCACATTCTCCCTCGATTTTTTTTTTAAGGACCGTGTGTGCTTAATGGGAAATGGAATCCATATGTTCCTGCTTCGTTTACACTTAAGTCATCAAAAGGTTGTGTTGTAAGAGCTATTTGATGTCTGAGATGCCTTTTGAGCTTGATCTTTCTGTCGTTTAAATATAAGAGGCTCAAAAGCGTTGGTCCCTTTAAAAGGCTGAGAAAGAGAGAGACCGAAAGAGACAGAGAGACCTAGGAAGGCCTGTTGGGCCAAGATGAAATAAATCTGAACACCCGGAAGTTCACTTTAAGCTGAAACTACAACCCCATGAATTTCACATGGGTCCCGAATTTGCAAGAAAACAAAGGCTTCTCAGCAGCCAGTTTCAGAAGCCGCTCTGATAAATGCAGAAAAGCTGCTGGTAAGTCAGCAACCCCACCAGAGAGGAGAGGGCTCTGAATGCGCTCTTAGCCGCCCAGCAGATGCATATGCCCGCTCCTGGAGGACCTGTTGTTTTCAGGCTTCCCCGGAGCAGTCTCTCCAGCCCGGATAAAGAACCCTTTGCCCTATTTAAGCGTGGCGGTATCTGCTGTCCATGTTTTCCCGGGCTGTCCTGCCCTAGGCCAGAGTTTCCTATGTGTTCTTCTGCCATCTGGCCCAAGTGGCTGGCCGCTGAACGGAATACTGTGGGTGCATGTGCGATGGTGTTTATTTACTGGGCAATGTCTTTAGAGAAATATCTCACTGAGCTCACAGTAGGGCCGAGAAAACATGGAGTTTGGGTCAAGTACAAAATAGGTTAACTAGGGACCCACAAATTAGGAAACAGCCCGCTGTAAAACGAAGTTTTCTCACTCCCACGCTTAGTCACTTAAGGCACGCTCTTTCGTTTATCTGTGACATTTTAGGAAAGGTTTCAGGAGAACAGCACCCAAACTGGAACTACTTTAGGTGATAGTATAATTGAACATCATTAAATCTCTCTATATAAATAGTCATCGTTGGAGCATTGCAGAATGTGAGGATGCGGAGCTTCATCGTCCAGCAGGCTCTTTAGACATGAATTCAATAGAATTCACAGTCCTGTGAATCACCTGTATTTCCCAAATCAGTTATCTGGGGGCAAGAAACAGGGTTGTAGAATTTTAGAGGTCAGGGCATATTTTTTCCCGCAACTCCTCATCTTAAGGAACATTTAGTAGGATCTTTTCAACATTATCCAGCAACTACTACTATAAACATCTCGGTGTGTGTTCTCTGAGTTAAGCACATGCACTCTCACACACGCACGTGCGAGCACACATGCAGAGTTTGATGAGATTGGAGCATTTATTCTGTTTCGGAGCTTCTCTTCCCACAAATAGACTGTGTACTTTCCCCACGTTTGTAAACTGTTTTACCTCAGGAGCTTTAGTGCGTGCAGAGTATTTCATCACAAGAACGTACCACAATTAGCTTAATCTCTCAGTATTTTTAAATATGGGCCTTAGAAAAATCATTCTTTCAGATACATTTTAAAATGTTGACCTGAGTTCTTAAAGTTGTTTGCTGTAACTTGGGACACATTAGAAAATAAACTCCCCATAATGTCCACATCTTCATGGAGAACCTCCGTCTGTCTTCCTAAGAGGCCAAGCTTCCTCACTATAGATGATGCTTTCTAAAGACCTTAGACAAGATCAGTAAGACAGTCAGTAAATTGTTTCTTTTTCTTCCTTAGAAAAAGAAAAAGTCGGTTCTACTCTGTTTCCTCCCTGAAAAGAGCCTTGTGACTTAAATTCATGCACCTCTCCTCCTTTGGAGCTCAGTCCGTTGGAGTCAACTTCCAAGAAATCTGAGATCCATACCTGTTGTACTGCTGGTTTCAGAGTCCCTCCACCCCTTGTTTTGGATTTTTCCAATCCGTTACCAGAGAGCTCAGTCCTGTCCCTTTTGTTGACAGGTTGCCAGGATACCGCCAGGCTTCAAAGGCTGGGGTTCCTCTTCCCGGCAGCCCACCGCACAAACTCTAAGAACTCCTGCGGGAGGGCATGTGAATCGTGGAGCTCCCAGCTCTTCTGCTCCTGTTTCCACCAGCCCCCTCCCTGAGGGACTCAGCAGGCCATGGTACAAGCTGAAGCAGAAGGGTGACAACAAATACTACCAGGTGAGGCTCTCTCGGAAGGCGTGCTTTTCCTCTGTTGTCTAACTAATGAGTCAGTCTCCAGCCTTACCTTTCCACTAATAATAGACTCTTATGTTAGGTCATCCTGGTCTCCTCCACTTCTGTCTCACTAGTATGTAGTAAATACCTTCTCACTATAGAAAAGGAACCCCAAATAAAAATAATGAATCTTGAAGTAAAAACCCTCAAGTACTGCTAAAACTAAGTAACAAGTATCATTTTACTTCATTGGATGATGCTGGAGGTAATGTGAATTATGGAGTCAATGTTTTAGGGGCTGAAAGAGAACTAAAACCAAATTCCATTTGAAAGGATAATATTATTTAAAGATTTTATTTATTTCTTTTTATTTGAGAGACAGAGAGAGAGAGAGAAAGAGTGGGGGGAGGCGAGGGGCAGAGGGAGAGGGAGAGAATCTCAAGCAGACTCTGCGTTGAGCACAGAGCCCGATGCAGGGCTCCATCTCACGACCCTGAGATCATGACCTGAGCCAAAACCAAGAGTCAGATGCACAACTGGCTGAGTCACACAGGTGCCCCAGAAATAATATTATTTAAATGTATAATTATTTAAAAATAATTGTCTTGAAAGAAAGGCAGATAAAATGTTTTTACATTAATCCAGGATTATATGTTTATTAACCAAATTATCCTTGAAAGAAAAAGGGGTGAGAAAGGCTATAGTTACTCAGTTGAGTTGGTGGATTTTTTTATTAATTGAGATAAAATGTACGTGGGGAAATGTAACTGATCTTAAGTTCTTAAATTCAAGTGCTTAAAATCAGTGAGTTTGACAAATATATATAACCATGTAAACTATCACCTTCAGCAAGACACAGGACATTTCTATCATCCAGAAAGCATCCTCATATCCTTTCCAGTCCTTTGTCTATGAGCAATGAGTGTTCTGATTTCTATCACTAGAGAATAATTTGGCTGTCTGTGAACTTCATAGGAATAGACTCACACGGTATATATTCTTGGATCTGGCTTCTTTGGCTCAACAATGTTTTTGAGATTATTACATGTTACTGTGTATGTTACTAGTTCAATTCTTTTTATAGGTGAGTATTATTGCATTATAGGATTATTCCACATTTGTTTATCTCTTCTCCTATTCATTGGTATTTGGCTTGTTTCCATTTTGAGGGTCATATAACTAAAGCTGCTGTAACCACTCTTGTACAAGTTTCTTGGTAAACATATGGTTTCATGTATCTTAGATTCAGACCTAGCATTGAAATTGATGGTAGATGTATGCTTAACTTTATAATGGGTATGAAATGATATGGCACTGTGGTTATAATTTGCATTTCCCTGACTAATGAAGTTGAGCATTTTTACATGAGCTTGTTGGAGATTGCTAGCTCGCTTTTATTAACTATCTGGTTAACATTTCTTGTTCATTTTAGATGTTTCTTTTCTTGTTTATATCATCTTCACTGATGTATAATTCGCATCCAGTAAAAGGCACACATTTTAAGTACACAGTTTGATGAGTTTTGACAAATGATTACATCCATCTACCCACCAATGTTATCAATATAAGAACATGCCAATTAGCCTTTATAGTACATTCTCCTCCCACCCAGCCACCCACAAGCAATCACCGATCTACTTTCGGTCCCTTGAAGATTAGCTTTGCCTGTTCATAGATGGAATAATTCAGCATATTTTTGTTTATTCAACAAAATATTTTTGAGTGGGATCTATATCACTGTATCAGAAGTTTGTTCATTTTTATTGTGAGGTAATATTCTATTCCATGAATGTGCCATAATTTGCTTACTCATTTACCTGTTGTTGTACACTTGTGTTGTTTCTTAAATTTTTCACTATTAAGTGTAAAAGCTGCTGTAAACATTTGTATATGTCTTTTGTGGACATATGTTCTCACTTCTCTTGGGTGATTTTTTTAAAGATTTTATTTATTTAAGAGAGAGAGAGAGCAAGAGAGAGTGTGAGTGGAGGGGAGGGGTAGAGGCAGAGGGAGAAGCAGGCTCCCCGCTGAGCGGGGAGCCCGACATGGGGCTCAATCCCAGGACCCTGGGATCATGACCCAAGACGAAGGCAGTCACTTAACCAACTAAATCACCCAGGTGCCCCTTGATGGTGGTTTTTAAAGAACAGGAGTTTCTAATTTATATGAAGGAAAAATTTTAAATTCTTTTCTTTTAAGTTTAGTGCTTTTTGTGTTTTGTCTGAGAAGTCTTTGTATCTCCTGAAGTCATAAAGACATTATCCTTTGGCTTCTTCCTGAAGCTTTATAGTTTTTATACTTGTACATTTTATATATTAAAGTTTTTAATTTAGTTCTATGACCCACTTTGAACTAAGTTTCATGTGTGGTAAAAGAAGAGAGTTGGTATTAACTTTTTCCCTACATGTATCCAGTTGTTCTACCATCATTTGTTTAACAGATTTTCTTCCTTCCATTGAATTGTCGCAGCATCTTGGTCAAAAACGAATTGACTGCATGTGTGAACGAGCCATATATTTCTGGACACTTTTCTGTTACATAAACCTATTTTTCTATCTTTACAGGCGTTGTTAATTTTTAATAAAGTGGCTCATCTTGGCTTATAAGTAGTGCAGCAAATATTAAAAACAAATATACAATGGAGCCCTTCCATGACTTCTTGCCAGTGGAACTATGCACAAGAGTTTGAATTAGGTTGGGCATTTTTCCTTGCATGTTGTCCAGTTTTTTCCCTAGGCAATAATCTGATTTTAAGTGATTCTATAACAAGCAAAGCCCAAAAATATACAGTCAGAAATGTATTCAGGAATGATAATCCCAGCAAAAGAGATGCATTTTTCAAATGTATTTGTACAGAATGATACGTAAACTTAATTTCCATTCATTCATTCAGTAATTTATTGAGTGTCTACTATATTCCAGGCACGATTTTGGACAAAGAAAGAGGGGAGATTATTTCTTGGTTCAAATTTTTGCAAGGAAACATTATTTATAATCTCTATTGCCTATTTAACAATGTATTCCTCATAATTATAGAGAAAAAAAAATCTGTATCTGGTAAAGTAAACATCAGATTGAATGTCTTCATACATTCCTGTGAATTGACAGAAAATTATCAACACTCAAGTGTTTACTAAGGAACATTTCCTCAGGCTTCCCAAGTTTGCTATCGCTGTTGAAAGATACCCATTCCTTCTGAGCCTCAGAATGTAAACTATTATTTCTTCCGGTTGCATTTTTCAGCTTATTTTAGAATTTAAATTTCATGTATTATTTCTAAGAGAAATTTCTTCGCAAACTTGGACCTTAATATGGCTCTTTCTTCTCTGTGTCTAAATAATTTAAATGAATAGGCAATATCATCTTAAATAATTTTCCCAACTTCTGTGGTGAATGAAACATTTTCAAATATACATGCAATTCTAAAAAAAAAAAAAAAGAACAACAACAACAAAAAACCCATAAGTGATGAGGAATGTGAACTGTTGCAGAACACCCTTCCTGAGGAAGAAGGTGGTGATTCCTGTGAAGTCTTAACAGCATTTTCTGAATATCACAGCACACAAGTATGGTACTAGGCATAGTGTACCCCATGTGGGGGCCGCAGAGAGGGAGAATGTATGGGAGGCAAGCTGTTGAGAGCCTCAAAGTGGTGACAGGCTGCAAATAGAATGTCCAGAGTGTAATGCAGCAAGAGTATTTTGTTGCTGTGTTGTTGTTGTTTTGAGAGAAAATTCTACGAGGAGCCTGACAGAGTCCTGTGCAAGCAAAATTTGGTAGAATTCTGGTTGCATTGAGTGCTACTTTGTAAATTCACGTTGATTCCTAATTGGATGTTTCACTGTTAAAATAAAATGGGGTCTCATCTGTAGGTTCTAATTCAGGAGTCATCAAACAGTAAATAATTTAGGCCTTGTAGGCCATATGCTCTGCAGTTGTGGGGCAAAAGGAGCCAAAGCTAAACACAGAAATGAATAAGCGTGACTTGGTCCAGCAAACCCTTATTTACAGAAAGAAGCAGACAGCTGGCCAGATTTGGCTAGTGAGCCATAATTTGCTGACACTTGTCTAATCTTCAGTTCTGATGAAGTACCTTCCCATCTCATACATTGACATTTAAAGGCCTGTGGCTCTGGAACTCTTCTTCCTTTGAGCCCCCAGTCCTTTGGGGTCCTCTTCAAAAGAGATATGACTTCCAAAGAGAATTAAACTTTGAAAACCATCTGCATTCAGAATGCATGTGACCAAGAGAGACAAGGCATGAATAAGTTCAGCTCAGGAAAGCCAACTTCTCGGATCCTTCTTCAGCTTTCTGCCTAGTCACACAGCTAGTCCTGATCTAGCTAGTCCTATGATCTAGCTAGTCCCTGTCAATTTCCCCATTCTTGGGGGAAGCTCCAGGCCATCGATGCTTGTTGCTCATGACTTGATAAACTATCTTTGCCGTGAGGGCTTGGTCCAGTATGCAGTCCGTGGCTGCATTCTCATTTCTCTGGGATTTGGTAGAGTTACACTTCTAAAGCTAGAATATTAATTCCTAATTTCCTGAGGATTACAAGGGACAAGAGTTAGATGCTCAGGGATCCCCAAGACTTGAGAAAATACTACAAGGCTGGCTGTTAACCCTTCCTTTCCAAATTCCTGTTGTGTTTTCATTCCTCCGTTTTAATAAAAGGTTTGATTTCTGTTTAAAATTTTAGTTCAGTTTATTTTGTTGGCACCTACTACGTGCCCAGCACGAGGGATATAGCTATGTGGAGAGAAAACAAGTCCCTAATGTCTTGGAGTTTATGTCCAAGTGGAGGAGACAAATACTATACATAAAATAAATAAACAAAACAAAAATATAGTCAGTGCTGTGAAGAAAATAAAAAGCAGTGTCACTGTGGTGGTAACTGTGTCGATGGCGGTGGCATTGGTCACGTGTGCATGCGTGCGTGTGTGCATGTTGTCTGCGTGTGCACATGCATTTCTGTGTGCATGTATATGCATGTGTCTGCACGTGTGTATCTCTGCACGTAGGTGTGTGTGTGTGCATATGCGTGTCAGTATGTGTGTTTGAGAGAGAAAGTACTGGAAGAAGCATAGTCAGGACGGCTCTCTTTGAGTAGATGATATTTAAATAGAGAAAATAGGAGAAAGCTTGGCAAAGACCTGGGGGAAGATTCTAGGCAATGGCAAGAGCCTGTGCAAAGCCCCTTTCCAGTCCCTCCCCTCACCTACCCTGGAGTGAGAAGGACTTTGTGTTCTTTGAGGACCTGAAAAGTGAGCACGGATAAAGCTCAGTGCTGGCAGGGGAGAGTAAAGAGGGCCCAAGGCAGATACTTAAAAAAGAACCAGGTTACAGAGGACCGTTGTGGCGAAGAGTTAGGATTTTATTTGAGAGTGGGAGGACAACCATGGAACATTTAATCCAGGGAGGTGTAGGACCTGTTTCGTGATTTAAGGAGTTGAATGTGACTGCTCTGAAAAAGATGGGCGCGCGGGAGGGGTTATTCACCTGCTACCATTGAGGCAGCCCGGGGCTGGCGAGGAGCGTCCATTCACCTGCCTGGCAGCAAACTTAGGAGGACAGGCCAAACATCCAAGAGGAATAACTGGCCACATCAACGATAGATGTGGAAATGTTTCTATGCGAATTAATGTAATATCCACAGGGTTACCCAGTAACAAAGGGATAGAACTGAGACAGGCATGAAAGAACATAGGAAAGAAGATGCATGAAGATGCAAAAAGCAGAGACAACAGAAGATGAGAAGGTGAGCAGAAAGAAGGGAGAAGATGAGCGGAGTGGGATATGATGTTTACTTCTCTGCCAGATCATTAACAGGCGATCATACAAAGAATGAAGAGATGCTAAATGTTCTAGTGTCTACTCAAGTAGTGCCTTTGACCTTTCCTCTTGCTCTCTTCTCCCCGACCCCTCATCTCCCATGCAAGCCCACACTAAGATCAAGAACCTCGTTGGAAAGCTGGGGCAAAGGAAAACACCCTCATGATCATTTCAGCCTGAACTCACCACCGCTGTGACTTCTTCTCAGTCCAGAGATATGGTCAAGGGTTATTTTAGTAAAATTACTGTGAAATGAACGAAGAGCAAAATGAGAAGTAATGAGGATGGGAGAAGAAATAAACCATTGCAGATAGAGTCAGAATTCAATTTTCAGCCAATAATTGTCCTTATTAGTACCATCTGACCTGATTACAATCCAGCATATTGTTACCAAATAAGTGTTAGATAGATCCTGGCATCAATTCATTGCTGAGTGATGATTATGACAATGATTCTCAATGTGTAGAGATGTGTGTGTGTCTGTGTGTTCTTGTGTGTGAGCATTTGGAAGCAGAGTGCCCAGTGACGTGATAATAAATATAGCTAATAAAATTCCAGTCTCTTGCTAAGAAACTATATATATACACACACATATATATATTCATTGGAAGGATAGAAATACATATATTTAATTTGTGAAAAACTATTTACATTATGGATCATTTTAAAGTCATAAATGTGTAAAAAGAAATTAGGATTCACATTATTTGAATCAGTTCATGGCATTTCACCTCAAAAATACCAAATGATTGTGCAACATAAGAATAAGATAAATCTTGGATTACTCTATTTAGTTCCAAGTGAACCATCTTATATATGAAACACATGACATTTTGATCAACAAAAATTAAAACCACATTTTCCTCTTCAGTTAGCCTATTTCCTATGTCAAATACTATGTCAAGTGGAGTTTAATTACTTTAGCTATTAACATATTTATGGGTGATAAGAAACTTGTAAATAAATTTTCAACAGAGACTCCCAGGACAAGCTTATAGATAAGCAGCACTGGAATACTGTTGTAGCTAAAATTACTTAATTGGACACTATCCATTGGTTTCCTAAACATAATAGGTTCTGAGTGCTTCACCAATAATTTAATTATCTTTAATGTGACAGCATCTCTTTCAATGTTAATTTTGTAGCTGGAATTTTACCATTAACCAAAAAGGACTGATTCCTAAAATCGTCATTTCTCCACACAATATTTGCAGGATAGATTCTAAATCTGTGCATCTTCAAATATTGATTCCATAGCATCTTGAGATATGCCAGCCTGTTCTATATGTATATTTTTTAGATATAAACATGGTATATAAGACCTTGGTGTTTGAAAACCAGGAACATGATGGTATGAACAAATAAGTGACAACCAGCTTAAAAACATTTAAATGAAACTTCTGGGAGGAAAGAACAGTGTGTGTGTGGGGGCGCGTGGAATAAAACACTGAGAAATTGCCAAAGCTCACTGAAAGCAAATGGGGATTTTACTAAAAGCATCTCAGCTGTAGTTGCCCACCTTGGGATTCAGGGTAACAAAATGGTTCTCAAGACAGTGAAGAAGGGAAAATCTATTTAGGCAGCTTAAGGGGCACATGAGAAACTTGTTATATTTGTCTTTCAGTGGAATAGCCTTTTGTAGATATGACTTCTGGGCATGAAAACTCAGGAAAGGGAAAGGAGGAGAGAGGAAGTAAGAGGATGTTTGTGATGCCTAGTGTTGGTGTCCCATGGATGTAGGCTGATGGAATTCTCCAAAATGTTTACCTGGGAGCTGGGCCAACTACAAACTGTCGCAGAAAACCCATACAGGAGAAGAGCTCAACTAGACCCTAGGACTGGGGACCCTAGGATTTGCCTATCTGTTCTGGAGGAAGACAAGAAAATGACATGACTTAAATAATACTGTAGTACAAGGGCAGTCATTACATCCATGAGGAAAAAGCCAAGATCTTTACTGAAGCACCAGGATTGTTGAGCCTCTGATGACCTCCAGACTTCTTACTTTGATAGAAAGATATGCCTCTATTTCGTGAAGTGACTGGAGTAGGATTTTCTTTATTTGTAGTGACGCAAAATCTTAACAATACATAATTGAAGTAACCATGTTGTAAAAATGGGCCTGTTAACTCATGATTGGAAGGGTTGGACTCTTTGGAACTATTTCTAATGAATAATGTGTTGGTGGTGGTGGTGGTGATGGGAACTCGAAAATTATGTCACAAAATATCTGTTCTGAACTCTACTGCCAGAGGGAGCATTCTGGGCTGAATGAATTATTAAATTAATCCAGGGAGGCCTTCTTACCAGATTCAAGTACCTCAGACAGTGGGGCATTTATTAGAAAGATACATGTGCATGGAAATACAGGCTTCCGGAAACACAAGACCTACCTGTTCCAGGGGACTTCTGAGCCAGAGGGTTGAGTAGATTCTGTTCTCTTGCCCAGACACCAAAATAATTAGTAGGCAATTTTTCATAAAGTTTCAGAATTCTAGAGGAAAATCAAAGGAACTTCTCAACCAGGCTCTATTTCTGCCAAGTAGAGCATTAATAACTGGATATTACCCCCATTGATTTTCAGACCTATGTTCATCTGGTCTCTTTCTTGAATTGTTGAAAAAATCTCAGGAGAACTAGAGACCACAGCCTGCTTCCCTTTTGAAGAGAGGTGGAGAAGGAGGCCTGTCCACAGTCATGTTCCACAAACCCAATGTGGTCACCGCTTTTCCATCTGAGGTGACTGCTTCCTCTTTCACACCTGACATGATTGACGGTGATAACATCAGAATCTAGTTTTCATTTGGGACACGGTGACAAAAGCTTCTTCTCGTATCTGGTAGCAGTATCATGACGTTCCAGGAGCACAGATATTCTCTACACTCAGAGTAAGATGTAGAGACGGAAGAACATCACGTGTCTTCTGTCCCCAAGTAACAAGGGCAGCTCCAGATGTCCTGTCATCAGCCTGGCCCATCAGCTCTACTCTGTCTCACCCACAGCCACTCCCGTTCCCTCTGTTCGGCCTTCCTCCAGCGCATCACTTATTTGCGGGGATGTGACAGCTCTCTCTGTCTTCTTGGCTTGAGTGACCATTACTATTCTTTTCCCCAAGACAGGAACGTGATTGGACCAGTTCTTTTCATGTCAGGCCACGGATTGCCAGCATTTTGTCTAGCACCCAGTTCTGTTCCAATCTG
Source organism: Halichoerus grypus (assembly GCF_964656455.1). Taxonomy (NCBI): domain Eukaryota; kingdom Metazoa; phylum Chordata; class Mammalia; order Carnivora; family Phocidae; genus Halichoerus; species Halichoerus grypus. The sequence goes on along the minus strand of NC_135713.1, from coordinate 134,907,545 downwards.
CCCAGACTGGGAAGGGGGAGTTGAGTGACACACTTCAAACTGATTAGATTTGATAACGTTAAAAAACGTACTTCTTTATCTCCTAACTTTTCAGTATTTCTTTCCTTTTTGGGACTACAGGTTGGAATGTCTTTTTTTGAAGATTTTATTTATTCATTTATTTGAGAGAGAGAGAGAGCATGAGCAAGGGGGAGGGGCAGACAGACAAGCAGACTCCCTGCTGAGCATGGAGCCTGAGTGGGACTCAATCTGAGAACCCTGAGATCATGACCTGAGCCGAAGGCAGATGCCTAATGGACTGAACCACCCAGGCACCCTGGAATGTCTTTTAATAAAATATGATTTGGGGCACCTGGGTGGCTCAGTAAGTTAAGTGTCTGACTCTGAATTTTGGCTCAGTTCATGATCGCAGGGTCGTGAGATTGAGCCCCACATCAGGCTCTCCCAATCTCTCTCTCTCTCTCTCTCTCTCTCTCAAATAAATAAATAAATAAATAAATAAAATCTTTAAAATAAAGTATGGGTATTAAGGAGGGCACATACTGCATGGAGCACTGGGTGTTCTACGAAAACAATGAATCATGGAACACTACATCAAAAACTAATGATGTATTGTATGGTGACTAACATAACATGATAAAATTAAATTAAATTTTAAAAAATAATAAAATAAAATATGATTTGAGTTAGCTAACTCAACTTTGGAATTCCTCATAATATTTTAGGAAAAGGAGAATAATTTCATAAATCTATAGTTAGTCTCCTAATTACATTTTCCCACCTGCTGGGTTTATGAAAATATGGAGAAGACAGACATTAAAGCCATATAGTGACCATGCTGATGACATACTTACCACCGACCACACAGCGTGCTAAGCATTTTGTCTTACTTTTAAGCCTCACAATAACTATGTAAGCTATTATTATCCCACTAAACCTAAGATGAAACTGAGACACCCAGAAGTTACATATCCCAAGATTCCACAATTGATAAGTATTTTGGAGCTAGCATTTCAGGTAGGTCTGAATTTATAGAAGGCATATGCAAAAAGTACTTTGGAGTGGAGACTAACAAGAGTATTACTTGAGTCTTTGCTGTAAGCTACTTTCTCTGCTTTTACTTAGCAAATTAAACCTTACCAGGGGATTTTACAGTTGGCTTGAACTTGGGGACTTTTTTCCGAGATGTGATAGTATCAAACTTAAGATCTGAGTGACCCGATCCCAGGCCACACAGAAAGGGGAACAGGAATTGGTTTAGCATCCAAAGGGAAGATGCTTTTTAAAATAAATTCTTTCATTTTTTAAAGTTCTGTCTAAATGCAGCAAAATTCTACAGCAGAAGTTTGCTTTCTGGTCCAGAAGTATTTGTCAGGATTTTTAACAAAAATATTTAGACATGTGTCAGCTACTAGGAACTTAAGATGGGACATGAAGGCGACTGTTTGAAACAACATTAAACAGAGTTTGAGAACTGGAAGAAACATATACATCTGGCTTTGTGTAGTACACATAGTCTCAAGAAGTTAGGTACAAATTACATTTTGTAGTTCAGGGTAATCTATTTTCCTACTAAATGTTTGTTTTTTGAGAAAATTCTGCAATGGATCCTTTTAGGAAACTAAAGAGCTTCCTTTGTGTAGTCCTTAGATGTGAAATGTTGATATTCTCCAGATTTTATTACTCAAGACCCTTTTTCAATCATATGTTGCATGTGTTATAAGAAAATTTATAAAGGGTCCTCATTTCCTGTAAGGCAATCAGATTTTTGGAGATAGCTATAGTGCTTTTCATAATTTGTTTTCAAATTACCTTCCTTATTACTTATATCTGTTATTCTTCATTCTTTTCCCTCTGCCATTTCACCCACATCTTACTACCCATCCACACACACACACACACACACAACCACTTACATCCATTTACCGACTCATATATACACAGCCATTTACACACCCATGACCATCCACACACATCCCAATCACTCACATCCACACACACATCCCAATTACTCTCAACACACATTTACTCATATTCATACATATACCACACTTAATAATTCATATCCAATCACACACTCACATCCATCTCTCCACTTGCATCACCCTTATCCGTCCCTTTATCCATACACACACATCCATTCACTTATACTCATGTACAACCCACATTCATTCCCTCATACCCATCTACACACTCATATACATACACTCACTCTCAATTATGCTCATAGACTCATACACATTTCCACCCATCATATAGGCCCACCCATCGACTCACACCTGTCCTCACACACCCACCAACTACTCTCCATCTACACACTTACACTCATGTCCACACTCACCCATACACACACTCATCCACTTACATCCATCTACTCACATCTAATTACATACCCATCTGCTTATAGACATACACACACTCAGACCTCTCCTCCACAAATTTTCACATACACCATACACCTGTTCTTCCTGCCACAAACCAGAGCCCCACGATTTTTCAAGCGCACTTTTGCGTACGGTGCTGTCTATGTCAGCTGGAAATGTCTTTCTCCCTACGTAACTCCCATTCTTGTTTCACAAACCCCCCCAAATGACATTGTTATTTTACACACAACTGTTCATAGTAACTTTATGTATAATAGCCAGACTGTAATCAGCCTGAATGTTCTTGAACAGGTAAAACAAATTATGGCACATGCCTACCATAGAATAGTACTCAACCATAAAAAGCAGCTAATTATTGAAACATACAACAACTTAGATATATCAGCAGGGAATTATGCTGAGAAAAAAGGCCAATCCCAAAAGGTTGCATACTGCATGGTCCCATTTATAGAACATTTTATAAATGAAAAAAATTATAGCAATGGAGGACAGATTAATGATGTCTAGGAGTAAGAGATGGGGACTTGAAGAGGGCAGTGGGAAGGAGAGAAGTGGGTATAAATTGGTAACATGAGACATCATATGGTGTTGGAACTGTTCAGTATCTTGACTATAGTGGTGCTTATGTTTTTAGGTGGTAAAATTGTATAGAGCTTAATACACACACACATGAATATAGATAAAAGTGGATTGTATCAATATCAATATGCTGGTTGAAATATCATGCTATAATTTTACACAGTGTTACCATTGGGAGAAATCAGACAAGGGCATAAGGAATCTCTATATTTTTTCTTAGAAATGCATGTGAATCTACAATTATCTTAATAAAAATTGCAATTAAGAATATAATCATCATGTCATCTTCAGACCTAAGACATTAACATTAATTCTTAATATTTAGATAACAAGATACATTTTAAAGGATCACGATGTGATAAAACTAAATGGGTTGAAATGCACCTAGGAAAACGTAAACTTCTATAATTAGATCCGAATGGTCAATCACATCAGTGCAGACCGAGGAAGACCTAGCTCAGCAGCAGATCACATGGCCGCAACTAGGGCTGGGGACACAATGATAAAGCAGACCAACCATTCACCACAGCTTTAAGCAACACACCCTGAAGTTGAATTACCAAGTAGGTCTTCTTTGTGAGGAGCACACAGATGGCAAACATGCCATATTTTGGGTAGCTACATCATGTTAATGCAGTGACTTATCTGGTGCGACCCTCTTCTACCTATGGAGAAGTTCCAAATATGACTCAGTTATTGACCAAATAGTCTCGCCTCTGTATTAAAATCAAGCCTACCACTTTTTTTCTGAGCACTACAGGCAATGTCTCCAATGTTGCTGTGCTGTTTGTACAGTATATTCCAAATTTCGTTTTTGCTTTTATCATGTTTATGTGCATTTACATGGGTATGAAATGGCTGAACTGTAATGACCATGAACTATTGATGCCATCTAATGGGGTTACACAGAAAGTGTCATTGGTGCAGCATGTTGGGGGATCCTTTTCATGCTACGGTTCTGCAGGGAAGGAAAAAGTTTCTATACCTTTTTTGGTTCAGTGGCTGGGCCTGCAGAATATGCTAACAAAAGACAGATTAACAAGAGAAAAATGGAGTGTGTCAACGTGTGCCTCACACATACACACAGGAGGACTCAGTGATGAGAAACTCTTGGGGTGCTCAGAATTTGAGGTTTATATCACATCTTAACAAAGAACAATAAATTTGTGGAGAAGTGACAAAGCAAAGGGATTTAGGCTTTTAGGGGTGGCAAAGTATAGGAAGTAAATATATGGGGGAAACTAATAGAAGATATGGGCTATTTAGTGGTGTTGTTTTTAGCTTCCTCTTGGTGTGCTTGGCTCTGACCTGACAAGAGTCTAGAGTTGTCTTTGAGTTTCCCTTCCTGATTTGGGAGAGACATCTTTACAAATTTATGTCTTGCTTTTAGGCAAATAGAGTGAGAGCAGAGAGCTTTCCTGGTATCTTCTTCCCAGTTGCCTTCAGCTCAAAATAATCCTTATGCCAAAGTGGCATAATCTGATACCCTACAATTCCAAATAGGAAATCACTCTACAAAACAGAAATGGCTTTTCAGCTCAAAATCCAAACTGATAATGACCTTTCTACCTAAGAAGGGTTTAAACATCCATCTCCATCATTTGAGAAGGCTGCTTGTGGTCCTCACAACACAGTTGAAAAGAGAGAAGGGGACCCTTGTCATGCACACAGCACAACCCTTAACAAGAAGTAGAGTCAGTTAGCCATGAGCATTTTCTAAAGAAAACAGTCAATAAAGACTTTACCTTATGTAAACATGTAGATGCCAAGACAGAGAATACAGTCAAAGAGGAAAGGGGAATACAAGCTTGACATGTAGACAAGAAAGCTGTATAGACCACACTGAGGAGAATGCCAAATCTTAAAGAATTTATTTCCTGAGTCACACTGGTTGAGGGTCCTCACTAGAGCTAGAAAGAGATAATGGACTCTGCTGTATAATATTATGTGAATATTTATGCCTTTGTTACTATAAGATGAATTGTATTATAATTCTTATTCTAGAGGACCACCTGGGGCATCTTATCATGGCCCTGGGATGGAGTCCCCCCCCCAGTGGTGTTTCCAGTAGAGACTAGAGCTGGGTGACTGTGAACTATTAAAATTCCAGGGTATAGTGTGGCCAAAACTAGCTGAGTAACATTTTTGCAGAAGTCTGCATTCACAGTGCTGGTCTCTTTCTTTTGGGGTGTTTTAGTTTGTTATTACTGCTATAGCAAAATATAGTAACATTAGCAGTTTAAAACAACCCAAATTCATTATCTCGTAGTTCTTGGTGTCATAAATCCAACATGGGTCTCTTGAGGCTAAAATCAGTGTCAGCCAAGCTGTGTTCATTTTTAGGAGCCCTTTTTGGAGGCCCCATGTCTCCTTGGTCTTCCCAGCTTCTAGACGCCCGTACATACTCCTTAGCACGTAGCTCCTTTTCTCCATCTTCAAGTCAGCCATGGGTAGTTGGATCTCTTTCTTCTTCGGTTTTCCCACCTCTTTCAGGGAAAGGCTGTCCACTTTTGAGGACTTGTATGATTATATTGGGCTTATCATTTCTAATCCTTCTTCCTCCAGAAAATTATAATAGAGTTAAAATATAAACCGCACTTTTCTAGTGTGAGCTGGTCAGCATTGCCTTGTGGCCCCAGAACAAACTAGCAGTGGAGTCAACCATGGGGTGCCCTTCCTAATGGCACCTTCTCTGTATTGTGTTGGGTTGTCCTTCCAGACCTAAAGTGGAGACAGACAGACAAGTGGAAACAATGAAAGAAAATGCAAGAGAGAGCACAAAAGGTGGGAAAAGAGCCTGTTGAGACCACAAGAAAGTGGAAAAATCAACATCCACACAGTTCATTTTAAATTGTATTCTTCTAATCAAATATCCTGATCTTTCTGATCCAAGGTATGACTTAAAATACACACAGATCTTCTTTGTGTTTACCAAAGGAAAACAGAACAAAGCAATTTGACACTCTGACTTCCTTGCTATCTGATAGTTACCAGGCGTGGGGTGGAAGGAAGCGTTCAGTAAATTTTAAACTACCAAAAAAATTAAACTACAAGCTAAGAAGGTTTGTAAATAAAGAGCTGTCACAACGTTTCATGTTTGGCTTGGGCTCTGGGGACAGAGAGGATGGACAAGTTCCTCCTAGATACTAGAAGACACCTTCTAGTGGTTTTCTTCAGCAGGGGATAGCCCATGTAAGATTCCTGAGCAATGAAAGGATGTACGGAGGATTCTGAACCATCAGGGATCTCAGACCATCTGGTCTGTGAAAGAGTGCCTTGTTCATGAGAGTCAGAGATGTCAAATGGAATGATAATAGCTTTTTGATGACTTATTTACATAGGAGGACCAGAGATGTGGGGAGAAGAGCAACAAAGAGCCCATGTTCAGAAACAGCCTTCAGCCTGTGGCTGTACATACACTCCCAGGTCTCCAGAGCCGCCACCAGGGCAGTCATGCTGAGCAGACCAGAAAATAGAGGCGCATTCATTACACACACAGCAGAAGCCCAGCCTCACGGGCTCGGCCCTATTTTTGACATTCTTCCCAGGGACTTTCCTGAGAAACAGCTTTGGGTGGAGAGAGCATTAACAAAGGGTGTTGATGTCTGCAATGAATGGTAATGACGATCAATTTAAGTGTCAGCCAGGCTCTGGGAGACACCGACCTCCTGGAGGTGGGTAGGGCTAAGGCACGATTTTGAGGCTGTTGTCTGGTAAGTGGGTGATGTGGTTAAGAAAAAGTTCCTCCAGGATACAGAGAGGCCCATCTCTCATTGGCCAATCTCTCCTGGCCAGGCAGCTCCCTCCAAAGGCAGCTTTTTCTTCTTTGTGCTTGTTTCCACCTGGACACACGAATCTAGTGACTATCCTTCTGATACTACCACCCTGGGGTTTGCAAGTCTGTGCCAAAGATATCCCACTGAGGTAGGGCACTGAGACAATAAATCAGGAGCACGAAGACAGTGGGAACTCTGTGCAGACATATCATGTGATGGGGGCTGGGAAACGCATGCATCTATTTACAGTTTTTAAATTTTAAAATGGTATCTATCCTTTCCCCCACTATGTTTTATCATAATACATCAACTTTAGACACTTGATGGATATCTGATACCTCATTCTAGGTTGAGAAGGAATTACTATGCTGTTCTTATACATTTTCAATTCAAACTAATTTATAGGTGGTACTTGACAAAATGGCCAGTTTGTCAGAAAGAAAAAGTGCATCAGATTCTGTAATCCATACAAGGAAGTGTAACTCTCTTAGGAAGCATTTCCAGCCCAAATCTTGGAAATCTAGCTATATATTGTTAATGGCTTGTTGATGTTCTTTTGACTGACTGATTCTTTCTTTAGATTAATAACTTAAGCGATCCAACGTTCTTCATGTGAGGGATCATTTAATGGTAAATCAAGAACTGTTGGCTTAAGCAGAAGAGTAGCTCTCGTTATATCAGTAGTAACTCAATAATTATGGGAATGCCTCCAAAAAGTTTAGATGGTCTCCAAACACATTTCTTTTTGTGTTTTTCTTTTTTTCTTTTTTCTTTTTTTGGTTCTATCATCTCTCCTGTGGCTGATCTAAACACTGGCTGCTTGAATTTTTTCTCTCTGAAATTAGATGCATCATTTCCTGTGACCTTCCATTAATGTATGAAAATTCCTCCTCAGGTCACTGGTTCTTTCTTTTCCCTTTGGATATTTCCTTCCCTCCTAGAAATAAGTCTTTCACCCTCACTCTGCTGTCGTTACGAAACTTTGTTTCCGAATTTTTAGCAATAAATCTGTCATGCTTTTAGTAAATATTTCCCATAGAAAATCCTTCAACTGGGTTCCCAGTTGACTGAGGGTGAGTACTCCTTGAAGTGATATTCAAATATTTAATTGAAGAGAAAAATGGGAGAAAGAGACACTTTAAAGTGAGGATCACATATGGTCAGGAACTCAAATGCCTTTGAGAATCAAGAATGAATTACAAGTAAATAAAGCGAAGCACTGATGAGAAACTTTGGAAGAGTGAAGACTGGCAGTCTGACCCACAGTTAAGCCTTCATTCAGTACCAGTTTATAGGGGTTGTTGCCACATTGGAATGTGGGCTCTATATGGCCTGCTCTCCCACCTTCTCAAAAGAAACCAAAATCCTGATTTTGTGTGACATCTCCCAACTTTAAAATAATGGCACCTAATTCAGACTTTTTTTTAAAAAAAGGTATATTTATTTATTTTAGAGAGACAGAGAGAGAGTGAGTATGGGGAGGGGCAGAGGGGGAGAATCTTTAAGCAGACTCCCCACTGAGCACAGAGCCCTTTGCAGGGCTTGATCCCACAACCCATGAGATCATGACCTGAGCTGAAACCAAGAGTTGGATGTTTAATGGATTGAGCCACCCAGGCGCCCCTAAACTTTTTTTTAAATAGGTTCCATGTCCAGCGTGGAGCCCAATGGGAAGCCCAACGTGGGACCTGAAGTCACGACCCTGAGATCAAGATCAGAGCTGAGATCAAGGGTCAGATGCCCAACCAACTGAGACACCCAGGTGCCCCAAAACATTTTTAACTCTAGGGAGGTCAAAAAGAACTTATTGATGGGCCAGATCTGATGTATCAACCACTGCTTTAAAGTCTTGAGAAAGAGCTATTTGGAATAGAGCTATTTTATTGGAATAGTAGTATGCCAAATGTCAGAAAAGATGGTTTGTAAGCTTGTTTATGATTCAACAGCCTGACTCCCCCACTTTTTTTTGCTACCCTTTGGATTTCTATACATGATAGGATTCTAATGTGATTATACTGATGGTTTCCATAACCAGTTCTCCACCACTCCAAATGTCAATGTTACAATTACATGGTCATACCTGTGTGGCGTTCGTGACTCTCGAGTACTCTGTGATTTGGAAGCTCAATATAGAGTGAAAATTACAGACTCAATCTAACAATAGCCTTTATAGGGTGATATTATGAGCTTTAGCAACATAAAATGTCCTTGCCGAAAGCTCTACTTAGAAGTGTAAAGAGTACATTTCTCCCATTTTCTGTTTGCATGGCTCTCCTGACACCATAGACTATTATGTCTACACCTGACAATTAGATTGAATGAAGGTGAAGACGCTGACTTCTGGGTTAAAATTCTTCACAGTGAAGGAAAGACAAGGAAGGGTAAATTTTCATTAGCTATTCAAAAATCAGCCTGGAAATGCCAACAGGGACAGCCAGATTCCCTTGAAGCCGTATGTCTCAGGCTCAGTGGCTTTTCTGAATATACGTTTTTATTTGTTTACCTTTCAGATGCTGCTCCTGTCCTTCCCAAACCAAACCACCTCCAGTTCCTAGTTGCTCTCACCTGGCCTTTTGTCACTCCCATTAGAATTGTTGAGGACCACAAGTACTACTGGCCCAGGGGCTATGCCCAGGCAAGTGCAGAGAATCAGCCAGAGTGCGCTGGACCATCCCCCCGACCCTACCTGGTCATCCTTGATCTAGGAATGGGATCACTTTAATTTGACTCCCTATGTGACGGTGGTGGCCTTATGGCTGGGCAGTCAGCTGCAGAAGAGAATCATATAAAATGATGGAAAATATGAATATGCCTAAAACAGCAGATTTCTTCTTTTGGTTTAATTCAGTTGGTCACAAAAGGAAAAGCAACATTTTCTAGTTCTGGAAGCATGATGATGGTGTAAAATTTAAAAATACGTTTTCGGTGGTCTGAATGAGTTGAGGATTGAATGTTAATATAAGCACCATATTATTTTCTAAGATGCTATGAAAGAATTCATTTGAGTTTATATTTATTGTAATACTGGGGTAATGTGCAGCTTGAATATCACAGATTTTTATTACTTATTTTCTGAGGGTGGTTGTATCAGTCAGGAGACAGAAACTATACCAATTATTTAATTACAGTTTCATATAAAGAGCTGTTAACCAGGAAGGAAGTTGTTAGTAACTAGGAGGATAAAAAGAGAACACAACTCTATGAAGGAGGCAGCAGATACCACTCCTAGGGCTGAAGTATCAAAAGGAAGAGGTTAAGATTAATCCTATCTATTATGGAGCATGTGGAGTCCCAGAGAGAGCATAGTGAAGCCGAATACAGAAAAGAGCGTTTGGAATACACAATGTTAATAATTGTCACAGCAGATGACTTCTAGCTCCTTCCAAAGCTTATGGAAAAAATAAGTTTTTATTTTCCCGAAGCAAAATATGTCATTCAAATTTGTTCCCCCCCAAAAATAATTCTAGGACAGGAAGATCATGAATGAATTTCTTAAGGACCATTGGTTCATATTTATAGTTTCAATTTTTCTATTTTGGATTTTCAGGAAAAAGTAGATGTTTAGTAAGTCAGTTTTCCCCAAAGTGTACTCTCTCTCTCTCTCTCAAAAAAAAAAAAAAAAAAAAAAAAAATTCACTTATTAAAAACAAGACCCTGCAGTTTGAAATATTGCTGTTAGAATTCATTTTGTGCTAAGCCAAAGACAGCTATTAAAATACAACTGTATCAAGACCCATCGATATGCTGTCTGCAAGAGACTCATTTTAGACCCAAAGACACCCCCAGATTGAAAGTGAGGGGGTGGAAAACCATTTACCATGCTAATGGACACCAAAAGAAAGCTGGGGTGGCAATCCTTATATCAGACAAATTAGATTTTAAACCAAAGACTGTAATAAGAGATGAGGAAGGACACTATATCCTACTTAAAGGGTCTATCCAACAAGAAGATCTAACAATTGTAAATATCTATGCCCCTAACATGGGAGCAGCCAATTATATAAGGCAATTAATAACAAAAGCAAAGAAACACATCGACAACAATACAATAATAGTGGGGGACTTTAACACCCCCCTCACTGAAATGGACAGATCGTCTAAGCAAAAGATCAACAAGGAAATAAAGACTTTAAATGACACACTGGACCAAATGGACTTCACAGACATATTCAGAACATTCCATCCCAAAGCAACGGAATACACATTCTTCTCTAGTGCCCATGGAACATTCTCCAGAATAGATCACATCCTAGGTCATAAATCAGGTCTCAACCGGTACCAGAAGATTGGGATCATCCCCTGCCTATTTTCAGACCACAATGCTTTGAAACTAGAACTCAATCACAAGAGGAAAGTCAGAAAGAACTCAAATACATGGAGGCTAAAGAGCATCCTACTGAAGAATGAATGGGTCAACCAGGAAATTAAAGAAGAATTAAAAAAATTCATGGAAACCAATGAAAATGAAAACACAACTATTCAAAATCTTTGGGATACAGCAAAGGCAGTCCTAAGAGGAAAGTATATAGCAATACAAGCCTTTCTCAAGAAACAAGAAAGGTCTCAAATACACAACCTAACCCTACACCTAAAGGAGCTGGAGAAAGAACAGCAAATAAAGCCTAAACCCAGCAGGAGAAGAGAAATAATAAAGATCAGAGCAGAAATCAATGAAATAGAAACCAAAAGAACAGTAGAACAGATCAACGAAACTAGGAGCTGGTTCTTTGAAAGAATTAACAAGATTGATAAGCCCCTGGCCAGACTTATCAAAAAGAAAAGAGAAATGACCCAAATCAACAAAATCATGAATGAAAGAGGAGAAATCACAACCAACACCAAAGAAATACAAACAATTATAAGAACATATTATGAGCAACTCTATGCCAGCAAACTAGATAACCTGGAAGTAATGGATGCATTCCTAGAGATGTATCAACTACCAAAACTGAACCAGGAAGAAATAGAAAACCTGAACAGACCTATAACCACTAAGGAAATAGAAGCAGTCATCAAAAATCTCCCAAAACACAAAAGCCCAGGGCCAGATGGCTTCCCAGGGGAATTCTACCAAACATTTCAAGAAGAATTAATACCTATCCTTCTGAAACTGTTCCAAAAAATAGAAATGGAAGGAAAACTTCCAAACTCATTTTATGAGGCCAGCATTACCTTGCTCCCAAAACCAGACAAAGACCCCATCAAAAAGCAGAATTACAGACCAATATCCCTGATGAACATGGATGCAAAAATTCTCACCAAAATACTAGCCAATAGGATCCAACAGTACATTAAAAGGATTATTCACCACGACCAAGTCGGATTTATCCCTGGGCTGCAAGGTTGGTTCAACATCCGCAAATCAATCAACGTGATACAATACATTAACAAAAGAAAGAACAAGAATCACATGATCCTCTCAATAGATGCAGAAAAAGCATTTGACAAAGTACAGCATCCTTTCTTGATCAAAACTCTTCAGAGTATAGGGATAGAGGGTACATACCTCAATATCATAAAAGCCATCTATGAAAAACCTACAGCGAATATCATTCTCAATGGGGAAAAACTGAGAGCTTTCCCCCTAAGGTCAGGAACGCGGCAGGGATGTCCACTATCACCACTGCTATTCAACATAGTATTGGAAGTCCTAGCCACAGCAATCAGACAACAAAAAGAAATCAAAGGCATCCAAATTGGCAAAGAAGAAGTCAAACTCTCACTCTTTGCAGATGATATGATACTTTATGTGGAAAATCCCAAAGACTCCACCCCAAAACTGCTAGAACTCATACAGGAATTCAGTCAAGTGGCAGGATATAAAATCAATGCACAGAAGTCAGTGGCATTCCTATACACCAACAACAAGTCAGAAGAAAGAGAAATTAAGGAGTCGATCCCATTTACAATTGCACCCAAAACCATAAGATACCTAGGAATAAATCTAACCAAAGAGGCAAAGGATCTGTACTCAGAAAACTATAAAATACTCATGAAAGAAATTGAGAAAGACACAAAGAAATGGAAAAACGTTCCATGCTCATGGATTGGAAGAACAAATATTGTGAAGATGTCAATCCTACCGAGAGCAATCTACACATTCAATGCAATCCCCATCAAAATACCATCCACTTTCTTCAAAGAAATGGAACAAATAATCCTAAAATTTGTATGGAACCAGAAAAGACCCTGAATAGCCAGAGGGATGTTGAAAAAGAAAAGCAAAGCTGGCGGCATCACAATTCCGGACTTCCAGCTCTACTACAAAGCTGTCATCATCAAGACAGTATGGTACTGGCACAAAAACAGACACATAGATCAATGGAACAGAATAGAGAGCCCAGAAATGGACCCTCAACTCTATGGTCAACTAATCTTTGACAAAGCAGGAAAGAATGTCCAATGGAAAAAAGACAGTCTCTTCAACAAATGGTGTTGGGAAAATTGGACAGCCACATGCAGAAGAATGAAACTGGACCATTTCCTTACACCACACACAAAAATAGACTCCAAATGGTTGAAAGACCTCAATGTGAGACAGGAGTCCATCAAAATCCTAAAGGAGAACACAGGCAGCAACCTCTTCGACCTCAGCCGCAGCAACTTCTTCCTAGAAACATCGCCAAAGGCAAGGGAAGCAAGGGCAAAAATGAACTATTGGGACTTCATCAAGATAAAAAGCTTTTGCAAAGCAAAGGAAACAGTCAACAAAACCAAAAGACAACTGACAGAATGGGAGAAGATATTTGCAAATGACATATCAGATTAAGGGCTAGTATCCAAAATCTATAAAGAACTCATCAAACTCAACACCAAAAGAACAAAGAATCCAATCAAGAAATGGGCAGAAGACATGAACAGACATTTTTCCAAAGAAGACATCCAAATGGCCAACAGACACATGAAAAAGTGTTCAATATCGCTCAGCATCAGGGAAATCCAAATCAAAACCTCAATGAGATACCACCTCACACCAGTCAGAATGGCTAAAATTAACAAGTCAGGAAATGACAGATGTTGGCGGGGATGCGGAGAAAGGGGAACCCTCCTACACTGTTGGTGGGAATGCAAGCTGGTGCAGCCACTCTGGAAAACAGTATGGAGGTTCCTCAAAAAGTTGAAAATAGAGCTACCATATGATCCAGCAATTGCACTACTGGGTATTTACCCCAAAGATACAAAAGTAGGGACCCGAAAGGCTACGTGCACCCCGATGTTTATAGCAGCAATGTCCACAATAGCCAAACTGTGGAAAGAGCCAAGATGTCCATCAACAGATGAATGGATAAAGAAGAGGTGGTATATATATACAATGGAATATTATGCAGCCATCAAAAGGAATAAGATCTTGCCATTTGCAACGACGTGGATGGAACTGGAGGGTATTATGCTGAGCGAAATAAGTCAAACAGAGAAAGACATGTATCATATGACCTCACTGATATGAGGAATTCTTAATCTCAGGAAACAAACTGAGGGTTGCTGGAGTGGGGGGTGGGGTGGGAGGGATGGGGTGACTGGGTGATGGACACTGGGGAGGGTATGTGTTCTGGTAAGCGCTGTGAATTGTGCAAGACTGTTGAATCTCAGATCTGTACCTCTGAAACAAATAATGCAATATATGTTAAGAAAGAAAAAAAGAAGAAGAAGAATGTAGCAGGAGGGGAAGAATGAAGGGGGGGAAATCAGAGGGGGAGAAGAACCATGAGAGACGATGGACTCTGAAAAACAAACTGAGGGTTCTAGAGGGGAGGGGGTTGGGAGGATGGGTTAGCCTGGTGATGGGTATTGAGGAGGGCACGTTCTGCATGGAGCACTGGGTGTTATGCACAAACAATGAATCATGGAACACTATATCTAAAACTAATGATGTAATGTATGGGGATTAACATAACAATAAAAAAATTAAAAAAAAAAATACAACTGTATCTCCTTAGAATTAGGTTCTAGTTATAGGTTTTATGCTAGGAAAAGACTCTTTAAAAATGGCTAAAATACAATTAGGTATTTATTTCTCTTATGTAAATTAAGGCTAAGGGTGACACCTGAGAGCTTGTATGGTGACTCCACCATTATTAGGGACTCAAGTCCATCCAAGTGTCTGCTCCGTCATGTCAGGGGTCACATAAACATAGTCTGGTCCACGATGGCTGCTGGAGCTCCAGCCATCACATCCATGGTTTAAGCATCAGAATGAAGGAAGGAAAGAGGAGCAGGTTGTGGACATGTCTTACACAATTCTGCAAAGGAGCCTGCAGACTTGTAGCTGAGAAATCATGTGCCCAGCTAAAAATTGGGGCTCTCTTAATTTGAGGAAGTTGGGCAAAATAATGACTGGTGGGAAACCAGTTGTCTCTGCCAGACTGTGGGAGGGATATTACCTCATCAATCATAAGGCTTGGTGTGAATAAGTCTATCAGCTCCTTTTTGAAAGTGGTGTTTCAAAAGTAAGGAAGACTGGTGAGCATATGAGGACACCAGGCAGGGGAGAATGGAGCCTGCTGAATGGGGTGGTTGGAGGATATTAAAGACAAACCTCCTCTATTTTATAATTTCGCTCAGAGCCAGCACCAGCTCAACTCCATCTTTCTTATTTATTCATTTGTCCATTTAAAGAATTTGGATTCTATACTAACAGGGAAAGGGTCATGCATCACATACATTTATTTTGTTTCAAAAGACTAAATTTACTTTTAAAAGATTTAATCCTTTGGTTGTGCTCTTCCCCAGCCCCCTCTTCTTTGATAGGGAAACACCTCCTAATGCCAAGATGGGTTTGGATTTCCATGGTTATTATATTCATCTTTGTGAGTGTCTCTCCCTTCTCGTGAACCCCAAAGGGCTTGGAAAAATGGCATCATCTTGATAAAGTGTGATGCCTTCCAAGACATTCTTTAAATATCCTGTGTGCAAATATGGTCAAAATGAATAATTCAGACCAACTGGGGTGAACGTTTCTCCACGGTTGCTTGGGGTAGAGCTGGCTGGCTTTGCAAAGTAGTTCTCTTTATGAACTCGCAACATTGCTTTATGATGTGTCTGCGTGGCAAGCCAATTTCTTAAGTGATTTAACTACACGTATTTAGTATTTTCCAGTACTTGTGCTTTTAGAACTAACATATAGGGGAGAGCCTCTGGCTGGGCTAGGCCTGGCCAGAATCACTGGTGGAAAGAAGCATCGCAGGGTTCTCCATTCAACCCTGCGGTTCCCCAAAATTTCACTTCTTCCGGCTACCTCATCTTTCATATTTTGATAACTTTAAGCACAGTAAGACAGAGATTTCAGGAGGACATTGGAGGAGGAAAGAGATGGTGGAAAAAACGATGAAGATACGGTTAGGAATCTGATGATGCTCTCATGTTTGCTGCAGAGAAAATATCAATAGCAGAAAAATGCTTATGTGCATGAAGATCTATCCCTAATCAAACCGGGGAAGGGGCTGCAAAGGGAGCAACCATCTGGCCTCTTGGGGCAGCCTTTGCTTTCACCCTGCACTCATTATACCACCCCAGGTCCCCCTGGCCCGTCCCCACGCCTAGGGATGTTGGTGCAATCAGGAAAAGGATCCGTGTTGTACAAGCTGCAGAGGGACAACGTCGTTGAGAAAACCACTTCCAGCAAAATAAAAAATGAGCCCTGGTGCTTCAGGAAAAAATGCTGCCTCCAATATCCCCAGTGTCTCTCTCTCCTGCTTTTTCCATCTCAGAGGATTTTCTCCACCTGCGCCCTGTTCTCCTCCTCCCTTCCACCTCTTCCTCCTCCTCAAGGGCCACACAAAGGCCGGTGGGACCTTGGTTACCTTCCCGTGAGACATATGAATCGTACATTAAAACCGGGATAAAAAACTAAAGAGAAGAAGCTCTGTTGGTGGAATTTGTGGCAGAATGAATCATGGAAAGAGCTGACTACCGGAGCCAAAGAGAGCTGGAATTGGTTCCCAGTTCTGTCATTTAAAAACGGACTGTCTTCTGACTCATAGTGTCTTCACTTATAAAACTGAAACAATCATACCTGCCTTCATCTGAGAATTAATTGAAACTGTGTATATAACAAATCAGTACAATATCTGATGCATAGTTGGTGTTCAGTAACTATTAGTCTTCTTACCTGATCCTAAGGGAGATAGGAGTTGCTGGGTCAAGTTATGGGGCCTCCCCAGTACTCTGATCAGCTGGGAGCAGTGTGTGTGTGTCTGTGTGTTTGTGTGTGTGTGTGTGTATGAGAGAGAGACAGAGAGAGAAACTGTGAGCAAGTTTAGGGGAAGTAAGGTTATTTAATTGCATTGATTTTTCATGTCTTCTTAAGTCCTTTTGTTATCTGCAGCTTCCTGGTATGAAGGAGAATGGGAAAGGAAAATAAGGATCCTTGGTAAACAAGATGCCAGAACCAAAGAAGCAGAGTGGTTTGGGGGTTATTTCCCCCATGTGCTGATAAAAACCTAATGAAATCATTTTCCTAGATTCCTTGTGTTTTTGAGATCCACTTTCTCTTTCAGATGGTGCCAGTCAGGTGACACATTTGGTTTCTGTGAGCTTCATTTTCTGTGCTGGCTATCCTGGGGCCAATGCATTCTTTTGTCACATGTGTTAATATCACTGTCTTAGGATCTGTCAAAATGAAGAATCGCTTGCTTTTCTGTGCCAGAGCTGATCCCATAGTCTTATTTGCAAAGATTCAGACCTTCCTTGGCACCAAAATACAGGAACGAGGCATAAGTCTTACAGCTCTTTTGGTCTTTGTGATATTACCAGCAGGCAGTCCCTGTGCCACCTGAACTCAGGGGTCTGCTGTGGTCTGCAGGGTCCAGCCTCAGGTCAGGCGCTTTTCCCTTTGTGATGAGGGGCTGGTGATACGGAGCCTCTCATCCAGACAGAATCCCCCTTCAGGAAATGAAGGAGGCCCTAAGACGTCTGACAGTAATCTCTCTTGGGGCTTAGACAATAATCTTTACCCTGGGTGAAACTGACTCATGCCTCTCCCCACGGTAAAAACTCCTTAGCCTCCTGCCCATGATGAGATTTTACCAACCTGCCCTTCTGGCTTGTCTGAGAAAATCATGAGCCATGTTTTTACAAAAATTATTTTGAAGATAGATAATATTTATCATAATATCTAGTATAGAATATAATTATATATGATTAAATATAATAATGTATTAATAACTTATTATTGATAATTAAAATAATTTAAATTTGAAATAATTTAAAATAATAGATTATAAATATAATATATAATATAATAATATATAATATACAAAAATAAAGTATATTTATAGATAACAGATTATATTATCTATCTTCCATATTATAGTTATTATATACTATATATAATAATATGTAATATATAACTATAATATATAAATAGATAATATTTATCTAATTGTATATTATCTGTCTTATCTAATATTTAACTAGTATCTATACTATCTGTATAGATATAGATACAGATAAGAGAGATAATACAAGGAATTAAGCACAATAGCTATATAAAGAATATAAAGAACATCAAGCGAAATCTGAGCATCTTCATCCCTGGGAAGATCTACAGATAATTTACCAGGAAGGGTATAGGCCAGGGTTGCATTCTTGGCTTGACATCTATGGCCCCAATTTGTTCACACTCCATTCCCATAATAAAGAAAAGTGGATACATGGTAGGTTATAAGAAGTTTACCCCCTCTGCGGGTTTTCCTGATAATACTCATAATATTCACTATTGAATTCCTTCTGCAGGGGTTCTTAACCTTAGGCTAATGGGCATTCATTAAGTGTGGCCTATTACTATATCTCGAATAAAATAGATATTATGACCAAAGATATTTGATCAATTATTTCAATAAAATTAGTTTCACTTGTGATAGTAAGATTTTTGTTTTTTGCCTTTAAAGCCATAGGCTTCAGAGAAACTATCGAAAGGATCCACAGCACTAAAAAGCTAAGAATCCCTAAGGGAGTGGAAAAGATCTTTCTATATTATCTGCAGTTTCATTAATTTAATTATCGCAGGTCTTAGTTCTGTCTTCCGGGGTCTCACCACCATGCCTCTGTCAGTTTGGGCCATGTGTGTCTCTGACATACTGTAATTGTTGATCTTCCTTTGCTCAGAACAGTACTTTCAATACAGTAATAGTGCGATTCATAGTGAAAATTTTCTTCAAATTTATTTCAACATTTACTGAACAAATCTTATGTGCTAGTTACTATCTAGCCAAAGAGGATACTAGGTTAAAAAAAAAAAAAATTACTGCTGTTTATCAACTTACAATCTAAGAGGGGTGTGGATGTGTGTGTGTGTGTGTGTGTGTGTGTGTGTGTGTGTGTAACGAGTTCTTGATTTATGTTTCCCCCACAGATCTTGGAGGCATCTGAGGTTTAATGAGGACTTTCCAGCATTCCAGACCGCTGCCCTGCAATGAAGCTCTGAGTCACGGTCCTTGAGTCTAAGGAGTTGGCAACAATGTGGAACCCCAGGACAGCCAACCTGACTAACCTTCACTCCGAGCAGAATCCCAAAATGAGTCTGGCCTGAAATCAGAGCAAGCCTACAGAAAGACTTGCTCCTTAATGGAAACAGGAAAGGAGAGAAGGGTTTGCAACAAATTGCAGCAGAGTTTCCACCATTCTAAAGAGCCCACCTTCCTTATCAACCAGGCCATTCTATGTGGTGACTCCCACTCTAGGCTTTTGCCAGACACAGAGCATGTCAGTCGTGTTGGAAAAATAAGGACAGGACCTCAGAAAACGAGACCTGGAACGGTGATACTCTCAAAACAGTCCAGTAGGAGAATTATGTCGGGAAGTCAGCCCAGCCCCCCCGTGATCCCCTCCCGCAGGCCTGGATTCCGGGTGTGCTATATCTGTGGCCGAGAATTTGGGTCCCAGTCAATTGCCATTCATGAACCCCAGTGCTTGGAGAAGTGGCGGGTTGAAAACAGCAAGTTGCCCAAGCACCTGAGGAGGCCAGAACCCTCCAAGCCACAGCCTCTCGGGGGCAGTGGGTCCTACAATCTGCAGGCAGTGAACGAAGCAGCGCTCCAGAGTTCCCGGTCTCAGCTGCTGCCCTGCGAATCCTGTGGCCGCACGTTCCTACCAGATCGGCTTCCTGTGCACCAGAGAAGCTGCAAGCCCAAGGGTGACAGGCCCGGAGCACCAACCCCCAGCAGTTCTGACGATCGTACTGGTCCCAGGAAGGCTGCTGGGGGCATCCCAGCCCGACCAAAGACTCTCATCTGCTACATTTGTGGTAGGGAGTTTGGCACTCTGTCCCTTCCCATTCATGAGCCCAAATGCCTGGAAAAGTGGAAAATAGAAAATGACCGGCTCCCCAGGGAGCTCCGCCGACCACTCCCACAGAAGCCTCAGCCACTTCCCACTGGACAGTCCAACCAAGAGGGGCCAAGTCAAGCTCAGCTGGAGCCCTGTCCAAACTGCGGCCGGACCTTTGCCCCAGACCGCCTTCTGGTACACCAGAGAAGCTGTAAAGCTCAACCCCGTGGGCCAGAAATTCAGAATTTGACCTTAGGAAGTAAAGGTGACCTAAAAGAGTCCACTAATTCCAAGCAGCAAAGGAACATGGCAGCACCCATGGTGACTGATAAGGTAATTCATGCCACATGAGATGCATTGGGTAGACCCATGGGTACGTTCCACCCCCCGGGGGAATGAGAGAAAACTATCCCCAGAATCAGCTGCCTCAACCCCTAGGTTGGTTTCTTTCAGTGCCTTATGTCTGCCTCAGTGCATCCTGTCCAAGTTGACCCCGTCGGACCCTGTATCTCGGTTGGCCAAGTCGATATAAGAACATCCCTGCCTGGTGGGTTTATAGTCCTCTTACACTCTGCCGCCTAAAAGAAAGAGAGATGGACGTCCTTCTTCCCTGATTCCTCATCCCAGTAATCCTTGGGAGAGACTGTTCTTTGGAAAATGAGTCATTAATGCTGTGTCTACATTGCAGAGATATAATTCCCATTCCAACAGCCAATATTTATTACCGGTTTATTTTAGTCATCTACCTTAGGAATTCATTTTTGGCAACACCGGGTTATGCTGAGTTCATCTTACTAAAATAGAATCTGTGTCAAAAACCCCAAATGACTTTAGCAACAATTAGGCACTGAAGCATTCACAGAAATAGACGCGCTCCTCAAAGACAGCATGTTTTCTTTTAACACTTCTGTGATTCTGATACGTGGGCGATTAACCCCAGGGCGCACTCCAAAGCGATGAGGTGTGGGTTCGTGGTTCCGGAAAGTGCTCGGTTCCCACTTGCTCAGTGGCCTGTGTTTGGGCTGGACAGCAGGCTTTGCTCCCCACTTGGGCACTTGGGAATAAGCATTACGCCGTGGCTCCCCAACCTGTATGCTGAAGTATTGTTTACCTGAAGGTTCACCATCAACCACAACTGGAGAAGAACGCTTATTGAGGGTGGCTCCCCACAAGACGTGGTCCGTGTGCTTTGTCCTGCCGTTAAGCCCGGGTTAATCTTTTCTCTATGGTTTGCTACCCAAAGCCCCCCACCTGTAGGGAATAGTTCTTTTTTTTTTTTTTTTTAAGTAGGCTCCACACCCAATGTGGGGCTCCAACTCATGAGCCCAAGATCAAGGGTCACATTCTTTAGTGACTGAGCCAGCCAGGCACCCCTGTCTTTTAATGCACTGCGTGGGGGAAACTGAGGTTATCCAAGCTATTCTAAAAGATTAAACCAGAAGGACTGGGGATTGCGGGGGCGGGAAGCAGCCTTTATTTTTACTGCAACTTTTCTTCCTTACTTTTTTATTGCATTACGTTGGCAACCTTCTAGTTAAACACTTTCATGTTTAAAATGAAATGATTAGAAACTTACTGGTTAAGTAGATTCCAAGTAGATTCCAAGACAATGACCATAAAGCCCAAGAGTCAGACTAAGAGAGGCTGGGCAAGTTTTCTGATGAACATTGAAGAAAGAATGGCTAGTTTCTGTGCCGAAATCAAAACCCACACTCTTAAGTGTGGCATGAACAGCAGGCTGGTCTCATACACATGATCTGTTTTTCCCATCTCCTGCCTGTTGCTTTTCTTCCAAAATGTGTGGGGTCTGGATTCAGAGATCACAAGAATCCATGTCTCAGGGCCACAAATCAGCAAGTCCGTTAGCTCTCTGACTCGCAGCCCTGTTTTCCTGAGTGTATGCATTTGCTTCACATGTTCTCAGCACAGATCTCGAGATAGGGAAGAGTGTGGTCAGGATTCCTGTGCTTGTTGTTGTAACACATACTTTGTGCCAACAGGCTGAGCACAGTGTGTTCTCACTCAGTCACGACTGCTCAGAGGTTGGCCTGGGCCCACGGCTTCACAGGAAGACACCTCCTGACTCAGCCAGTCGTCTGGAGGGGAGATGTCAGAAGGAGAGGTCACAGCGATGGCCCTCAGTGACTGGGGAGTTTAGATCAAAGTGGGGGCTGTCCGTCAGAACAAGGGCATCTAGAGGACGTGGCTCTGTCACAGCACCACCAATCCTGCTCCCGGACCCGAGGAGGCGCGTGTCAGCAGGAAGTTGGCGCTCACGGCTGTTAGATGTGTGCTGGCCCGTTTGGGGACCACACAGGCTTTCGGGAAGGGCATAGGAAGGTCATCCAACATAGGGTCCCTTTCGCTGCCAGACTTAAAGCAAGCTTGCATGACTTAAAATGGAGAAAACTGGTAGGCTCCAGAGAGACAGAGGTTCTCTTGAAGCAATGGACTTGACTTCCCTAGAAGTCCGCCTTTCAGCCGGAAATGTCTCCCGGGCGGTGTGGTTTTCTCTTTCAGTTACAATTTGATCCATTGCTGTTTTTCTTTCTTTGTGTCAATTGAAATTTAGATAGTACAATTTCTTTGTATCATTCAAAATTGAGATATTATGGAAAACCACCCATTTCCCATGAAGATCACTGCCTTGTGCACGATTAGACTTCAATATTTCATCTGCCGGTGACAGCCGACTTTTGGTTATGACACACACGCGTTCTTGTCACACTTCAGATGTGCGCTGCTTCTCTTGTCAGTCAGAATCTAGAATCCTGGGTCTGACTTCAGATCGGCATCAGAGCTTGCCTGATGCTCTCGGAGGGCTCAATCTCGTAGCGAATTCAGGTGAGGAAGAATATTTTCAGCACCGTAATCATGGTGCTGGGAAAACAATTCGCTCCAGTTGGGCAACAATGGCTGTTTCGCTGGCAGAGGGAAACATGCCTCCGCTCAGAATGTTCCTCCAACATAGACTGGCTCCGTTCTCTTATGACATGGGCCGTGCTGTTACCCTTCAATCAAATCTAAATACAAATAAATACCGCCTGAGACGAGTTCTTCTCCAAGACTTCCGCAGGCATTTTGCTTTAGCTCTGCTTGTCCCACTAACCACCATATGCGCTTGAATTGTCCCGTTGCTTCTCTTCCAGAATACAGGGATGAATTTACCCTTTCTGATCTCACAGGCAAGCTCTGAAGGACGCTAAGCAGTATGGAGCAGAGGAATAAAACCCTGAGTGAGGATCCTTATTTCAAAGGTGTGACGGCCCTGGGGTTGCTGCATCTGCATTATATGGTTTCATGAGCTGAATCACACTTTGTCTCTTTCCTCCAAAAAAAATGGAAAGCCTGCATAAGCAATCTCCACCGTAGCAAGATTTTAAAAGTGGTGATAAGCCCAGATGAAATGTTGATGCGTAATATGGAAACCCATAGATTATCCTTTTAAATGTTAATATTGCATTTATTTAGTCTATTACATTTTAGTCTATTTAGTAAGCCTACTGTCTATTTTAGTAAGCAATTCCCTAAGTGATGCTGAGGGGTACAGTAATAGAGGTCATTATTGCTCCTTATTTTAATATGAGTGGATAAATTTTAGTGCTAGCATTTTTATTTGGGAAAAAATGTTGCCCTTTTCTAGAACCCGATCATCTTTCATTCTTTGATTTCAGGCCCTTTCTGGCTAATTGGAACACAGATCAGCAGTTAATTAAATGTAACTACAAGCCAAAATGAAGCCTTGGTCTCATTATCTTTTATTGGTTAGATAATGCTTGGGGTTATTTCCTTTGAATTTTGCTTGTAACATGTGAAACATTGTTTCTAAAAATCCCCTACTGTATTACAAAATAGGTGTTCTTTAGGGAAATCATCTTTTTCTGTAAATGATTCTCTCTGAATCTAGTTTTAAGCTACCTTTGGCGTCCTAGATGTTTAGGTTTGAACTAAAATCCCATCAGACACATCTCTAGCATCTGGTGCTGCCATCTGGCGTTTTCTTTTAAAGTCAGGTCTCTATGCTGTCAAAAATACTGTTCTTCTTGTGTTACCTCCAGATATATTTGAGAAGGTGCCCTTATAATACAGACTGCAGTTATTTAGAGATACAGTTATATATTTGGTTTAACATTATGAATGCTGTTCCATGGCTAAGTATTCTCATTCTCTAAAGGCAAAACTCTCAGTGGGCATGTCACAATCAGAAAGACTGAGAAGGGGCAGGATGCATGTTGTCACCTTGTCAAATGTGTGTGCATGTTTGCATCTACCGGGTTAGAAGCATTTGGAATTTATATGAAAGCATGGAAGAAAGAAAACTGACTTTTTATTGAGTACCTTTATGATCAGCACTATATATGCATGATCTCCTTTGAATATTACCATAACACAGATATGATTTTCCCATTTTCTATCTGGGGAGACTGAGGTGAAGCAACCGGCCCAAAGTCACGCAGTGGGTTTGGTAGTGGGTGTCAGAGCCAGCTCTAATTCCAAAGACCTTATCTTTTCAAATCTAAGAGACATGGCATGCGTGTGATACAAAAAAGGTGTAAGTGTTAAGTACGACAGAGGACAGAAGTGTGTTTATTCAGCAAATATTTATTGTTAGGCAGTGGACTGAGTCCTAAATATAGAGTCATAAAAAAGACACAGTTCTTGATCTCATGGAGTTTTTATTCTTATGGAAGAAATAAGTACAGAATTCCAAATTGTGGCCTGCCAGATTTGAATACTACTGCTTTAGATGTCAATTATTTAAATGCTGTGAACAAAATCTATTAATCTTTTTTACAATTTCCTAATAAATGCAGGACTAAATGAAAAAAAAAAAAAAAAGAATTCCAAACTGTGATATGACAGTGTCTAATGATGGGAGGTTGACATTTGAATCTTGGTTAGAGAAAATCCTCTGGGAGGAAGTGATATTTCAGCTGCTACATGACAGGTAAGAAAGAATTAGCCAAGAGTAAAGATGTGGGAGGGAAGGGAATAGTAAGAGGAAGAGACATTCTGGCCAAAGGTCAAGAGGCCAGAGCTTGATGAAGGAGGTGACAGGCATACAAGATGAGGCTGTAGAAATAGTATAATCCCTGAAGCTGCCCAGTGAACATAGGTCATCAGCTGTGTAGCTCTTGCAGGGATCCAGCTGAGAGCAGATGAAAGCTTGGCCAAGGTCGTTGATAGCAAAGATGGAGATAAGGTATAATAGACAGAATTTGGTGGTAGTTGGGATGTTGGAGGTGTTGAGGAGGGGTCGAACATGGCTCCCAGACTTCTGGCTTGAGTAAGTGCTCTGGTGCCATTTTCTAAGATGAGAAGACTGGAGCCCCGGGGAGGATTTTGGAGGTTAAGACCAATAGTTCCTTTCTGGACACAGCAAATTCAAAGTGCTTGTGAGAAATCTAAGTGGGTAAGTCAGGCCGAATATAGAAGTCTGGATCTCAAGAGAGATGACTGGACTGGGATATATATTTGTGCATTATTAATATATATTTAAAGTCATCGGAATGAGTAGTGGGTTGGAAAAGGAGATGGCAGGCTGAGCCCTGAGGTATTAAGTGATTTAGCGGTTAGAGGAGAAGGAGCTAGAGAATGACAGCCTGGAGACACTGCAGAAAATGTCACGAACAAGGGTGTGGAAAGCAGTGTGGGATGCCGAGAGGTGGAGTAGGATGAGGGCCAAAAGAACACCTATTCGATTTGGCAATGTGGATTGAGTCTCATAACCTTGGAAAGGACACATTCCATGTAGGGATGGGGGTTCCAGAGTGTGTGGATGATGAAGATGGTGTCCTCGGGGTATTTTTGCTGGGAGCATCTTTGCCACAGACATCTTTGCCCCAAGCATTTTGCTGCAAACATTTTCACCATGTAACTAATTGGCTGTAGGGCAATTTGGCTGTAAAGGACAAAATAACTGGCTGACAGTTTTGTTTTATTTCTTCATCGACAAATTCCAAGTTTTACATTATATAAATCTTACCTAGCCCTCATAAAGCTCTGTGCAGTGACGAACAGACATGGTGATCTTAAAATAGTGAATAACAGCACCATATGTAGACTGGATAGAAAATAGAGTGATAAAACTTACTTGAAGTGTGAAAAAAGAGAGTGTGAAGCCAGATTGTATACTATACTCTACCATACTAGCAAATGATAATGCGTCAGTGACAATAATAACAAAGCCCAGCAACAAATGCATTACAGCATTAGCATTTCTTCCACATTTCCCATAGAACTTTGGAACACCTATCGACAGACATGTGACAATATGCCAAGAACGAACAGCATAGAAGGCTTTCACAATGCAATGCAAAGCTCAGTTTCAAATATGCACCCTCGGATTTGGAAAACTGATACCTCTCTTAATGAAGGAAGAAATTATTAATTTTATTACTTTTTTATGTTTCATTATGTCCTTTTTACTGTCCCTCTTTTTTCATTATTTTAACCTTTACGGCAAAATTGCCCTACCGCCCATTAGGTATGCAGCAAAAATGCTTGCAGAAGATGCTTATGGTGAAACTGCCTAGAACCAATAACAGTAGGATGTGTTTTGAAATGTTTGGTTTTGAAGACCAGGACAGAAATAATGGGTGGGCTAGAAATAGAGATGGCAGGGTAAGAGAGGTTTCTATAGAAGATGGGAACCTCTAGACCATATGAGAATGTTTAGGATCATGATTCAGTGGAGAGAGGGGTTGAAGATGCAGGGGAGGCCATAGGGACAAGTGTGAAACCTGGGGGAGAAACACACAGCAGCGGGTGGGATCCTAGCACACCGGGAGGGTAGGGTTTGACAGGAGGTGGTACTTGCTCATGTCCAGAGGAGGTTGAATGCAGATAAGGCAAGTTTGTAGGCTGCTGGAGGGAAGATGAGGTAACTTGGATCTGTTCACCTATATCTCATGTTTTCTCAATGAAATACCAGTCAAGCTTATAAAGCCTATCAGATGAGAAAGAAAGGAGGAGGGAGAAAAAGGTTAATTTTAAGAGTCTACTTAGTCATTTGTCTCTTCCTGCCTTCGGTTAGACTGAGTTCCTGAAATCAAGAGTAAGGCTAGGTTCCTGGAACCATTTGCCTCTACGATTCCCAAACACAAGAATGGCTTAGAAGTCTTTGGAGATGGTAGATGAAACATTCAGTGGGATCCTTCTGGGGGTTCTTACCCTTATAGTGGCCCTAACCCACCTCCTCAGCTGTGTTGATGTCATGAAAACCAGCAATGACCTCACAAACTGCCCCCTGATGATGCTGACAGCTGGACCACTAATGTCCAACTCCATGTGCCATTTCTTCATCTTTCCTTGGTGTCAACCATGCCTGCATATCAGGGAAGCATTCTTGGATCCCATGACTCTCAGGTGTACCAAGAGCAACTGTAAGGTAACCAGACCAGTTCTTTTTCGAACTCTTGATTCTAGAAGCTAGCCCAAAAGGAATCTGTGCATGTATATCGTGTGTGCGCTCTGTGTGCAGTGAGGGTGGGGGGAGTTACAAATTTTAGAACAACAGCATCATCAGTGAAATTGATGTATCATTTCCTAATATGAAAATGTGAAGAGTAATGCTCATCTGTACAAATGACAGTCTAACATAATTATTTTTTTTAAAAATCAGTATCAAATTACAATTGTATATATGGTAGGAGAGACCATAACAGAGTTACCTCTTCCAGAGCCCAAAGACCAAAGCCATATTAGGTATTTGTTGCATTGATGTTCCAATACGTACAAATATACTGTCACCTCTGTGAGAGGAGAGTATCATATATAATAAATTCTAATATTATTCAGGCCTAAAATAAACAAACTACAACATGCCACAGCCTCAAACAATTAATCCAGCTTAAGTAATTTCATACATCTTTATGTGCTTGCTTCTCCCTGTCACTCCCTTCTCCCTGCTTCTGGCCCCAAGCAGACGTCCATATTTTCTGGTTGTAAATCCTCAGTAAATCATTGCAAAATGACTGAATGGATATACATAGTTCTTAGAAATCCAAATTCCAGGGTCAACAACTAAGATCTCTCCCAAGATTCTTAGAACTTCACCAAAGGCAATGCAACCTTGAAGAAGTTCTTACTGAAACAGAGGTGATTCTCCTGTGAACAGAATCTCACTGCTAAATGTCAGACAGAAGTTCAGCCTCTGAATAGCTGGAGCTTCAAGAGGGTCTGACTTAGGACTCTGCCTCTCGCTTTCCCTTTATATTATATAATTCACCTCCTTCTTACATCTACTTCCCTTTCAAATTTTTACCTCTGTGAGGTTGTCTTACATATGAAGAAATGTCCTAGAGATTGAAGGAGGGCCTAATACGCCCAGGAACTGAAGAAGTTTCCAATATTTCAATATATAAATATTCTAATATTCTTCTTTGGCCTTCCCTCTGAGCTGGGGAGCCCATCAGCATATAAGTTGGAGACAAATCAAGCATTGGAAATACCCCAACTTCCAAGTTCCAGGTTGGATAATATCTACGCTTTGCTTTTTTTCTCTCTAACTATAAAAGCTGGAAAAACTGAGTGGTTTTCTCAGTTTGTGAGTTTTTCCTCTCTTACTTGCATTGCTCCCTTGATTGTTCATTTTACCTGTGACCTGAAAGTCATTTCAGGGCCACAAGGTCAGGCCTTATGCCAAACAGAGGAGCACCAGAACCAAACACCAGGGACATCCTCCAGCCATTTTCTTCAAGAAAAGTCAGTCTTGATAATAATTTGGCAGGAGACTTACTTGATCATACATCTCACCTTCCAACCAATATCTTTCTAAAACATCAGGGACAAAAGCAGTTTTATCTCAAATGTGAGAGAAGAAGAAGGAGAAGAAGGAGAAGAAGGAGAAGAAGAAGAAGAAGGAGAAGGAGGAGAAGGAGGAGAAGAAGAAGAAAAGAAGAAGAAGAAGAAGAGAAGAAGAGGAAGAAGAAGAAGAAGAAGAGGAAGAAGAAGAAGAAAGACAAAAACACAAAACAAAACAAAAAAACAAACTTCAGCCAAGAAACTGTATTCCTTTCAGAAGCAGAGACCAATCTGGCACTTGTTCTTTGACTTACATTTTTCAGCCTTGTATCTCAGGATGAGCAATTCTAAAATGCCAAGCATATATTCCAAATACTAGTAGCTCATTTTAAAAAATCAGGTATGTGCAGATACTTGAATATTAACAGCCTTTCCAAATGATTGGCGAAGTCTTTCTTATCATTCAAAGGAGCAAAACAAAACTCCACATCATAAGTAACAGACTCTTAATAGTTGGCCTATACACAGGCTGGGTCGGAAAATTCCTTAACGTGGCATCCAGTGATTTCCAAAAACAATTCAGTTTCAAACAATGATCCTTCCAGATGTGACATTTGGGTAGAATTGTTTGAAAACACCAGAAGGAAATGTGAAATACCAGCGGTTTCTGGACAATCAAACTGCAATTGTTGAGGTTTGAGATGGAGCTGTGCTGTTACTCCTATACATTAAAATGTTATTTATACTTTGTCTGCATGGTATGGCGTGCCTGAGCGGATGGAAACTTAATTATACACATTCAGTCTCAGTCAGGTTTGTTGAAATTATGTTTTAAACGGCCGCAGGCAAAATTCTGACTTGGGAAGTGAGTCTCTGGTGACCCAGTCTCATATTCTGATCTTGTTCTCCTTTTTAGCACCTTGTGCACCCTCCCTGTCCCTGCCAACCCCCATCTCTCGATATTGTTGGAAGGGGCTTGGGAGAATCCTATAAAATCCTTCACAGGAAAATCTTTCATAGGACTTTTTGCATTTTGAAAAAGGATCTGGAAGGAGGGCAGTGTTCAACCCAAAGGAATGAAAATTCGAGGTAGTCAAGAGAACAGACGTAGGAATTGTGCTGGTTTCTCTCAAATCTCACCCAGTGGCTGATTCTGCGGACAAATAAGACTGACTGTGACACTCTGCTAACCTTTGGTGACCTTACCTCCACCGTGTTCCTAGAAGCAGCCGGAATCAGACAGACCTGGGATCTGATTGTAGATGAACAATGAAGTCACAGACCTTTGAGCCAATTACTAAATTTCCCCAGCTTCTGTCCCCCCACTGTGAGAGACTAAAATGAAAGATCTCCCACACAGAACCAGGGATGGTGTTTGACAAATCAGCCCTCATCAGCTCCTTCCTGCTACTGTCTGAGTGAAAACAAACTTCACTACTTATTAACGACCCTGTGCCTCAGTTTCCTGATTTGTAAAATGGGGGCGTGGAGTTCTGCCCAGAAGACTATCATGAGAATTATTGGGATTAAAGCATGTTAAGCGCTTAGTACAAGGCCTGGCACTTAGAAAGTGCTGGGGAATTATTAGCTGCTACTTGGTCAGATATTTTCAATATTGGAACGTTCACAAGGATTTCTACAAGATATTTTATTCTTTTCTCTGCAAGTATGGAGGAGAAAAACTTTCCCTCTTATTTCTCCATCCAAACTTTCTGCCTTCTCTGATATGCCTTGTGCACTTACCACAGACATTTCAATTATTTGGCCCTCATGGAAGGAGTCAGGAGTGTGGAAAATCTAAAATAGCAGTGAAGGCCCAAGTCCTCTATGTTTAATTTTGTCAGGCAGAAAGGGAGCACTGTCAATGGCATGACACCCACCCAAAGAGCCACAGAGACCCTCAGCCTCTGGCAGGATGGGCCCTGCTTCTGACAGCCAGCGGTCAGGAGTGGGGGAAGCAAAACATCGTCCAGCAAGCCAACGACTTGTGGGTAACGCGCAGTCCCTGTGCCCACAGTTACAATGCGGTCTTGGAAACCATCCTCAGCCTTTAAAGTAAAAACTTCTTTAGACCTCAGGATGGGCGTCAAGACTCCTGTCGAGCTCTTTGGGAATTGCCTCGGTGCTAGATTCAAAGAAAGCAGGGAATTCTCATTGTGACCATCTGTTAATTTTCACCGTACACGCTTTTTTTTTTTCAATACCTTCCCTGCTACCTGGCGAGCTTTGAATTCCACAGTCTGAGATTCAGTCCTTTGACTTCCAGCTAAAATGCAAAGATTTCCTAGATGGATAACAAACCCTCTTTAGCTATTGGCACTCGAATGCCAATTAACCACAAGTTCGGCTCATTTCTTAGACAGGAGCTAGAAGGCAAATGCCTTTTATCGGGGAGAGGAGTGGGGAATTAGCTACTCAGGGCCCCTGGCTCCAGGGCTCTCAGGGTTTGGGCGGGATGCCTGTAGGGCTATAGGGAGAGGTAGAGCCTGTGGTATTTTGGAGATTAGGTCCTCCCTAAAGGTATCACATTTAAAACTTTTAAGAATATCGTGCTAGTCAAGTACAACATGACTGTCTGTTGGCTGAAATGGTCATTGGTCCATCAGGTTACAATCCGAGATCCAGAGTATGAAGCAGAGGGGAGGGAGTTCTGGGCAGTAGCCTGGTGAGATGCTGCAAAGGGGACAGCCTGAGTCATGAGGGACCTGTGAAGGGACGCACATAGTACTGTGACAGTTGTATGCAGGGAACACTGGCCTGCACCCTCCATGCCTGAGCAGAGGGTAACTCACCCCAGCCGCCAACTGCCATTTGGATCCACCTGTGGGAGTCCCCAGAACAAAGAGGCTGTTCTTGTGAGTCAAACATCCAGGTGACATACCTTCTAAGAATTTTACAGGGCCACAAAAAGTACAGGATCCTAGAGAGGTTCCATAATCTGGAGAGTACTTCTTAGAACTTAGAGTCTGAGTTTAAACATATTAGTGGGTGGAGAGGTTAAAAAAATGCTTTCTCCCATCAGTGGGCCCCTTTGTCACCCAGACTCTGCTTCTTGACTAACTTCACATGGAGTGGGTTCTGGGCATGCCACAGAGGGATCTGTCCCCCTGACCTACTGTCCCAGAGAAAGAGCTTAGGAGAAAGTGAAAAAATATTTCCCAAGTAAAGGTAGGGAGTGAAGTATGGTTATCCCAACTGCTGGGACCAGTTCCTAGTTCTGTAGCTAGCATGGGGCCTGGCACATGGCCTGTAACCAGAAGATTCTCCCTGAGCAACAATATCTGGGTTACACGGAATCACCTTCTGACAGACAGCCCATTCCTCCAGATGCATTTCCACTTAGGGTAGGTCTCAACCTTCCAAAAGCCTGAGCTGTGCTTTTAGTAGGTGTCCCTGGGTCCTTTCTGCTCACAATTCAGTATCAATATTTAGAACCTCATTGCTTTCCTGGCCTTTGGGAAGTTGATAAAAAGCTGATGAAGCCCAGATATTTACAGCCTGGCCATACTGGGCTTATCACCAGTCACACTCTCAGAAACAAAGTACATGTCAACATATAGAAGAATGATCCGAGGCCAAGTCTTGAGACGGGAAGGATTGTCATGTGTATCCCTCCCATGGCCATCACTTTTTAATTTTGCATCTTGTGACTTCTACCATTACAGATTAATGATCACAACCAGATGGTTTGAAAGTGTGTTAAGGCGGGGCACCTTTCCCTAATGTACTCATCAAAGTCATGGTTTAGAACAATGGAGATGGTTTCTTTTTCAGGATGTTCTCACCTCTGGGTTCCTCGACTCTCAGGTTAACAAATGTCCCCAAATGAACACAGGACATATGGCTGTTTTGATGCACGGATGTTGTGATTCAACCTTAAAAAAAAGGACAATTAGGGGCGCCTGGGTGGCTCAGTCGGTTAAGCGTCTGCCTTCAGCTCAGGTCATGATCCCAGGGTCCTGGGACCGAGTCCTGCATTGGGCTCCTTGCTCAGCAGGGAGCCTGCTTCTCCCTCTCCCTCTCCCTTTGTACTCTTCTTCTCTGTCTCTCTCTCTCTAAAATAAATAAAATCTTTAAAAAAATAAAGATTAAAAAAAAAGGACAATTAAACTTACTGCATTTTTGGTTCCATTTCCAAATAATGTGTGAAGCATGTTCCTTGGAGGAAAAAAGCAGGCATTTCATTTACATACTTATTTGGTAATAAAATGACATCTTTTACGTTTTGATGTGTTTGCTTTGGCACAGCGCCACTGAAATGACCTCCTCAAAAGCAACAGGCCAACTGCTTCCATGATGGCAAAGAAATCCAGCAAATGACTGTCTCCCAGTGGGCGAACGTGGGAGGCTTCCTCTGCGGTCTGGTGGCACATAGCTAATGTACTTGGGACCTTCTAGAACCAAAGCTCTCAGCACTCTCTATCTCTTTCCTCTTGAGGGGAATGAGCTGAGAGATGATAACTGTAGGCTGGAAGGAGGTCAAGGACAAAGCCAAGGAAAATGTAAAAGCATGGATAGTTTGAAGCAAAGGGTGACTTTTGATATCCCTGACATTACCTGCGGAAAGTGACCTGACCTGTTCCTTTGTGCACAAGCTCACACACACACACACACACACACACACACACTCATGCACTAAAGGACTTTGAAGTTCCTTTTACTGGAAGATGAGAAACTGGTTTGAGTGATGTTTCCAACAGACCAGATGCCAAGCACGTGGGCACGGAGGGATAGCCCTACTTTCAAACTATTCATCTCTGCCCCAGGGCGAGGGCCTGACAGTCTAGAATTGGACTTTTCTGAATGAATTTGTATGTGACTGGGGTTGCTGCTCCCTGGGGCATTGTCTCTGGTAAAAATGTTGATGTCCCGGGAAAAAAAATAAAATAAAATAACTCAATAAAATGTTTTCTAATTCTCGCTCTAGTTCTTTTTCTTTTTTCATTTTTCTTCCGTGGTATTTTTTTTTTCTTTTTTCAAGAATTTCTTGGGAGACAAATTAAAGGGTCGTGAATCTAGACGACTTAACAATAGTCTCTAATGCCCGGCAAACATTGCTCTAAAATACATCATTTGTGACGGGGTGTACTGCTGACTTGAAATTGACTGCAGTCCCTGATCATGGTAATGCAAAATACTCCCCTAAATGAGGTCTGCGTGAGTGGTTTTTAACCAGCTTTATTGAGGAACGAAGACAAACAATAAACTCCGTTCATTAAACTCATGCAATTCAATGAGTTTTGACAGTTTTATGTACCTGTTATAACACCACCATAACCAAGATACAGAACATTTTCATCACCCCGAAGATTCCTTATACACTTCATTCTTGATCCTACCTCCTGGCACCCCCTGATTTGATTTTTAAACACTACAGCTTAGTGTGGATTTTCTATCCCTGGAATCAGGCAGCAGTGGACTCTTTCGTGTCTGGCTGCTCTCAGCCTGAGGGCTCTGAGTGCTATCCACGTTGGTGCAAGCAGCAGTGGTACTTATTGCCAAGTAATGGTCCATGCCATGGCAGTGTTATACTTTATCTATTCACAGGTGTTTCCAGTTGCCTTATTGTTTTTTTTTTAATTTTTTTATTATGTTCAGTTAGCCAGCATATCATTAGTTTCTGATGTAGTGTTCAACAATTCATCGGTTGCGTATGATACCCAGTGCTCATCACAACACGTGCCTTACTGTTTTTATTATCACTTAAGAGTGCTACTTCAGGGCAGGCAAAAACCTGTCTGCATTTCCTCAACAAGAAAGAAATCAAGATGATTTAATCTATGAAAAGTACGAAGTGCCCCTATGTGATCCCTGCCTTCATCTGATTCTGTCTCAAAGGGATGAGGTCCTCATCCTTACACTCAGGTCTCAGTACGATCAAGAGACTTTTCGTCACTTTTCTCGTTGCCCTCTGTCTGCCTGACGCCCCAAACAACACAGTGCCTTAATGGTGGCTGATGCCTTTCTGTTGGCAGAGAAAGTACTGGCTGCAGGTACCTCCTGTCAAATCGCTCCCCAGCGTCTGAGGCATGGCTAGCTTCTCGTGGCAGGAAGGTGGAGTCTGGGGTCAGGACCCAAGTGGAAAGGGCAGGATGCTTTGAAGAGGTGCCAAACTTTGAGTGTGTTCTCAAGGACTGACCACCTATTTTGAATAGACTGATCCTTGCTCTCACACTCTCTCTAATCAGTTTTCATGACCGACTTTAACGTGTTCATGTTAACTGACTACAGTAATATTAAACAGTTGTTGAATAGGTCAAGTACGTTTCTACCTGTTCAACAGCCCATTTTACTGGCTTCTGGTCAAAACCCTTCCTTCCTTCCTATTGCAGGCTCCTGTGGGGCTCCATCTATCACAGCACTTAACCAATTTTGCCTTCTAATTGAATGAGTAATTGATATGCTAGTCTCCATTACTAAGGAGAGCTAAGGTTTGGCATTCCCCATAACCTCCAGCATGGGGAAGATGCTATCCTCCATTTAAATAGTTATTGCTGGAAGGAGCAGACGAATAAAGTCATGAAGGTAGGAAAAGTTGAGGACTGTGGGCTTGGGGTCTGGGGCTGAGTTTGGTGTTGCTAGTAGACTGTTTCTCGTGGCTAAAGTTGACATGAATGAAGTCAGCATGCAACGTTTGGCCTTTATTCTGTAGCCACGAAGAGCCACAGAAATTCTGGATACCACATCAGACAGGCCAAGTCTGCACAAAACATAGTCAAGTGCAGAGAAGAGAGGGGGCAGCTGGGAGGCTGAAAATTATATGTTGATTTGTCAGTCCAGCCACAACTGGGCAACACAGGACCCAGGGGATGGTTCAACCCATCCATCCCCCCAAATCATCCTTTTGGCTGCCACTTTTCAGCATAAGATGGCTAATACCATACGGTTCCATTTAGTTATTTCTGAAATCATATTTTGGCTAATGTAACCAAGCCAGACAAATGAGCCTGAACAAAATGAAAATATCTGGAAGACCTGGATTTAGATTATCTTAGGTGGAAACAAACTCATGCTAAATTCTGCCTTCAGATTTTTTTTCCTAGGCCTTTTTATCGCTTTTTAAAGTAATGGAGTAGAATTCTAGGGCTTCAATTAAGTTGTATCATATAAACATGTGACTGATGTATGTTCAACTATAAACAGTTGACAAAATAAAATGGTACTATTGGAATAATGTAATTTAAGACACTGTAAATATTTTCATTTTGCATTACAGTTCTATTTTATGCTATGCAAAACTATTCATTTGTAACATTAATTCTAGGTCCAATTACTAATTGATGACAACACTAGATTGGATTATATACACAAGCTTGATTACCATCTTTTATCAGTTATTTAAGGAATGTTCAGAAAGTATTTTGGGCCCCACCTGATTTTTCCTGTTAGGACTGATTTGATTACCTAATCCCAACTTGAGTTTTGACCCTGGGGTTGATATTCTTTTTATCATTTTGTTATTCTTATAAAAATCACACAAGTTTATTATAAAAAATTCAAGCCACTAGGAAAGTACAAAGATTGGCATAAAAATTGCTGTGAGCTCCTTCTCATTTGACCTAAGTGACTATTACTCCAGCCATCTCTCTCTGGGCACGAACATATATAAATAAACAGGCATGCAGATCTTGTCATAGGACTAAGTTTGTCATGTACAAGTTATTAATACAGATATTATAAAGGCAAAAGAGATACTATATTTAATTTTACTTGAATTTGACAAAAAGAAACCGAAGAGATGGTGATGGTATTGCTGAGCTTCAGGAAAATATTTCTTCACTAAAGAATATTCTTTAAAGAATATTTTTAAAGGACCCACTACAGTTAAAAAACAAAGATAAGTTACCAGATTTGAAAAAAAAAGTAACTCTCGGTTTTAATTTTATACTGTTTTAAGCGACTGTTTGTCGTGACAGTAAAGAATTTAGTATCATTAACATCTTAGCCCCACTCCTTCCCTTCCCAAATTTTGATAAGTATTTTTATATGTCAAGGTATGTTCTTTTTTTATTCTCTTCTCAAACCCCCAATTTCTAGGGTTGTCTTGCTTTAGTTCTAGGCTTAACTGGATCCATTGCCAGTCTTGGAGTCACGGCTTCAAGATTTCTGAGCTTGTCTGGTTGTTTCATTTCTTGATTGCTTCTATTTTATTAAATAATGTTTTCCAAAGGGGATCAGAAGTAGAGTGATTACATAATTTGTTAATCAAATGGGGACACCTTAGAGAATGCAAGAAGGAGCTATTAATACTTGTCAAGACAACAGGTATCACAGGGACTGTTTTAGGCAAAGCAGAACTTAAGATCACCCTAAAGCCAGAGGTGGTGTATTTCATAAGTTCTCTTCAACTCAGCCCTTTTTTGAGGCATTTAAATGGTGCCAAATGGCTCCTTACACAAAGAAGCATCTATTTGGGGAAAAAAAAAAGTTTGCTCTGACTAAAGGTTCAACAGCTCACTTCCTGGGGTTAATGGGTAGGCTTTACAGAGTCCACCAATTGTTCAAAATCATACCCATAATTCTGTATACATGTGCATTATTCTGGAAAGATGACCATATAACTCATTAGATTTTCAAAGGGGCCTATTGCCCCATAAATATTACTAATTTCTACTTCACCACAAATCTCCAAAAGGCTACCTTGCTGGATTATGTTCCCCTAATCTCCTAGAAATGATAGCACACAAATATAATTTCACATTATTATTACTTAGTTTTTGTTGTGGGATTAGTATAAGCAAGGGTCAAATGTAGAGTGTTTCTGATTTTTTGTAAAATTGCTAGTAATGACTTTGATTTTACTTTTCAGTATCACTTCCGTTAAGATTTGTACGATAACACTTAATGCTTGGAATATTTTTCCCCTTCAACCGGTTGTTACACTTCCTTCTATAAGCTCTATCGGGATTGAATTGTGCTGTTTCCTGGGGTTTCCTTTCAGCCTGAGCTCTCAGGGTGGTCACTGGGAGCTGTTTGAAGCTATTGAAATAGATATCCTAATCTAGGATTACTGGAATTATTTCCATTCTTCTTCTGTCAATACCTCGTTTAATACCAAAACACTCTCCTTTTTGGTCCTTGTTCTGTTTCCATTGCTTAGATGGTGGTATTACACAGCTATTTATTTTTTATTTTATTTTATTTTAATCTTATTTTTACATAAGTTTCAAGTGTACATTATAGTGATTCAACACTTACATACATCACCTGGTGCTCATCACGACTAGCACACTCCTTCATTCCCATCACCTATTTCCCCCATCCCCCACACCCTTCCCCTCTGGTGGCCATCAGTGTGTTCTCTAGGGTTAAGAGTCTGTTTCTTGGCTTTTCTCTCTCTCTTTTTTTCCTTGCTCTTTTGTTTTATTTCTTAAATTCCACTCATGAGTGAAATCATAGGGTATTTGTCTTTCTCTGACTGACTTCACTGAGTATTATAATCTCTAGCTCCATCCATGTCATTGCAAATGGCAAGGTTTCATTCTTTTTGATGGCTGAATAATATTCCATTGTGTATATATATATATATATATATATATATATATATATACCACATCTTTATCCATTTATCTATTGATGGGCACCTGGGCGTCTTCCATAGTTTGGCTTTTGTAGATAATGCTGCTGTAAACATCGGGGTGTATCATGTGTCCCTTTGAATTAGTGTTTTTGTATCCATTGGGTAAATACCCAGTAGTGTGATTCCTGGGTCATAGAATAGTTCTACTTTTAACTTTTTTGAGGAACCTCCATCCTGTTTTCTAGAGTGGCTGCACCAGCTTGCATTCCCACCAACAGTGTACGAGCGTTCCCCTTTCTCTAAATCCTCGCCAATGCTGGTTGTGACCACTACTTATTTTAAACTGTAAAAGTGAGTAGGTAGATGACCAATCACTCACAGTGACCTGGAGAAAAGCTGTTAAATGTCCACTTTCCTTTGCCATGCACAGTCCTGGCCCAAAAGATTAAACATGAAGCATTCCCAGCAGAGAAAAGACATTAGCAAAAAGGAGGAAAAAAAAAATGCTGCATGGAAAATAAAATGATAATACCAAAGGTGGCCAGCAAAATGATTGGAAACATATGAAAGTTAGTGGATTCAAGTTAAAAGAAATACACACATCTGAAAGCTTTCCCTGAAGGGCTCAACGCCCTCTGTCCATTTCCAGCCTCAGTAGACTTTCCCAGGAAATCAGGAAGCAAAAGCAAATTTGTGATGAGTCCTAATAAACTTGCATGGGGGTGGGGCTTTAGCTGCCCCCCTCCCCTAAAACAGTTCACACCTGAAAGGGTTCTTCTGTAGATTCAGAGATTAACTTCTTTAAAAAAATCTTTTACCTAGATGTTAAAAAATTAACGCCTCACCCCAAGAGTATCTGAAATGTTGACAGGAAAACTGTTGATCTAACCGTTTGCTCTGTCAGAACTTTAGACTTATCGGCTTCCTCTTTGCCTTCCTTTGATTACGGTTTCCTGGAATCCGTGGCCCTGGCAAGGCCCCAGGTAGACAGTCCCCACGCCGCGCTGGGCAAAGCCTCAGTGCGCCTGCCTTGCTCAGCTGGGCTGTGCCCTTTCATAGCAGAGCCTCCTGCCCTTTTCTTTCCCGGGGTTCTGACCCCCTCTACCTCTCTTCCCTCTCCATCTTCCCCACACCCCCATCCCGCTCAAAACACCAGAGAAAGAGGCTGAAGAGCAAACCCACGGCCGGGACCAGGGGATGGAGATCGTTCAGCTCTCTTTGCAAGTTTCAGACTGACAATCGTGAAATGAATGAAAAATAAAGAGGTTATCTTATCTCCATTCAGCCCCACAGGGGATGCATTTTTCTCTTCAGCTGCGTTCTGGGTTGCTTGCACTTCCCTCGAGCAGGCTTAGGAGTGAAATGTTTAAAACCTAAGAATATGGAGTGTGTTGCAGGTTCAACTGCAGTTCAACCACAAATAGAGAGCATGGACCAAGCTTTGGAAAATATAATATAGAACATCTTAGCCTTTTTATGGTATTAATTTTCTCCCACATCCCTTTAAGTTATTTTCTGCATGTCTTCTGGCCTCTGGGTCTGCCTGTTTTCTTCTAATTCTTCCTTCCAAAGGAAACCTTCTGACAATGTGACATGAATGTCTCCATTAATGACCCGTGCCATTTATTTTGCTTATATGCTTGGTTAAATACTGGAATTGGCTCATACTTTCCATATGGAATATTAATATTCATTATTCTCAAAGTAAAAAGACAAGCTTCTCATGTTAAACTAAAAAAGCCTGTATTTAATTAATCTTCAAGTAAATGAACATGTAAAAAATAGTAACTGTTGGGTATTTTGAAAATCATTGCTTCTGCTTTAGCCTTTCTCTTAGGTCTCGAATTCGCCAAATATTTTTAAAGTCACTTTTCAGGCATTAGATCCTGTTATACGGCTAATAAACAAGAAGGCTAAAAACAATTTAGTCATTTTTTGATAAATGTAGTTTATTGGCATAGTTCAGCATAAAATAATAGAAGAAAAATATTCTACTTCAAATAATGTGCTTTTAAAAAATATGATTCTTTTGCGGCGCCTGGGTGGCTCAGTCAGTTAAGCATCCAACTCTTGGTTTTGTCTCAGGTTATGATCTCAGGGTCATGGAATCGAGCCCCAGATCGGGCTCTGCACGGAGCTCAGAGTCCGCTTGAGATTCTCTCTGCCTCTGCCCCTCCCCCCCCACTCTCTTTCTTTCTAATTAATTAATTAATTAAAATATTTTAAAAATTATTATTTTTTTTAATTATTGAAGTATAGTCAACATACAATATTATACAATGTTATATTACTTTCGGGTGTACAACATAGTGATCTGACAATTCTGTAAATTCCCAGTGCTTACCCCAGACAAGTGTCATTACCATCTGCCACAATACAACGTTACTACAATATTACTGACCATATTCCCTACCTGTACTTCTCATTTCCGTGACTTACTTATTTTATAACTGGAAGTTGGTACCTCTGAATCCCCTTTACCTTCTTTCACCCGTCCCCCATCCACCTCCCCTCTAGCAAATAATGTGTGTTTTTTAAAAAGTGGATCATCTCAGGAGTAACTCCATTTTCCATTTTGCTTGCTGTGTATTAGTAGCTTCACTCATCTAGAATCTGTAGTTTCTGCTCAGGTATGCAGAAACCAGAAACGTGCTTCCTTCTTGTTTTGATTTTGCTCTCTTTGCACTGCAGGTGTAACCCCCATGAGCCTTAGTGAAAAGCTGGCTGACTCTCAAACATGCACACATTTTACCGTGTCTTATATCCCCAAAGGAAACCACACCACCAACTTAATTTGTTCCTGCTTTCACGCCACCCAGTGCTACTTACAAACATTGGCAAAGGTCTTTTCATTCCACTAAGTTTCTTGCAGCTCAGCCTCACTGGGTCTTCCCATTATTGGGTGAGTATTCTTCCCTAATTGAATGACTGTCACATTCTCCGCGGTGCCAAGAGAATCCCAGTTTGTTTTTGCAAAAACCTCAGTAATTTTTGCTATTTTATTTCCCAGAATCCAAATCTCTTCATTCTCTGAAGATGGTTTGCCTCATAGTTAGAAGACTGAATTCATCCTGTAGGAGCTCCTTCTTGTGCCTCACTTCGTGATGAACCATCTCTCTTTCCATCTGTTCTCCTTGTCCTCAGAGGCTAACATGTCTAATTACATCCAGGGATCTCATCTCCTCCTGCCTCCTCGGAGACCTTGCTCCCATGCTTAGCCCTCTGCTCTCAGTCCTAACTGTCTCTTCCTGCCAGAGATTGTTCTACCCCTAAAACAACAACCAAACAGATCTCTTTATTTTTTTAAGATTTATTTATTTATTTTAGAGAGAGAGAGTGGGAGCAGAGGAGAGGGGCAGGGAGAGAGAAAGAATCTCAAGCAGACCCTAGTTAAGTGCAGAGCCCAGTGTGGGGCTCCATCTCATGACCCTAAGATCGGGGCCTGAGCCGAAACCAGGAGTCGGAGGCTTAACTGACCGCGCCATCCAGGTACCCCCAAAACAGATCTTTCTTCAGCTCCACCTCTGTCTCAAATTTCCTTTCTGCAAACTTTTTGAAGGTGTATTTCTGTTTTCCTTCACCTAATCCTTAACTTTTAACAGTTAAGTTTTTACCCATATCCCTCTATTAGAGCTCAACTCTCAAAAGTCACTGGCATATAATCTGTCAGCAACCAAATCTAGCGACTTTCCTCAGCCCCCCCATTATTCCCTGTGGCATTGGACAGAAGTGCTGCCACCTTTCTGGAAACGGGAAGTGTTTCCTGAATTCTCCACGGAGTCTTTTGTCTCCACACCCTGTTTCTCTAATGGAGAACTTGAACCTTTGTCTTTTCAGGCTGTGATTTCCTTTGCCCAATCTCTTCACTGTAGATTTCCCTCAGGACTTTCCCTCCATACATACTCTATATTCTCCTTTTCTGGAATTTTCGCGGTTTTAAACATCATCTCTGCGTGCAAAGCTCTGAAACCCATTAATTCCAAATGACAGGCCTCTATTTGCTATTTTGGCTGGACTTACATTTGAATTCTACTAGGATATCAAACACAACACGTCCAGAACAGAATCCACTTTTTTCTCCTTCCCTAACCTGCCTTTCCGGGTTTCCTCTTTTCTGCAAGTGACATCACCACTGATGTTCTCTTGGATCCATGATTTCCTACCCAAGGATGCTCAAGCTCTCATAGATGTGCTGCCAACACAACCCTTGGAGATACATTATTGCCAGACTAATTTTCTATAAGTACAATGATAGGTTATTCCCCTGCTTAATAGCTTCCTATCATTTACAAAACAAAATCCAGATCTTAACATGGCATTCGTGGTTGTTCATAGCATGGCTGCAGCCAAACTATCTGATTATAGTTCTCAAGGCTACACTTAACACTGGGCAACTATTTGTTATTATTAATATAAATATTTTATATTAGTTGCTCTTCTCTCTACTCACCTTTAGGTTCCTGTCCCTGAAGCTTCGCTCACGCTCTTTCCCATCTCCAAAACCTTCTGTGATCCAAACTCTACCCATTCTCCAAATGCTACTTCCTTCAGCCTTCCCTGATCTTCACAACTGGAAGAAACATTTCCAACCTTTGCATTTCATTTAGGTGTGACCACTAATAAAGTCATACTCATCCTCTTTTGCTTAGTGTTTACATGAAACTTCTTCCCCATCCTTCTGCTTGTAAACTGTTTGTGCCTTTATTCATAAAATGTGTTTCTTGTCAACAATATATAGTTGGGGTTTTTCATCTAGAGGTTTTTTATTTTATCTAGTCTGTCAATCCATACCTTTCAATTATGTTCTTTAGTCCATTTATATTTGCTGCAATTATTGGTATGTTTGAGTGTAAGTCTATCACCTTGGTGTTTTAATTCTATTCCTCTTGCCCTTTTTTTGTTTATTTGTTTGTTGTTTGGTTGGTTCCTTCTTCCCTATCTTTCTTTGGCAACTGGTTAACTTACCTTTTTTTTTTTTTTATTCTATGTCCCATGTTGAATTTTTAGTTCTGCCTCTTTGCATGTGTTTGTGGTTTGTGATTACTGTAGACATTAAAATTTGCACCTTTAATATATCACATTCTGTGTTTAAAAAATCAGTTTAAGAAAAATCTAAGAATTCTATGACAATCTATTTCCAATGTTTAGTCCTTGCTTTAGGTAAGCTTAGTCCTGGGCTTTAAACTCCCCAGTGGTAAGCTACCCCTGTCTTGTACTTCGTATAAAGTCTGGAGCTACAAGGCTCTTCCCTGTTCTCCTGCCGCACCCTTGGGCTGCTGTGGACCCTTCCTGCATGCAACACAGAGGGAGTCCCTCCTACTGCCCCCTCCCTCCTTAGTTCCTACCCCTCCATCAGCAGTTGATTGTTCTTATCTCGTACCCAGAGCAAGGCCTAATTCTCCAGCCTTCAGATTTAGGCAGGACCTGCATTCTTGAATTCGTGAGGGTTTCTCTCTGCATTGTTAGACTGCCCCACCCCTTACTGTTACTGGGTGTAAGACAGGGTGTGGGAGGACTTACATAGATAGTTACTGCATGCCTGCATTTCAGTAGAGTTCACACTCAGCTGTCCTGCCTTTTCTCTGTGGCAGACACCTGCTGTCTCATATTCACATAAGGTTGCAGCATGGGAGATACTCTTTTGGTTGTGCTGATCCACTCTCAAACTCAGGCAGTCCTTCTAGTTCATTAATTTACCTTGCAACTTTGATTCTCCAATAGACTAAAAACTTATGGTTCCATAAGCTCTCTGATTTGTTCTTATTGCTTAGGTGGGAGCAAAGTTTCTTGTCACTTTCTATACCCTGGAGAGAAGCAGAAAGTCCCTATTCTGTTTTATCCTTCAGTCTTCCTTAGATTTAGTTCTCCCAGAAACAAGTGCTAAGAAAAGAATTTGAGTTCAAGTAGTTTATTGGGGAGGTGACCCCATGACCCCCAGTAAAGTAGTGGGAGGAGCGACAGGGAAGAGAAGGAAATCTATATAGTGTGTGAATGAGCAGCCGAGGTGAAATCCCACCAGGGGCTCTTGCAACACTGCATGGAAACAGCCTCGGTGAAGTGGCCATTATCGACCAACTCCCACTTGTGATTGATTAGCCGCCCTGCCTGTGGGTGGAGCCTGCTCCAGGTCAGAAAATGCTTAGAATCACAGGAAGTTGTTAAGATGAGGGAATGTGGGACGGTACACAGTGTCCCTTCTAGACTCTCCAATGACGCTTAATGACTTGACTTCTCAGGAGTATTGGCGTACTAGAGCATGATGTTACTGAAAAGATGATTCTATTTCTGTAGTCTCCCAGCGTGGAGAATGGCCAGAAGATAAGTAATCAAAAATCATTAAATGAGAAAACACATTTTATAAAGTACCAATTTGTAGAATTCTGGTCAGCTCTTCTTTATCTCCTATCGTTCCACACCCTCACCCCCACCCCAGTCACTCAGATGACATGGTTTATTCTCTTAATTGTCAAAAAAATTTCAATTTACCTGACTGGTTGGAATTTTTAAAAATGTGATTGTCTAGCTAATGTGAATGTATTATAATTTAAAGTGTAATTTCTACACCTGCACTTTATCTAACAGATATTTTATATTACTTGTAGCCAACAATGATAAGGCGTCCACCAACAGTTATCTGCTACATTTGTGGTCGTGAATATGGAACAAAATCTATTGCCAT
Organism: Halichoerus grypus; assembly: GCF_964656455.1. Taxonomy (NCBI): domain Eukaryota; kingdom Metazoa; phylum Chordata; class Mammalia; order Carnivora; family Phocidae; genus Halichoerus; species Halichoerus grypus. The sequence goes on along the minus strand of NC_135713.1, from coordinate 134,862,596 downwards.
CCATGAACCACAATGTCTGAAAAAGTGGCATAATGAAAACAACTTGTTACCTAAAGAGTTAAGGAGATCAGAACCTAAAAAACCAGAAGTCAGGACCATCACAGGTAAGTTTTGGGAAAACAAAAAAAAACAAAAAAACACTTGAGTCTGTAAAGGGAGACTTTTCTCTCTGAACTTATAAGAGGAGAGGTATTCCTTCTTATTTATTCAAATAACTGCAATCGGCAACATTTACTGTCTTGATTATAACCAAATAGGAAAAACAGTTCTAGAATGCCTGACCAAAGGGCCTCAGATGCTAAGACGTAAAGACACTATTGTCAAAACTGTGCAAGGAGAGAGACCCACTGGCATTCCCTGTATTTCCCAAAAGTTACTTTCATATATTATCAAACTTATACTTAGAAAACACGAAGCTTAAAAAATCTTGGCAGGCACCTGGAGACATGTTTTCAAATATGAATGTGTCTTAGTGTTCACAGAGCAGGGTACCAAACTCACAGTTTGCAGGGTCCATCAGCCAGGGTGCAAAACTAAATAAATTAGTCCACGTATGACAAAAGGGAAGGTGGTGACCATGGGGAGTGGGAGAATACCGACTCTCTCTAAAGGAGGCCACGGGCCCCTGCTTCCTGCTGTTACCATTAAGAAATGTAGCCCAGTGTGGGCATATTTTTCGAAAACACCAAAAGAAACTGTAAATCCAGAAATCGATGTGCAATGCCCAGATCTTTCAAATTTTGCAATTAATGCTTTGTAAAGCACCACACAAGCCAAATGAAACCCCATAAACTTCCGTGTGTGGCCTACTTATGGAGCCTTTGCTTGCTCATTTTGGGTGAGAACAAAGTAGTTCAGAGAATGTTTGCCAGGCCAACTCAGACTTGCTAATCTTATTTCTACCATCGTCACTTTCTCAGTGGATCGCCTCAAAGGAAAATCATTCTTGGTTTTAAGAAAAGTATCATTCAACTCAGTAATCTTCATTCTGTAACTGTAGATTTGCATAACTGAAGGGTACCTCCAAGTCATTTAGTATCGATCAGTCCAGAGCACTCTTGTCAGAAATGTGACCCAAGAGAGTTCTCTAACAACCCACAGAGTGGAATCTAGGTTGTCATGATAAAGTTCTAGAGGCTGCTAGAACCCGACTATTCACAGTCCTTGCCAAGAGTAGGAGGACTCATCATTCAGGTGGGAAAAGGGCTCAAGATGAACACATCCATCCATTGAAATTAGAGCATTTGCCCACAAAGACCTTGTTTGCCTCATTGAAACTGTCTCCTAGCAATTCTCTGTGGTGTCAAAAATCTGTTTTCTTCACTTCTGACTTTATCACCTTCTGTGCCTGAGCATAATGATCATGAGTCTCAAAGAGGAGAGAGAAATGATGGGCTTGAAGGCCCTGGGTGGGGTTCATTAGTCTCTTACTGTCCACAGGTGGAAATGGTAGGCCCTATCACTGTACTTCCCTGCAGTCTTCCTCTGGGCGCCATGCTGTTTTTGTTTCTGAAGGTGTCATTCATCTCGAGGCAGAGAGAATTCCCATTCTCATTTCTACCCCCACGGACTTACTATGGTCGTGGAGTCCAAACAACCCTTCCTCCAGATCCAAAGTCAAAGCCCTGCTCAAAAACTTTTAGCGATGTGATGAATCATCCCCAGTGAGACTCAATGAATACTCTGGAATTTTTGAATACATATTACATGGTATGAGTAAGGAGAAAGTCCGTGCCATTCCTTTTTCAATAGTTTTCAAAGCTTTCAAAATACACATTCGTATGGAAAGTGATACTGATTTGTCCAAAGGAGAAAAATGAGGTTGTGCTGGGGTTCAATTTCCCGTCAAGTAAAATAAAGAACATGAGGAGTAGCAGGATGGGAATCTAAAGTTTGCTATGCTTGTGTGAACCATTAGGAAGAAGTCACAGGAGATTTGCCTGGGCTTTAATGAAGAAATATTTGCTGTGAAAATGATAAAAAGAAAAGTATGCAATTTATGTTTGAGTGCCTGGCTACACTTAAGGGGACCTATTTGGGGCGATTCGAAGACACAGTCAATTTAATGTACTAAAGCCATTCTATTTAAATAAGGTTTATTAAAGCTAAATCCCACACTGTTTTTCCTAAAATAAAGCCATATGCCTTTTTTCCTATGCTCTGCCAATGAAGATTATACATTTCTCAGATGTCTTGGTTGTTTTCTTAAGGACACTTCTTTTCGTCAGATTAACTATTCTGTTTGCATTCTTCGCTTTAATTATTTAAAGAATCTCCAAGTTTATGGCCTTGAAGAGATGATACATTTTTAGGATATCATTCATCCTAAATTCACCCTCGACTGTCAGTTTTGGCTTTTCAGAACATTCCACTGAAGGATTACAGAAGAGGAAAACACAAATGCATGTTCTTTTCCCTTTGTAAGTTTATATTTAGAGTCAATTGAAAGAAGGCCAAAAGTTGTATTTGCAAGATAATAATGTGTAAGCAAAGATGTTAATAATTAGTGAAGAATGCATATCATAACACATAAAACAACGTCTTCCCCTTTTTAAAATCCAAGGAGTGAAAAGTCTCTGGTTCATAGCTAACTTTTTATTCAACCCTTGCAAGAGGGAGTGGTACTTTTTCTTTTTTTTTTTTTGGCAAAAGTAGTATGATTTGTTTAAAAGCCTCAGTCAACAGGTATTTCCTGAAAATATTTTCCATAAAAAGTAGAGTATGGTTCTCCAGAATAAAAACTGATCCATTTTACCATTTTTCTTTTTCTTTTCTTTCCTTTTTGTTCCTCTTTTCTTTCCTTTTCTTTTTTTTTTTTTTTCTCTTTAACTTTTCAGCCAAAGGCTTCTACGATCTCGATGCCTTAAATGAAGCTGCTTGGACCAGCGCCCTGAGCCAGCTGGTTCCCTGTAATATTTGTGGGCGTACCTTCCTGCCAGACAGACTGATTGTTCACCAACGATCCTGTAAACCAAAAGCCGCCAAGTAAAGCCCTCTCCCAGCACAAGTGTCACAGGACTAAGATTCTTTTGACAGAGATTGGGGTAATGGAGGGAAGGAGGAAAAGGAGGTAAAGAGAGGAAACAAGAAACCCTGGAAACCACTCAAGGTTGTCTAGCGCGGGAAGCCAGCTCAGGGGTCCGGTGGCATGACCATGGCCACGAGCGTGGCCATGACCATGACGTGGTGGGCCGACGCTCTGCCTCCCCCCGCCCCCCCCGAACAGCTGTGCACATGCGCGCAGACACACGGGTGGGGGGCGGGGCGTCACACTCCGTCGGGCAGAATTGCAAGTGGGTTGCACCTCCTCAGGGCCGGCATTTTTGTCTCCAGGAAATTTCAGAGCCAACTGTTGCTGTTTTTCTTCCTTTCTCTTTTCCTGAGCAAGATTTTTGAATTTCACAATTAGGCCTGTTATTATTCAGGGAACAAGAGGGTTCAGGTGGCAATTTCAGGCAACTCCTTAGTCTCAAGAAAAACTGGATTCCTTCCCATCCCTGTGCTTTCTGAAATAACGTGCCACCCAGGGAAACGCTTTTAATTGAGCTATTGATTGGGAACCTTCCTTTCTCTACAAAATCATTGCACAGCAAAGACTTTCAAAAAAGAGCTAAGGAGTTAAAGTACTAGAACCGTGCCTAACTCCTACTCCCTTACCAAGAGCGGGAAATGCTACAGTGAAATTTCAGAACTGGTGCCAGCCTCATATGTCAGAAAATTTCTACAGTGCGATTCATCACATGGGTGGAGGTTAGCTCTTTCCTTCTATAGGAGAAGTCCAGAGAGTTCTCCAGGGTCTCCGAGGGGCTGATAGGTGTTTTATTGTTGAGATCTAAAAGCCTGCCAGGAAGTCCTGTGCCTCCCCGCCCATTGCCCAGGCAATGGCTTGTGAAACTGCCCTGTATTTTAGACCTTGAATGTGCATTCATAGAGGCGAGGCGCTCCTGGGAGGAGGCCAGGGTCAGGGAGGTGCTCTGCCCAGGAAATTCTGCTCCCCTACACAGCGCTGCTTTGCCCGGACTCCCGGCAGTTTTGCTTGGGATCTTTGTTCATTTTATGGCTGAAGTTCAGAGCCATCCTGGATCCACTGGGTTGCTGCAGACCTTGAATTCATGACCTAACACAGCACAGTCAGCTCCAAGTTATACAAGCAGATGTATTGGACCTAATATTTTAGTCCCACATCACTGTATTATAAGAGGTTAGTTAAGATAGTTGCACTAATCATTTGTTGCTGGTTTTTTTTTTTTTTTTGTCTGTTCCAAAGGAAGAAGAGATTAACTTTAAAATAGTCTTTAGCTACCCTCAAAGAAGATTATCCTCTTGAGAAAGACATAACATCTCATACCGTTGATGGTTTAGTTCTTTCATTTCGCTAGCAAAGATGACAACATCTAATACCTAGTTAGAGTACTGAGTCAGACTGTGCTTAGAGCTCCCTAGACTGCCGTGTGTATAAATCTCCCATCAGCCTACAAGGAGAGGTTATCTTTATTTTACATCTGAAGAAACTGATATTTAAATAGGTAACAAGCTAACTCGAGGTCACGCTGAGCTTGAGTCGAGGGACGGACTAGGGAAGCAAACTCGCGACTCTCGGAATCCCAAACTCCCACTCGTACCCAGTGCTATCTGTATGCTACATACAGATCTCATCTCATCATGAACTCAGTGAACTATGCGAACAAAAGATCTGCCAAATGTGATTTTTTTTTTTTTTTTTATCCAGTGTTTGTAACTAAGGCAAATGGGAATCTTAGTATGCTTCTAGTTTGCCTGCTGGTCAGGGTTTCTCTTACACCGAGGAGGTGAAAACCCAAGTTTGAACAGCCCTGTCTTTTTTTTTTTTTTAAACTTTAGACTTTATTTATTTTTTTATTATGTTAATCACCATACATTACATCATTAGTTTTTGATGTAGTGTTCCATGATTCATTGTTTGCATATAACACCCAGTGCTCCATGCAGAACGTACGGCCCTGTCTTTCAAAAGCCACTCTGCCTTCTGCTGATGTTCAGCAGTCCAGCAGGGAAACGCAGCAAAAATGCTGGCCTCCACTTTGAAATGGTTTGCCACTTGGGGCCCTAACAAGACATTCTGATACCCGTTCCTTTCAAAGCATGACCAAAAAAATCCAAACCAACTACTCTGTAGACATTATTAGGTCTGTGAGTTCTGGAAGTGGGCAACGACCAGCTCTTGCAGGAATTGTCACTTCCACAGGGAGCCGTGAGTCGCCTGGACACGTGCCTGGACACGGGGGGAGATCCCCCCCCAGCTCCCCTCAGCTGACCTGCAAGTGTCCCGTGGAATGACACCCAGAGCAAGCTCAGTAGGAATGACTTCAGTCTAAGAGTTCCTGTCTCTTAGCAAAGGCAAGTCGTCAGAACCTCCGCATGGACAGGAGGGAGCTCGCCTGTTCTCTGCCAACGGCCCTCCTTCCAATTAACTCACTTCTGTGCCGGTATTTGTACCGCAAAAAGAAAATAATTTCTTGGGCAGTAGTTGGCACCTCCATGAGCTGTGAATTCGAACCTTGCTGTGGTCCCCGTAGATAATCTCCTGGATGATGAGGAGCAGACACTAGATGAAGGTACTAGATGAAGGTACTCCTAGGCTTCCATTTCCACTCCCAGCCGGGCAGTTATTGGTCTGGGGTGCGTGATTTTTAGAGGCGTGGGCAACACCGCACCACCCTCACTGCTCTTTTAACTCATGCTGCAAACTTCCATTAGATTCTCCTCTAGGAGAGGAGGGGGGTGGGGGGTGGGGCAGTAAGGAGGGCATGTGATGTGATAAGCACTGGGTGTTGGATGCAACTGATGAGTCACTAAACTCTACCTCTAAAATGAATAATACACTCTATGTTAATTAATGGGATGAAAGAAAGAAAGAAAGAAAAAGAAAGAAAGAAAGAAAGAAAGAAAGAAAGAAAGAAAGAAAGAAAGAAAAAAAGAAAGAAAGAAAAAGAAGAAAGAAAAATAGAAGTTTAGGAATTGCAAAAAAAAAAAAAAATCCCCTCTAGTTAAGGCTACAGGAAGGGTTCCAGGATTTCTGGATGCTCATTTGCACATTCAATTCACATCACAGTTGCAGGGGATGTCCTATCAGCAGGGAACACTGGGGATCGAACAAGCATTCTAGCAGGGGTGTGGAGGAGGACGAATCTCCCGCTGTGAGTCCGCATGGAAATCCCGTTAAGAGCTCCATTACGGGGACTCTTCAGGCAGCCTCCTCTGAATATTTTCTGACAGACAAGTATTTCCAACTGGGGTCTCCAGGCTGGCTCCCAGATGACGCTGCTTGGGCCTGAGGAATCCTGACCCAAGACTCTTCCTGGAAAAAGAAGCAAGCTGCTGTGGCTAAGGACAGGCAGGCTCATTTGTGGAGCAGGGGACAGAGAGAGAGAGAGCAGATATCCAATGTCTTCTACCTACTGAAAACAGCCCTGGGTCTTTCTGTATTTGTCTCCTTCTGACATTAGTAGCATTTCTTCTTCACACTCCTGCCTGAACCAGCCTGTGTGGCTTTAATCCCGTATCAAGTCAGGGCTGGAAGTTCAGCCCCTTTCCTTCCCCCATCCTGAAGCGACGGTCCACCTTCCTTTATCATTTATTACTTTCCTGGTGATCCACCATGCGGCCCACATGAAATGGTGCTCCTGTCTAGCCCATGCTGCCCACTCTCTGTGAGCACGGTGATCAGAGACGAGACATGAGGTTTTCCTGCATTTGAAGGAAACAGACTGCTTGGAGAAGCAGTCAAGGTGTTTCCAGTGGGGGCCAAACCGGGAGGTGTAGCGAGAATATATACCAGGAAAAACACTTATCGTAAGATGATACACCTTAGTTCTGCTTACATTTTTTATAAAAATACTTAAATAAACACAACTCATAGAAAAAGTATAGTGAAGTCTCATGTTCTCTACACCCAGGTAAACTCTCTTCTTGACATCCCACTGGGGTTGAACTGGAATGATTTAAATTTTAGCTACTAATTTTGGGGGCAAAAGAGGAAGATGGAATGGCAGAGATTGTTGTTGAGAGCATAGGATTCCACGGTACGTCTGATAATGCCCTTCAGCTCTATTTATGGGAACATGAGATCAAGCCAGCAATGGATATCAGCTTCAACTTCAGATGTGATTAAAAAAAAAATGAAACCTGACCTAGGCATTATGGAGCAGGTCCTATCACTGAAACACATTGATCACTTACAGGCCAAGGGTTTTCAGGTGACTCTTAGTTGAGAGTGTGCTAGGCAAAACAACAGCCCCCCAACATTGTGGATGCCCAGTCCCCAAACCTTCTGAATATGTTACCTTACAGGGTACAAGAGACTTCGCAGATGGGATTAAGGTTGTAGACCTTGAGGTGGGGAGATGATCTCACATTATCTGGGGGAGCCCCAACCTGAACTGCATGAGTCCTGAAAAGTGGAATAAGAAGGGAAAGGGGGGAGTCAGAGAAACGGCAGCATAAAAAGGATCCATCACCCTGTTGCGGCCGGAGATGTAGGCAACTCTGTGCAAGGACCAGAGAGATGCCTGCAGGGGCTAAGCGTGGCCCCAGCCGACAGCCAGCAAGGAAACTGGAACTTCCGTCCTCTAAGCACACTGCCTTGCCTGGACTTTGCCACTGACCTCAATGAGCAGGGAAACGGATTCTCCCCTGGAGCCTCCAGGAAGAAACGCCGCCCTGCCCACCATTCATTTTTATCTGGTGAATCCAGGGTTGAACTCCTGACCTACAGAGCTGTAAGAAAATAAATGTGCATTGCTCAAGCCAGTAAGTTTTCAGTGATTTATTTTGGCAGCCATAGACAACGAATAGAAGCATCTAGGTGGCGTAGGGTAGGACCAATGTAACTATGGACCAGAGCTACAGCGATCACATCCGTGAGGGAAGCCGGCTACCTCCACGGCTGGCCTCAAGGAAATGAGAACACAACCAAATTTGGTCGGGGCAGATTGCCCAAGGAAACTGGCGCCAGGATTTGCCACCCCTGAATACACAGCTATTTCGCAACATGTCACCTTCTGGATGCAAATTTTTAATGTTCTGTTTCATCACTGTTAATCTTAATGTCCTGTTAGTATTTTTAACCCCAAAACCGATTGCCATGTGCCCACAGTTGTTTTAAAAACTAACCATACATGGACAGATGGTCCTGAATTATTTGGTCGTTGAGTTGGGTGCCGATAACCCCAAAGGCCTTACCCTGCCCACCTATCTGTCTTTTCCATGAGCCGTAGAGAGAAAAATAACTTCATCATCTGAAATGGTAGCTATCGTTAGAGGAATCTCTAAGGAGGGTACTGAGTGAAAAATTAGTCAAAACATCCAAACCCTGAAAGGGCGCGTACGGTTACATTTGAACAAATCCCAAGGTTCACTGATGACTTTGCACAGGGCTCTCCAGAGGGGCCGTGGGCGGGTCTAAAAAGTGGGCTGGGCCATCGAAATCACTCGCTTAAAACAGGGAAAGGCTGGGACAACCAATCTAAGGATCGGTATTCAGCCAAATTATCGAGCAAGAGATTTGCCTTCAACACCTTCCTCTCCCTTCTTTGAACCTTCTGGTTCTCTCTCAAGGTTTCTCCAGGATCTTATGGTCCCACATCCCACCCACTGCTGCCCAGACTTTCGTGTCCGTTGGAACAAAAACTCAAGGGCCCCATGCTCCAGATACCCCTCTAGCTCTCCTTCACCCATCTGCCCTTCGACATTTCACGGCCTGTGTCCCTTCTGTGACTTTTCACTAGATGTTTCAGCAGAAAGAAATTTGAGAAGGTCATCTCTGCAAAGGGGTAATTAAAGGGAATGGTTTTATGTGCTATCTCTTTCAGGTGATGTAGTTTTTTTTTTTAATTTTAATTGCAGTGAGTTAACATCAGGTGATATAATTTTTTTAAAGAAGCTTCCTAAGAATATTATGTCTTTATCCAAAGTAATGAAATCTGTGTGGTGGGATTTCAGACAGAATGTTGGGATGGAAGTCACGAAGGCGTGGGGGGCAGGCCTCTCCTTGACCATAAGTGTCCCTCCTCATACCACGCAGACCTCCACTAACTCCACATCTCAGCAGGGGCATCTCTGATGTATCCATTTATAGCTTGTGTTAAGGGGAGGCCAACTGGGGTACTAGACCCAAAACATGATGGCTGAAATAATGCCGAAGTTTATTTCTTGCTTTAAAAGAAACAATGGCCAAGTGTCTCACTGTGGCAGCAGGAAGAAGGGGTAGACGGACATTCAGAGGAACAAGTCTCTACCATGCTGCTCTAACAGAAATCTATTTCTGGCTTCCTGTTAGGGACCACTTTCCCTTTGTGAAAAATTGACAATATTTTGGCCACAAACCCAAGAAAACAAGGCATTTTTTTTTTGCCATTGAGGCAGATAAATTTGGCAAATTAGGGCCAAAACAGGCAAAAGTTTAAAAAATTTCAGTCAGGAGTGCCTGGCTGGCTCAGTCGGCTAGAGCATGTGACTCTTGATCTTGGGGTCGTGAGTTCAAGGGCATGGAGCCTGCTTAATTTGCAAAATAAGTCAATTGGGGCACCTGGGTGGCTCAGTCGTTAAGTGTCTGCCTTTGGCTCAGGTCATGATCTCAGGGTCCTGGGATCGAGCCCCACACTGGGCTCCCTGCTCAGCGGGAAGCCTGTTTCTCCCTCTCCCACTCCCCCTGCTTGTGTTCCCTCTTTCGCTGTGTCTCTCTCTGTCAAATAAATAAAATCTTAAAAAAAAATAAATAAATAAAATAAAAATAAAAAAATAAGTCAATAAAAAATTTCAGTCATATGCACATATCAGGATACTAGCAGCATCATTTGATATTGGAAGGAAAGACTCTTTTTATTGTTCGAGGAAACTCTTTAAGAGGCATTTGTAATATACAAAGCTTAGCCCTGGCTTTAGTCTCATATGGGTGGTTGCCACAAAGAAGAGAGAAACAATTTTGCAAAGGCATGGGAATGGCCACCTTTATAGCGGACAGAGCTCCAACTTTGGGGAATTACTATTATATTTCATCCTCTGGGGCTAGCGCTGGACAAAAACGAAATTGAAGTTTTGGACTCAGAACTGGGTCAGGGGGACTCCCACTTATATGATGAGGGACTGAAACCATAGCAACGTGTCCACAAGACAGACGGAGGTGAGAGACAATAGGGAGGGCACTCCGTACATTGGGAGAAGGCTGCTGGATGTGGGAGCAGTGACTCCTGTTACTAAGTTCTAAAGATTCCTTGCATGCATTCCCATTCTTATTGTGCATCCTCAAGCCTTATTGTGCCTTATTGTTGGCTGTGCTGGGGTGGGGGGTAGATGTGTAAAATAAGAGGGAAGCAGATGTCTACACAGGGACAGACAGAGCAAGGAAACACTTGAGCCTGCACGGAGCATGCCCAATAGCAGTTAGGCGCATCAGCAGGGCAGGTGCATCTCTCCACTAATCCTCAGTATCACCTACGGGGAGGATGGGGATTCCAGATGTCATCTAACGAGGACTGAGATCTGGGTTATTTTGGCCAGCAAAGGGGTATGCGACCCTGAAAGGCCAGAGAACGTGGGTAGAGGATTAAACATGCTCCAAGGAAACGTCCGTGAATAACCCCAGACCAAGTGCCAAATGGTGGCAGACGGGCTCTGAGTCCTGTGGCCAAAGCAGACAGGGAAGCTGATATGGTTAGGAAGACCATGTAGCAGAGGGACGTTGGAGCTGGCCCTGAGAGAATGAGCAGGTAGAGGCAGTGGGGACACTGAAGGACACCCCAGGAAAGAAACCACAGGAACCAACCATGGGCCGCTCTAAGAATTGTGGAGCTCGGTATGTTTTGTTTGCATTCAAATTGTCTTGTTTTCCCTTGTTAATCCTTGGGGTCTGTCCACAGGATTTCCTGATAACTTGATTAAGGCAAGCGACTTTGCCTTAGTCTGGTGCATTTTCTAGACCACAGCTTCCTAACCAGTGTGCCCATTACTGGTGTGCTAACACATTAACCCCTTTGTCCCCCCAGGCTGTCTGCCTGGTGGTGGTCGCCTCTGGCTGTGAGCAGCCTCGGTGGTTAGCGCGAGTGTGTGGGACCCATATCAGCATTTCCTAGATGTGCTGTAAAGCGAAGCACGCCGGGGAGATCTGCAGCCTGTGTGTTGGTAAGTGATGTTGACCCTGATAAAGACGAACACGGAGCCTTTAGACTGTGGGATCAACTATAAAAGACATCAAAGTTCACATTTTAGTTACTTGCCCTGGCGAAAGTTGCTATTTCTCTTCTTTTTTTAAACATGCTTCCTTCCCAGATTCTATCACCAATGTAGAATTTTCTAGAGAGAGAGGATCCCAGATTCAGCAGGTGGCGAAGCAATTCCATATACCTTTTAGCAATGAGGGGAAACCCCTGGTGCCATCGGGAAGGCTCCCCGGGGGTCCAAGAGCAGGTCAGCTGCGTGTGGAGGTTCCGGGGACAGCGACGCGCACAGCAAGTCAGAGCAACAGGTGAAGCAGGATAAAGGGTGCGTGCGGGACTCGTGTGCGAGAGAGGAGAGGGGCCTTGGCAACGGCGCCTTCGCTCTTCCAAGCCCTCAGCTTGCGGTAGGTGCTAAAGCGAGTCTGATGAGTTTTTAGACTTGACTGGTTTTCTTCAGGTGGACTTTGGACAAGATCAAGGAGGAGACACGCCGAGGCAGTGAACATCGAGGTTGGGGGGGTGCTGTAGATTTACCTTTCCCGTTTTGTTCCCACATTTGTCTCATGGTGCTTGTCATTCCTGCGCAGTACCCCTGCCTCTGTGCCCATCTGTGTCCCCAAGCAGGCTCCTGTCGCTAGGCTCTGCCAGTAAGCACTCTGGCCAGAAGAGGGCAGCATTTGGAAACAATGACGGTAGAAATCCGGACCGCGCAGGACAGGCATGGCCAGGCCGGCGGGCTCCTGGGCTTTTGCTTACTGTAGCCGCAAACCTATGAGAGGGACAGGAACTTACTGCTGAGGTCATACCGAGTGACTCCTTCTTCTTGTCCCCTTGCCGGCTCTTAAAAGAAATCGTAAATATTTAGGGTATAAATATCAACTTGGCTTCGCAACAGGCCACGTCTTGGCCGGTTCTCTGACAAAACTTAGGCAGAATATAGAATGCAAATATCCAGATCTCGTGAGTGATTCCGGCGCACGGACGCTTTGCTTAGACTGCGCCTGCTCTTATTATGCAGTTGGCAAGTCGAATTTGTACTCTACCCAGTTTTTTTGTTTTGTTTTCAAAATGATTGCACACATCATGGATCAATTTTCTCAATACCTACTTTTTGGGCTTCTATTCGGCGTCCCGTGCTGGCTGGACAAGGGGGCAGGGTATTCGGATGAGCACAAGGAGAGATAACGGTGATATGGATGGATGGCATGGGTTTGAAAGAAATGGGAGTTTTGGAAAAAGAAAGAGAAAGTTCTAAAAAGGGAGAGCAAGGGGGAATAAAGAGGATGCTCACCCCGTCCCCAGGCACCACAGTATGTAAGGTATGGGAATCTGGCAGTGTCCTCAGGGGGCAGCTAATAATGAGTTGGAGTACGAAGAAGTCTTTTCAACGTTTAGAGAAGAAATTGGGGGGATGTCTTGGTGGCTCAGTTGGTTAAGCGTCTGCCTTCGGCTCAGGTCATGATCCCAGGGTCCTGGAATCGAGTCCCCCATCGGGTTCCTAGCTCAGCAGGGAGCCTGCTTCTCCCTCTGCCTGCCCCTCCCCCTGCCTGTGTGCTCTCTCTGGCAAATAAATAAATAAAATCTTTTAAAAAAATAGAGAAGAAATTGAGATTACATTTTGCTGATAACAACTACGAGGCAATAAAGAAAGGGTTCGGGGGTGAGAACACAGGCAGCCTCAAGAGTATCATCCACACATGGAAGGGACCCATGCTTGCCTTAATGTCTCACTGTTACCATCATTAAATTCCTACTCATTTTTGGACAAGGGGCCCCACCCTTTCCTTTTGCACTAGGTTCTGCAAATTATGTATGGGAAGCATGGATACATGCAAATTTGGGAAAAGTAGGACTAGGGAATATCCAGATCTGTCCGTGGATAAGAGTCTCCATGAGGCCCTGGAAAGCTTGAATTTCTGGATTAAGTGTATCAAGTAAATGGGTATAATTCCCAACAAGATGAGTACTGATGGTCTTTTAGGGAATGGCTGTTTCCACTTCCAATTAAGGAGGGATATGTAAAGGGAGGCAGTGTTCAGGACCACTTACTGTTGTGTGGGTCAGGAAAGGAGCGCATGGGGCCTCACTTAGGTTTAGGGGTACTTGGTGCTCAGTCCTTTCCTTTCTGCATTGTAGTGTGAAATGTGGTGGGGGAGGTTAAAGAGAGTTTTGTGGGCCTCCCTTAAATCCCACAGTAGGCAATGCTGTATCTGGAAGAAAGGCATCTTACCAGGAAGCAGTTAAACATCTGAATGCGGTGAAGTATGTTAGACTTATGCTTTCTGAGTATGATGTCAAGCTTAAAAGCTCTCTTCACTCCCCCTGCCCCAAGACTACAGAGACTCTTAAATTTCTTTTTCTTCTTCTTTTTTTAAGTAGGCTCCATGCCCAACTCGGGGCTTGAGCTCCCCCGAGATCCAGAGTCACATGCTCTAGCGACTGAGCCAGCCAGGCGCCCTGACTCTTCAATTTCTTCTAACAATATTTAGTTTTGTTATTTGGCCCTTAAATCACCTGCAATTTCGTGATTCTATGGTATGTAGTAGGGTTCTAACTTTTTTCTTCAGTGAAGTGTTCCAGGATCATTTATTATTTGACCCCATCTATAAATGTGACCATTTTTGATGCGCCATTCTGCCCTATCTCTGCAACATCATCACGCTGATTACAGACTCTTTCTTTCTAGTATATTCTGATGTCGTCTGGCAAAGACCTCCTTCTTTTCCACAATTTTGCCAGGTCTTTTTACTGATTTCTTCTTCTTGATGAATTCTAGAATCAAGCAGGTCAAATCACATAAATAATTTTGCTAGGATATTACTTTGTATTGAATCAAATTGAAAACATTCCTTCAGGAAGAATCCACATTTTTATAATACGGACTCTTTCCCAGGAACACAGTATGCAATTTAAGTTTAAAATCGCAAATCCTCAACCCTGAGTTCCATTCACCCACCCATGCTAATTTGTTTGTTTTGCCAATAACAATCCTTTTGCACATTTTCTGCTTTCTGTGGAACCCTGACATCTTTTTTTTCACAGCCATGTGTTTTCACATAACTGAGGGGCAGAGAATACAAAACAAATTAAGAGTTTGAAGCCAATAAAAACTTCGTACTTAGAAATTTTCTACTACAAGACTTTGTTCATTTCTTAAATCTGTATTGTTAAATTGTTTATTCTCTTAAGCGCTGTGGAAAAGATTTGGAATGTTTTGCCTTAGAGCCTGAGGACGTCCGTATCAACAATCCCTCTATAATCAGATAGTTAAAATATAAAGCCAGATGAAATTAAACGCCAAACATCGCAAATGAATATACAGTTGGAAAAGCACTCACTATACGGAGCTCACTATGTTTTTCGGAAAACCAAAACCTTCCGCAATACCCATCTTGTACAATGAGGATATTCAGAGAGAAGCGAATCCTTTTTATTCAGCCGGTTGCTTATCCCACTGTCCAAAGCTAATCAAGGCATGTGATTAGTAATATTCCCTTAAAATTGCATTGTGGGAAGTGTTTTCACTTAGGTTTAATGAAAAACACTTGGAGGCAATTTCAGCGCTGTGGCGAAGTGGTTAGTGATTATCCTTGTTTATGAACTAGCATGACGCTGAAGGCTAAAGTTTTTATCTCTTTTTCATAACAGTGTTCCATCGAAACAGAAACAGAAAGACTGACAAATGTCAGAGGGCATCTAGCCTGTGAAAGGAGCCGAAAGCCAGAAATTCAGAGATGGAGGGCGGCGTAGGCGGATGGAAACGTGGAGCCCAGCAGGGGGCAGTAAAGTCTCTTCTCTCCCTTCCACGGGCCGTCATTTCCCGTTAATTCAGCTTCTGAGCCCATCCTTAAAACAAACCTAATTTCAATCATCTATGGTCTCCTCGTTGTCATGGAAACGAAGATAGGCGGAGTCAGGATAGAACCAGAGGAATAAAGGTTTGTACATAAAATCTGAACCCTTGAGAAGGACTTTGCTTTTCCAAATCACGAGAGACTCCTGTTCATAAAGAACATGTAGTTTCAATAGCCTCTGGACATGTTATTGTGAGGATTTTTTCTTTCTTTCTTTTTCAGTTGGGAAGGGACAATAAAACTTTAAACAGCAATAGTTTTCAGTTTAATAGCAAGGCTCTTGGCAGACTCGTATGGCTTATTAGTTCAAAGGGAGCTCGTTGAAATGTTTGAACTACTAATGAAGGTTAGAAAAAGCAAAAATTTAAAAATCCCAAGTGTTCTCATGCAGAGCCCCAAGGGAACTGCGATGTTACTCACAAGAAGGATTAGAAAGAGGGAAAATTCTGAAGTAGGTTGGATGAGTATTTCCAAGGCACACGAAAAGTAAACGAGATTATTTTCTAGGGTATTTCTCAGAGATCTATCCTGAAAGGGGAAAGGCCTTTCTTTTACAGTGTTTATTGTATTCTTAAAGTATAGTTGGTGGAAACAACATAGACTTTGGAGCTTACAGAGTGAACTCGAAACCCACCAGCTCCAATTACTACTACCTATGCGATTTTGGCTAAATTACTCCTCCTCTCCGTGCCTCGGTTTTTTTAATCTGTAAAAGAGAATTAATATCAGTATTTACATCATAGGGTTGTGTGTAATCAGTGAAGCACTGTGATATTGTGATTTATAATAAGAAGTATAGATTTGGCCTTTGTCTCTGTTTCTGGTACAGAGGTCTTAAAAACCTTTGGAATTTCCCAAAGGGAAATACGGCCATAGAGGTGTCTCTTTTTATGTTAACGAGGTGACTTTGGGAAGCACTTAAGTCGCCTGGAGAACCAACTAGGTGATTCGAGGGTTGGAACTATCAGTTCCACCCCAAGGCCTTCTGGGACAGAAAGGGGCTAGAGCTTGAGTTGGTGGCAAAAGGCCAATGATTTCATCAATCCTGTTTGTGTAACGAAGTTTCTGTGAAAACCCAAAAGGACTGGTTCTGAGAGCTCCTGGTTGGTGAACACAGGGCGGCGGGTTGGGTGAACACAGGCAGAGTGCTACACCTATCCAGGGCAAGGAAGCTCGGAGCCCCTTCCCCCTACCTTGCCCTGTGCATTTCTTCCATGTGGCTGTTCCTGAGTTCTACCCTTTTATTAACAACCAGTAATCTGGTAAGTGGAATATTTCTCTGAGTTCTGTGAGCTGCTCTAGCAAAGGTGTCTGACTCAAGGAGAGGTCTTCGGAACTTCCAGTGGAGAGCCAGTCGTTCAGAAGCACAGGTGACCCTCTGGACTTGGCAACAGGCATCTCAGTTAGTGGGGAGGGGGCGGTCTTTTAGGACAGAACCCTTTACCTGTGGGATCTGGATAGATAGTGTCAGAAATGACTGGAATTGTAGAACACCCAGCTGGTGTCTAAGAATGGTTGTTGGTGTCAAAACCACCCCCTGGGGAATTGGGTGCAGAACATTTAAGCGCTTGGAACTGTACAGAAGTACTTAACAGACATTGACTATTGTGGCAGAGACAATTAGTGCTCAATACCTATTTATCTGTTCCACTACATTTCCCAGCCTCCTCTGCATTTATTTTAAGGCCATGGGCAGGACTGAAGCAGTTAAGAGCCAGTGTGCTTTCAAGGTCTCTTTCCTGAGGAAGAAAACGTGGAAGTTACATGTTCCCAATGGTATCGCTCCAAGATGGAGGAGAGCCACCCAACCCCCATCAAGGTATGATGAGGATGAGAATTGTTGTGTTATGTCCCTGAGATTTCAAGGTTAACTTATTATCACAACATAAGGAAGACAGATGTGACTATTAGAGTTCTTTATAATTACTGCTCATTCTAGATAATGACTAATAAAATGTTGAGGTAGAAGAAGTAGCAGACTGACTTTCGGTTCTTAATAAACAGAATCTAATCTTCTTGAGAGCTTTTATTAATTGCCTTTGAAACCCCAGTACCTAGAATAGTGCTTGGCTAAATAAGTGCTATATATGTGTTTTGTGTGTGTGTGAAGACACTGTACATTTTCCACATGCACAGCACTCTTACTATGTTGTGTGATACATGAGAAATTAAAACCAGGTCTTTGCCCTCAAGGAATATACAATCCAAACGGTGAGACAAACACACTTTCTCTTCCCTTACTGTTCCCACCCCCCAAGTGCACAAACCAATGACATTGCTGCTTCAAATGAGACACCATATTTAAATGCTAATTTATGCCACAGACTGAAGATAGGCAGATAACAGAGCACCCAGCCAGGGCAACAAAAAGCAGGGGCCTGAAGAGATAATACCTCCATAGTTTAGAGAAAGAGAGGGACCTAGGTTAGAGAAACAGGTTAGTGCAACAGCTGGAGGCAAGACCCAGGATTCTGGACCGGAGACTACACCTGTTAATGCGGCAGGACCAGACCGGAAGAATAATATGTGTTGGAGAGGGGGGGAGAAGGGAAATGGATGCCAGATGCCATGGTAGACCACCCAGACCCCTGCTTTAAGACTAAAGCAACCATTCCCCAGCCACTTGGACTGTTGTCTGCTGAATCTCTCAGCTGAGACTTGTCCAGAAATTGCTTTCAGCTGAAGGGAGCCCTCTGGGCCAAGGTTTCAACTTTTCTCCGGGGACAGCCCATATCCAGTGATTGATGGAATTTAAGAGACAAGGGCTGGGCCTCTTGCCTCCATGAAGAGGCCATTCTGCAGGGCCATTCCAGCTCCATGCATCCCATGGGATTGTCAGAGACCTCTGCTATGACCATATCACGGCCTGACGTCTCTCGCTGCTCCCCTTGTCCGGCTTCCCACACTTAGCCAAAGATAAGAACTCCCAAAGTAGGCCCAATGCTTCCTGCATGCAAATCTCCACCTCAAAATCTGTTCTGCAACAGATAGCAAGGGTGACACAAAAGTACAGAGGGTCCCATAAGCCAGGAGGAGATGGAACTTGTTATAGGAGGAAAAGAGAGTCACTGATGAACTCTGAGGAGGAGGATGAGAGCCTAGGAAGGATGTGGCCTGGTAATGGAGGGTAGCTGAAGGTGAAGATCTTCTTTTTGGAGAGGCAAAAATCACTTTAAAGAATTCTGCTGAACCATCTAGGGAGCCCTTCAATGCACTTCCACGGTCTGACCCCAGAGTCCTGGCTGGAATGTGTCTAGTATTTCGAAGTCCACTTAGGACTCTGAGCTACAAGTCTAATGAAAACAAGGGAGTGAAACTCCTTCCTTGGCTCCATCTCCAACAGGATCATTTGACTGGAGAGGAGTTTGAGGAGTAACCAGAGTTAAATGAGAATTCTAGGTTTCTTGAAGAAAAATCTCACCATTTTGTGACCTTTCACAATGTAGAGGTGAGATTCTGAGAAGGAGCCACTGAAAGCAAGACTACATCTTTATATGGAGAGCTGGCCAGAGCTGTCTCATTCCTCCCAGTAAGGTCTTAGTGTTCGGTGATGGCACTGGCCACAGAATTAAAAACCAGCTGATGGTAGTAGTCTGTCGGGAGACACACACACACACACACACACACACACACACAAAACCAGGGCACATAGCTAAGAGTAGCTAAGTAGACATAGGCTATGAAAAACATTTATTAATTAATATTGTTGATTGTTTGATGTGGTCACATTTTCAGACACAACTTATATAACTTTTAGGAAATCGTCTCTACGCAAATAAGACCTTTCTTCTCTTCTCAACTTTCTTCTTAATTCTTAGCTCTTGCTTTAAAGATGGTTGCAAGACACTGGGCAGTACCAGAACATCATGTCTTAGATCTGATCGCTCTGAGAGTGATGTTCATTTGACAGAAACCATATGCAAATCTAATAAATATTATCAATGGGGTCTTAGAAAATGACTATTTTGACTAGAGCAGTTTCTAGGAGTGTTGATTAAATATTTAAATAAGAACATTGGGAAAAAGCTTAGCTTTCTAAAATGTTTTTATAATGGGGCCATTAGCTCAAGTGAGTTTGGCATGGTGTACTGGATGATCCCAGGCTGATGGAGCAGATGTCCTAAGGTGCAAATATGGGAACTTATGTATTCAAAGGAAAGAACAAAGATGCGACATCCTTAAGACAGGATGTGTGCCATGAATGGTTTTGACGCTAATGAGCCCAGTAGGGTGGGAATTGTCTGCTTTCTAAACTCATTCAGCAAATATTTCTGGAGCCTCCACCCTGTGCCAAGCGCTGCATGGGAGGGTGTTCGGCAAATTTAGAAAGAATTAGAACTGATAAGGCTTTCTGAATTCAGAAAGATGAGGACAAAAAGGCAAAAGAGATGAAGGGCTTGGGGAGAGGACTCAAACTTGTCATTGATGAATTAAGAGAGCTGAATATGGCCGGAGTGCCCCCGTGAGGACAGGTTGCCCAGTGCAATTCCCTTGTATGTGCCAGGCGTCAGCAGCTGCACCAGCAATCCTGTGACTTTTGGGAGCAGAGGACTAGGTGGCCTCATGGAATGGTTAGAGGAGTCTACCCTGGAAGCAGGCTGCCAGAGTTTACATCGCAGATGGATCACCACAACCCCAGGACTTTTGAAGGTTCCTCGATTCTCCGTCTCTTGGGTCCACATTTGTACAATGGGGTCCAATAGCAGTACCTGCTGCAATTGTTGCTAGAAATTAATAAAATAAGTCATGTAGATTGTTCCGCACCATGCCTCACATTCCCTCAAAATCCTTAAATAGAGGCGCGTGTGCTATGTACTGTGTATGGGGAGAGAGGTCCCTGGGGAAATGCAAGAGCACCTGTCCTTGAGATGCAGTCCTTCCAAAAGTCCTCCCTAAGTTCTCTAGGGGATGAGAATGGAGAAATCACCCAGCCCAGCAGCATAAGGAGCAAAGCTGGGATGCATTCTCTTTGGACTCCATCTCCCCACAGCCGTCCATACGGACATGCAATTTCTTTTCCCTGTAAGTTTGTAGGCTTATAGGATGTCTTAGCTTCTGATAGACTGCAGGTACCTTCTGGAGAGACTGAAGCAATTTTCTCCATTTTTGCTTAATAAGAATAATTCAGTCTAAGTGCCGAGTGTGCATAAATACTTTCTGACAGATGAAACAGTTTATAAAATCCTCAGGAGCTTTTTATTGCACTTAAAAAACCCTCTCCACTATCTGGGTGCCCTGAGAGCCTGTTGTATGGGAAGGCCTCACACTCTAAAGAACAAAGACAAGGCCTGTTGTTTTCTTTATTTAAACAACAACAACAAAGGTGTAATTGTCTTGCAGGCCTGAGGTTCTCTCTGACTCAAATCTCCCCAATTCTGTCCACTTGGAGCAGAAAGGCATCAGCAGGAGGGAGCCAGAGTCTCGGGATTTCCCTGTCAGCACTGCTGGGTCCTTGCTTGACAGGTGACAAATAGCTTTTCTTCTTTTTTTCTTTTACCCTCGCAACCCCCGACACGTCTGAACTCTTGCTCTTGAGTCTTCTCTGGCCTTTGAGGAGAGCAAAGCAGCTGCGTGTTAGGCAGAAGTAAAGTAGTCTTTGAAAGGGTTATTTTGGCTTTCATAACCTCCAAATAAGAATAAAGAGAAGTGATTTAACTTGCGCCAAATGACAGTATATTCTGACAGGAGAGAAGAACAGGCTATTTGGGGTTTTTCTCATCATTGTTTTTGGCATCATTCTATAACTCCCATCTGACACACCAAAGCCAGGGGAGAGAAGGAGCGTTCACCTCCTGCCCTTTCTTCAGAGCTGAACACTTGGCTTTCTAACCCTTCACTCATCTTATTCAATCCTCCTGACGTTAGCATGTGTGTGTTATAGACAATACTTGGAGATATCTTGTGTATTTCTTTGTACATATTTTTGTGTATCATTTACATTAACAAAGTCCCTGGGGAAAAAAAACCTTCCAGAGATAGGGCATTGGGAGACAATTCTCCATGAGTCTCTCAAGTTTCTGCCCATCTTGCAAAAAATACTGACTGTCCTTTCTTCTGGGCCATATTTCTAAGGAGTGAACAGTCTTGGACAATATAGTATCTGCCTCTAGAGCAAAGCATGGACAGGCTCACTGCCCATTATCAAAGATCCAGGCTACCTGAGCTCAGGTATAACCCACGGTGGCATAACCCACTGCGTGTCCAGGTGTGTTATGGCTTTCTTCACAGTGCCCTGTGGGACCTGGAGCTCCTAGCATAGAAATGTTACCACGATTTCTGTGTGTAATAAGCTGTTCTCTCTCTGATCCAGGAGTCATATCTTCTGCCAGCCTCCATGAAACTGTGGCAAGCTAACTTGTTTGTAACTTATAACGTCAGACTGTTCCAAATTCTTGATCCATAGTTCCAAGTTTAAAATGATAGAAGGGATTGACTAATGTACAAAACCCCTGACAGGTTCTTAACATGTTAATGCTGTATCAGACTGCTCAGGATGTCCCAGCGCTTTCTGAAATTCTCAGAAACTTATCCTATGTGTGTGTAACAGGAGGTGCACTTGTTCACTGTTCTCCTTGGATCATTATTTCTGGAAACTTCTTAAAAGTTAGCAAAAACTGTATTCAACTTTCAGATCACTCTCTAAATGTTATCACCTCTTTGATCCATGCACTGAGGATGAAGCCCTGTAAATGGCTAGGATAGTTTATGTTCACTAAAGCATACAAATGGTGTCTCTGTTCCCATTGTATAGATAGGTCCACTTATTCTGAGTCACTCACCTATTCAAATCAATTTATGCATTTACTTAAAAATACATTTCACAGACGTAACTAAGATAGGCACGCTCTTGCCTTCATGGAACTTGTAGGTAGGTTAATAGGGAAGAAGATATTAAAAATAGTTACATAAAAATTAAGTTATACATATAACAAGGAAAATAAAGGCTATGAAGATTCTGAAACATGATAGAGGATGCAGTGGGTGATTTTTTTTTTTTTATTCTTCAGATTTCAAAAGTAGCATAGGTTAGCAAAGAACTACACACTGCAAAACTACAAAACTTTGAACAGTTGATCATTTTCCTTTTTTTTTTTTTTTTTTGCCTTGGATCTTATACATAAACAATAAAATAAGAACTAAAATATCTATGTTTTTCACAATTTTACCTAAATAAAGTAACATTTTCACTAGGTAAAGTGGATTTTTGGAAGGTTTCTTGAAAATCTCTTTAGAGAAAAAAGACCTTGTTTCATTGACCATCTTTGAGAAGAAGCTGAAGTTTGTTGGGCAGTTGTGTAGGGATTTGAAGCTGCAGGGAGGGTGGGAAAGGGAGAAGCACATTTCACTTCCCAAAACAGTAGGGTGGATTTAAGACCTGAAGGAATGTTCTCACCTTTCTCATTAAAGTTTCATAACTATATTTAGGTGACTACAACCTGTGATAAGGCCCTGATCCGTTAAGTATTAAAATCAGTCAATTGAAATAATAAGGAGGAAGGGAATGAATATAAAGCAATAGTTACAAACATTGTAAATTAAAATTCCAGAAAAGCAGAAACTTTTAAAATTTTCTAGTAAGCTCTCGGCTTCATTCAATTCACGGGTTGATTTGAGCAGAAAAATGGCAAAACAGCAGAATCAACTGGTGTTCTAGAGCTATAGGGAATAGTCTATATATCCTATTTGTCTGTCTCTCTGTCCCTGTCTCTTTCTCTGCATGTATGTGACGTATATTTATCTAATCAGTTTCCTGAATAATTCAAACTTTGGTGTTTTCATTTGTAAATTTATTCCAAATTATGCAGATAATTTGCTAAAATCTGTACTTTTGCCTAGTGTTGGTAAAGTTTAATCATAAAATCCAAGAAATAAAAGCTATTTTTAAGTGAGCATAAAGAAAGCATGGGATAGGGAGGGATTTGATTGAGGGATGGTTTAAAAAAAAAAAAAGAAGGTATTATTATGTTCATCTAGATTAAAGGAACCTAATCCACTTGAAATTACTCTTTTAAGGTGGTGCCAGAAAGGAATTTATTTTTCTTTGTAGTAATGCTAGGACTTGAAATAACTTAACTAGTAATTAGTTACTTCGTGGGAAAGAAAAATCTCATTTGTATTTGTGTTACTAAAAATGACGGCAAAGAAGCCAAGATGCGGTAGACCAGTTCTCTTCGTCTTTGAGCAATGGTAGATGTTTATCTGTTTTTCCTTGAATGCTGCATATATATCCAGATGAGGCTGAGTCTCACTGCCAAAGCATACAGACTGATCCTTGCTATCCAGCAAACCATATCACTCCCAGCTTTCCTTCTGGCTCGATGACCCTCACTGCATTATGCAGCTCACTTTGGACAGGGATCGTTCAATATAGACTGTCCCTTGCTCCTAAACGTAATCGTCTTACAAACTGGTGTAAGATTTCTGGTTGGATAGCAGAGCATTGTTAGATAAGTATGTTTTCTCTAACTATTAGTGGCACAAACGCCCCCTCCTCCAGCATTTTAATTTTCTGAGACTTTCATCCCTGCCATCAAAGTCAAATAAAAGTTCAAAAGGCTGCAGTCTTTTCTATCATTTCTTTATCACTGAGGGAGGGAATCCTGGGGCAAGGTATAGATGGGGTTAAAGGCCTTCTTGTGTAAGAGGCAAGACTTCATTATATTGCCTGTATTTGGAAATATCCACGTGGCATTCACATCCAGTGTTGGCCCCGAACAACAAAAATCTGCTCTTTCCTATAGGACTCTTGGTAGCTGCTACTACTTTATCTGAATTATAGCTTATAAAATGATATAAACAACTCCTATTGTGGTTTAATAAAGGAAATCCTCCTGCTAGATCCAAGTCAGTCTCACAGTGCCTGAACAGAAAACAATTGTACTGGGTTTATAATGGCATTCTTAGTCCAATCTATCCCTAAAAGAGTAGATCTAAGAGACACTACCTTGAGAATTTTGTATAGAGTAAACCATTCCCATTTAATGACAACTGAAACTAAAGCAAATATTTTCTTCTTTAGAAAGCTATCCTACAAAAATTTCCATTGACAATTTAAGTGTTGCAAATCAGTGAGGCTTTATAGACGATATACCTTTGGATGCGTTTTTAAGTGGGGTAGAGTACGGGCTGTTGGTGGGCTCTGGCTGTGTATCCCCCTATGTCTCCTAGGCTTATAAATATAGAGACATTTACCTCAAAGACTGGTTTTTTGACTAGCTATATCATAATCAGAGGGGGAATTTAAAAAATACTATAGATTAGAAGACACCAGTCCCAGGGATTCTTACTCAGTATGAGGCAAAGCTTTGGAATCAGCACTATTTATATCTCTTATTTAATTTTAAGATATGCCACATTTGGGAAACAATTTTTAAATCCCTAAGATACTTCAGTTACTTTTTCTTAAAATGCTTTTTCATGAAAACATGAAGAAATAAAATAAGAACTTTGAACCATGGCACAATAATGGACCATTGCTCTTTTGTTTGGTTGGTCTTTATTTTTTCAAAGAAAATGTTGTGGTGACAAAGCGCTAGGAGGGAAGAGCCAGCTTAGGCAAACTTAGGTAATTTGTCAAAAATGTTTTAGGTACTCTTGGGCCCTCTCTTTGTCCACAGTTGCCTACGTGTCTGTACCAGCCAGGATAAATTAGGTTATACTGTGGAAACAAACAACCCCCAAATCTCAGTGGCTTAATACAGCAAAGCTTATTTACTGTGCATGCTACAGATCCATATGATCGACTGTGGCTAAGCTCCACAGCATTTTCTCTGGGGCTCAGGCTGACAGAACAGCCTCTGTCTAGAACATTGCCGGTTATTATGGCAGAGTGGCAAAGAAGACATGGGGAGCCACGTGCAGGCTATTAGGGCTTCTGCCCCGGGTGGGTCACACAGCCATGCTTGAATTCCACAGGGAAGGGTATATAATCCCCCAACAGGAAGACACAGCAAATATTTGAGAGTGCACCACATAATTCTTGCTAGAAGATAAATAGTGCTGGTCTTAAACCAAAAGCAAGTATTTCTTGAGTACCTACCATGTTCCGGGCACCAGGAATACAATAGTAAATGGAAAACACAAAATCCCTGAAGTCCTGGGGTTTTCACTGAAGGAGTGCAGAGGAAATACAATTAAATATTGTTCTCTGAAGTAAAACCAAGCAGTGTAGGGAGTTGTAGTTGAAGTCATCAGGGAAGTGTCTTGCGAGATATTTGAGTGTAGAATTTGAAGAGAATGGCGTCCATTCCAAAACCTGGGGCAGGAGATTTTGAGACAGATAGTAGCAAATGCAAAGGTCTGGAGGCAGGAACATGTGTGAACTGATAGGAAGTACAGAAAATCCAGACCGGATAGATGTTCCAGTCCAAAAAAGGAGAGAAATAAAGGCGGGCTGGGTGGGTAACAGGTCCCAAATAAGTCCAAACTTCAACAAAGTCCATGAGATCTTAATGCTCAAGTATCATCCTCGTTGACTTGATGTCTACCCTCCAGGTCCAGGTAGGGCAGAGGTGCACTTTCCAGACACATTGGGGCAGAAGTCCCACCTTGTGGACCCACTAGGGTGGCAATCTTGCTGCTGAGGCTTTGCCAGATTGGGGTGGGACCCCTCCCAAGGCTCTGGGAAACCCCACCCCCACAGTTTTGGCAGATGGCTACCCCTTTTGCAAAAAAGGAGATGGTGATGATCATCTCTGAATCACTTTCAGGGTTGTTCTTACCTTGTCTTGAAGAGTGGTGCACTTTCACAGTTAAATAGCTCTAGGGTTTTGTCTTGTAAACCCCTGAAGCCTGCATTCTTCTTTCATCCTTCCAATCTCCTTCCCTTTCTGTTCAAACACTAGTTTTCCTGTTGAGGTGGCTGATTAAATCTTTGGTGCACAGATAGTCTAACCTCTTTATCAAAGTGATGGTGGGCACACCCTTGCTGTTCTCATTCTTTGCAACGTGGATGAGTTGAGCATTTCTCAAATCTTTGAGTTCTTCCTTTTTGCTTAACGATTCCATCGTTAAGTCATTCCAGTTGTCCCACATTTTACTATAAGCAGTCAGAAGGAGACAAGCTGTACCTTCAACATTTGGCTTGGAAATTGCTTCAGCTGAAGTCTATTTCTTTGCTCACAAGTTCTACGTTCCACAAAACACCAGAACAGGAACACAATTGAGTCAAATTCTTTGACACTTCATAACGAGGATTGCTTTTTCTCTGGTTCTCATTAACATGTTGCTCATTTCCTCGTGAGACCTCATCGGAATGGCTATCATAGTCCAGATTTCTACCAGCATTCTGTTCAGGATTACTTAGAAATTATCCAAGAAGATTAAAGCATTCTCTATAGCTCTCTTCCTCTCCTGAGTTCTTACCAGAGTCATCCTCAGTGGTCTGTTCAGAGCAATATAGGTTTTTTTTCTAGAATGTACCTCAAAACTCCTGCAGCCACTGCACAATGCCCAGCTCTAAAGCGGTTTTGGTATTTGTTAAAGCAGTACCTCATTCTCAGTACCACTATCTGTGTTAGTTCATTCAAGCTATTAGTGACATAAATAAGAAATGTACTTCTCACAGTTCTGGAGGCTGGGCAGTCCAAGATCAAGGCACTGGCAGATGCTCTGTCTGGTGAGGACACACTTCCTGGTGCCTGGACAGCTGTCATCTTGTTGTGTCCTCAGATGGTGAAAGGGGTGAGGGAACTCTCTGAGCTCTGATGTATAAGGGCGCTAATCCCAAGAACGACCTAATCACCTCCCACAGGCCCCACCTCCTAAAACCATCCTCTTTTGGGGGGCAGGATTTCACCCTATAAATTCTGGAGGGACACAAACATTCAGTAGAGAGGAAGTTCGTTAGTCATTTTGGCAAAAGGGGCTTAAGTAAAGTTGGTAAGGATTAAAAAACTTGACTTGAGCAATAATGGAAACTGAGAATTTGGAGAGAAACTATAGACTCTTTTAAAAGGTTTCATTATAAATGGGAAAAGGTAGCTAAGGCCCACTTCTCATTAGTACTTTTCTATAGTAATTGTACCATTTTACAAACTAATAGCAGTACTTTGGGAGTTCCACTTTTTCCACATCCTTGTCAGCACTTGGTATGGTCAGTTTCTGTTAGTTTTAGCTGTTCTAATGAGTATAGAGTTGTATCTTTTTTTTTTTTTTTAAGATTTTATTTATTTATTTGACAGAGAGAGAGAGCACAAGCAGGGGGAGCAGCAGAGGGAGATCAATCATTTTGATTTTAAAAGTTACTTTGGGTAAGAATGTTCTCTTATTTTTAAAAGTTTTGATCCCTTTATCATTCCACTGTTTTTTATTCTTGGTATCATTCACTGTTTTTTATTCTTATTAGAATTTCCAAAGAGGCAACATTTGAGTTTACATATATGTTCTGTTGTGCTTTTCTTTTCTAATGAATTAAATTCTATTTTTATCTTTTAAATCCTCTTCTAGTTTCTTGTGTTTTCTCATTCTTTCTCTAGCTTATGTTAAGTATTTGATTCATTTATATTTACTTTTTTTATTAAACATTTTCAAGACTATTTTTTATTAGGATTGTCATTTTGTGTGTTTTTAAATTTCAAGGTGAATTGATTTTCCTGCCTAGGTTTCTCTTTT
The DNA here is from genome assembly GCF_964656455.1 of Halichoerus grypus. NCBI lineage: Eukaryota > Metazoa > Chordata > Mammalia > Carnivora > Phocidae > Halichoerus > Halichoerus grypus. The sequence goes on along the minus strand of NC_135713.1, from coordinate 134,834,938 downwards.
TTTTCTATCCTTTATGAGTTTTTGTTTGTCTTGTTTGGTTTTATTGCATTTTTGTCTACTTCATATATATATATATATTTGTTTGTTAAGGTCTCCCAAGTGAGAATACTCTCTTGTTGCTGGACTGGGCCCAGAGCATACATCCCAAGTTATCTATGGATTGCATTTTCGATGGCTTTCCATAACCTCTGGAACCAGCTCAGAGTTCCAGGGGGAGAGAGCTGAAAAGATGATACCCAGAGGTCCTTAATGTAATGCCTCTTGCATCATGTCTTTATCTCTCGAGCTAGAGCCAGATCAGCAGTACTCTTGGCAAGCCAGACCCTCTCTCAGGAGGTAACTGTATGTAATTAATGAGCAAAGCAGTCTCTCTCTATATAACATTATTTATAAGATTTCCTTGATGTGATGAAGGAAACTGCAAATTCCCTGGTGAAGGTCTTTGTATCCACTCTGAGCACTTATTCGCTTCCATAAGGTACAAATGTCTAAACTGTTAAATGACCAAACAATTTTGACAATAGGACCTCCTTTTCAAAGGAAGACAGTTTGACTTGTAATAAGGTTGAAAATGTCATGGCTTCAGAAAAGTTGTTCCAAAGTAAATTAAAATTCAAGTGTATTGTTGTTCATAGAGTATTTTCATATACACTAGATAATTTTATACTAGTAGCCATCCCATGGCAAAGTAAAAAAGACACGATTCTCATCACCATGCTGATGAATACCATTGAGTATCAGGGACCAGAAAGGACTTGTTCAAAGTTACACATCTAGCCCAAAATGAAGTCAGTATTTGAGTGCACATCTTATGCCAGCAAAGGTCAAGTTACTTGTGTTTTACCTTAGCAATGTCCTAAAACCTAGGGAGTCTACTGTCAGGGGAAAATTTTCCTTGGATTCCAATCTATGTAGATGATAGAATTTTGGAAACGAATTCCTCAGGTGTAGTTATTGAATAGTTACTGGTTAATTTTTTAAATTTACTAATTAATTTTTTAATCGAAGTACAGTTGACACACCATGTTACCTTACTCTCAGGTGTAAAACATAGTGATTTGTCAACTCTGTGTTAAAGTTATGCTTTGCTCACTAGTGTGGCTACCATCTGTCAGCATACAACGTTCTTCCATACCATTGGCTTAGCTACTGGTTGATTTTAATAGAAAGGTGCTGGATCTCTTCCAGTTGCCCCTTTCATGCTCTGCACACCAGGAGGCCAACTTACACTCAGAGTTGTGGGCTCCCTTGCCCTTTGAGATTTGGTAGGATTGACCAATGGAGCACCAGCAGGATACCTGAGAGAAGAAGTGAGGTTCGGGCTTTTCTTTCCATTTCCTCCTTGCAGGGTGATTTGAGCTGGCAAGGGAATTGAAGATTCAGGTCTTCTTCACCCAGTTGTTTTTTTTCCTTGTTACCATAGCAATTTCCTCCCCTTGACTTCTCAGGCCTAGAGTGAAGGTGCTTTTTTTTTTTTTTTTTTTTAGCAGCATTACTTACCATCCCTTGTACATTACAGTAGATGTACTGTACCATCCCTTGGAGTTTCTTTGCACCCTGCTCACACCTTTGCAAAGGTCTCTTCTTAAACAGTCCTCAAATCATCCAATTTGAATGTGTCAGCTGTTTTTCTTTTGCAAGGACCTTGACTGATAAAGAAAACAAATTACTATTACAGTTTATAGTTTAAGTTAAAAAACATGGGGTAAAGGAACAAGTTTCCTACCCAAGCCAAAAGCTATTCATATACTGATTACTACAGTTTTGGAAAGGAGTTGGCTCTTTTAATATGTTCTTCATTGGGGATTACACATTTTTCTGGACCAAAATCATAATCAAATCCAAAAGATTTCTAATACTTTGTATATTGTTAATACAATTTAATAGTAAGGGGGAGGGAAGAAAAGGAGACAACCTCTCAGTTTCCAAAGCAGAGTGAGAAAATAGCACGTTATTCCTCAATCACTCTGTTGCCATGCAAACTTCTTTGCCATACCACCCTAAGAAATCCCTTGGAAGACTTAGATCCTCTTGATTCTGATTGTCTGGTGAGCTAAAGCAGGCATGGGGCTCTGCAAGGGCTCACTTTGCAAAATTCAATGGAAGAAGGAAGTGGGAATGTTGATTATATGTGAACAGAGGGATTGAAACAATACATTTTTAGCAGGCATCTATATGTACACAAAGATCACACATACACACACGTGTATACGCATTATACACATACACACATACACACACACACACATACACATAGCACTAGAAAGACAAACCTGCAGAAAAAATGTTAAGGTTCTCAGAATTCATTCTGGTACCTGGGGACTAGATGGGAATGGAGGCTATTACTTTCCTTCTGAGCCAGAGCAGGGTGATATGCTGACATGTTTGGTATTTTCTGCCAGTTGGCCACAATTTGGGTGGGTGGGAAAATAAACATCATTCCCATTCTCCTCCCTTATTCCCCTGCCATGGGTTAATTTTTAATATCATGCCATAAGAAATATTGTGATTCAAAAAATAAGAATGAAATCAAGGTATGTAATTGCTTAATCAATAGAGAATAGATTTCCACTGTCAAAGTGGAGTGGAGCATTATCTTCCAGTGGGTTTGTTTTCCTGTTATTTGTACTACAGGAAGACTGACTACATTTCCCTCTTTTGCATTTTAATGATAAGCAGGAGTGAAATCTAAGATATAATGTCTGTGCAGTCACTGAAGGGTGTGAAGTCAAGCAAAGCAAGAGTAGGTCATTTCTGCTCACAATTTTCAGTTTTGAGACAGTCTCTCCGTTCTCATTCAAGGTAATGAGATAAAGTGGTCTACAAGAAGTTTAAGTTTTAAAATTTGTGTCCTCAAGTAATTACTGTTGCAGCCGCTAACCCCTTGGTTCCACTTTTAGCAATGCAATAGATATTACTCTAGACCACCAACTCAGAGGTACAAGTGTGGCATGAATTAATAATAAAACAATTTGTGTATCAGCCATTTCAGGTTTGGAACGAGAAAGACAGTGAGCGCTCAGAAACTGAAATTATGATTGCCCAAATGAACATTTATTTCCTAACTTCTCGAACTGAAGAGAAATAGCTACGCTCTAAATGGAATTGACACCTTGAGAGCCATAGGTTTAAACATATTATTTAAAACTATACAATTTCTATTTGAACTTAAAATAGTGTGGTTTTTTTCATATGTTAAAGTAGAAGATAGCAAAGAAAGGAGACACGAGGTGTTAAAAGCAGAAAAGAACATTCTTATGACAAGAAATCTAATATATTGGCTTACCCATAAAATAAACAGTATAATCTACTAAATAAACAAAATGGCAGCTGGAAACTTCATGCTAATATCAAGGAGAGGCGAGTTCAAGCTGAAAACCTTTTATCACTTAATGATGCAGGTTAAAATCTACAGAGCAGTTATATTATTCTGTATTCCTTATGAGTAAAAATATGAATAAAATACACAATTAGAGAGGATAAAAAATAGACTTACAGAAACAACAATAATGGAAGGCAACACCTCTCTTCTAATTCTTTATTGACAAAAAAGATAAAACTTAAATGCAGAAGATTTGAATAGTAATGTATATAGCAATAATTAACAGACATGCATTTGTCAAATATCCAATCCCAGAAATAATAAAATGCATCTTTTTTTCAAGGACCCGTAGATATTCACAGGTATTTATCATATTTTTTTGAAACAGAAGAACTGCCAAGTTCCCAAAAGAAATGTGGTAGGCAACATTCTCTAACCAAAATGCTTTCAATGTTAGAACAATTAAGAAAATTAGACAAAACAAAAACTTACCTATTAAATCATTCTCAGGTTAAAGAATCAATAAAATCACAATTACAGAATGTTGGGAAAATACTAGTGAGAGAAATTGTATACATTTATATTACTGAGAAAAAAAATGGAAATAAATGAATAAGGTGCCATTTGTTAAGTGAGAAAATGAAAACCAAAATAAACTCTAGGAAAACAGAAGGAAGGAATTTTTAAAACTAAGCAAAAATCCATGAAGAGAAAAGTGATAGAAATTATAAATGAATTTAAGACTTGGTTCTGTGGGGAGAAAAAAAAAACAAATACAATTAAATAAATTTTTTTACCAGTACTAAATATGGGTGAGAACAAAAGGGAGAGAAAAAACACAAATTCATGAAATAAGCAATGAAAAGGGAAAATGACTACAGATGATGGGAAAGTCATCATATGAAAATACTTTAGGGGCACCTGGGTGGCTCACTTGGTTGAGTATCTGACTCTTGGTTTCAGCTCAGGTCATGATCTCAGGGTCATGGCATCCAGCCTCTTGTTGTACTCCTAGCTCAGTGGGGAGTCTACCTGGGATTCTCTCTCTCTCTCTCTCTCTCTCTTTCTCTCCCCCTCTGCCCCTCCCCCCACTCATTCTCTCTCTCTCAAATAAATAAATAATGCTTTCAAAAAAATATTTCACACAACTTTATACTAATAACTTTTAAAACCTGGGTATTTTTTTGTAGAAGAAATAAATAGACTAAAAATTGTGGGAGAAATTGTGAATGTTGTCAAAATTTCCCAAAAAGCTTCTGACACAGAAGGAGTCTTTGGTAATTTTTTTCATTCTTCCAAGAAACAGATTACTCCAATATGATTTAAATTTGTTCCAGAGCAACACAAAATAAGAAATTCTCTTCAAATTCTTTTATGACACCAGCATATGTGTGTGATAGTAACATTGAACAGATTCTCTCTCCCCCTCCTCCACCCCTCCCTTCTCTTTTTTCCTCACAAAAATTCTTAAATCCTATATTAGCCGAGATAATTTAGCAGCACATTAGAAGAATAAGACAACATAACCAAGTGGGCTTAACTCCAAGAAGGTATCCGGTTCAATATCAGGAAATACATTGATTTCTTTCAATAAGACAAATCATAGTAGATGCAAAAAGGTATTTGATTACATTAAGGACCCATTCCTAACTTAATGAAAAATTTTTTAATCTCCCAAAAATTATAAATAAGAAGATAGACTTATCATCGTAATAATCCAAACTTGGCAAAAAGGTAATATAAGAAAAGTTGTATTCAAAATAGTAATAAAAACACTACATAAAAATAAAATATACATGAATAAACTGATTAAGCAATGTTCTGCAGGAATGTAAAAGAAAACTGGAAAATTCTAATAAAGGGCATTAAACATAATTTCATAAATAAAAATGCCACGTTTCTGTTTAGAAAAAAAATTTAAGGCTATTCATTGATTCACTTCCTTCAAAATACTCCCTAATACCAGTGTAATTGTGTTCAGTATTGAAGCAATGTTTCTTTCAGAATTTGTCACTTTTTAAAATTAATTTTAAAAATAGATAAAGCTAAGAAAATTTGGAAGGATTAAAAAAAAGAACTATAAGAATGTTTATCCTGCTAAGATATTAAAATTTGTAAATTACAGGGCGCCTGGGTGGCTCAGTTGGTTAACCGACTGCCTTCGGCTCGGGTCATGATCCTGGAGTCCCAGGATCGAGTCCCGCATCGGGCTCCCTGCTGTCAGCAGGGAGTCTGCTTCTCCCTCTGACCCTCCCCCCTCATGCTCTCTCTCTCTATCTCATTCTCTCTCTCAAATAAATAAATAAAATCTTAAAAAAAAAAAAATTTGTAAATTACATTATCTAAAACAGAACTGGTACAAGAGGCACAGAAGCAGTCTGAATTGAAACATAATAAAGTAGCCAGAAATAGACCCAAAGATATTTGGTATTCAAGTATATGATAAGAATGGCACTTCAAATTGGTGAGAAGATGGGTAGAATTTCCAACAAGTTACAGCAGGATTCTTGGCTAGACAACTGGGGGAAGAAAAGCTGAATCCCTTACGGGAAAATAAGTTCTAGGTAAACCAAACATTTAAACGTATACATAAAATGTTAAAAGATAAAGGAAAGGAAGGAAAAAAGCGTGAAATACTAGAAGAAAATATGGTATGATGGAAAATTTTATAATCTTAAATTAGGAAAATCTAAGCAATATAAGTAATTTAAGATCTATAATTATATTTTGATAAGTATGATTACATAATAATGTAAAATGTCTGTACCATGAAGTAAGCTTTTAAAGTAAATCCAAAAACAAAACACAAGCCAGATAATAGATAAGAAAGAATTAATACACTTAGTATGTGAGGAGCTCTAGCATATCAATGAAACAACCCTTCTAACAAAAATATGGGTAAAAAAAAAAAAAAACAGGTGTTTCACAAAAGGAGAAATATAAGAACTGGTAAACGTGGAATTTATTCACTCTCACTAATAGAGAAATGGAAAAGAAATTATACGTATTATTTTTTACTCATGAAATTAACAGATGTTTATGTGACTGTAGGGAACACTGAAATGTCCAAGTCTAATTGATGGAAATGTAATTCTATAGATTTCTGGGAGGCAGAGTGGGTGTATAATATCTTAAATTAGACACCTTTGGCCTAAAAACTCCACTTCTAAAAATTTTTCTCAAGATCATGGTTTAGGTTAAATGAATATATATGTGTGAGGATTTTCTTTAGGGTGTTTAAACAATCTATAGCTGTCCCTTAGTAGGAAACCGATTCAATAAATTAATATACAAAGTATAGAACATAATATATCCAATAAAATGACAATGCATATCTGAATATAATTACCCAGAAAGATGCTCATGATATATTTTTTTGGTTGAGAAAATCAGGTTAAAAATACAAGGCAAAGAATCAACTCAGTATGAAATTATATATAATAAAATCCATCTATGTACATGTACACATGGAAATATATAAACATTTACAATCATATATCAGTTATATATCCCTTCAATACAAGTGACAGAAACTCAGTGCAAACTGACTTAAGCAGAAGGGGAAACTTTGGGCTCAGCTGAAATGTGTAGAGTTTTTGTTTTGTTTCACGGTTATCAAGAAGAGACAGGTTTTTCTCTGTTACCAGGTTTCTGTCCCGCTTCCTCTCTGATGGCTCTGTTTCCAGAGCAGTGTCTCCCCTCATGGTGACAAAATGGCTGCCACAGTTTTTGCCATTTCAGCACTAGCATGAAAAGAGGAAGTCTTTTCCTGATTACTCAGTTGACAATTCTAGGTGCATTGGGCCTTGTCCACTAAGTTGGGGCATGCACCCATACCCAAATCAATACTGTGACCTAGAAAATCTAAGATTCTGATTGGCATAGGCCTGTGTGCTGGGTTACACGTTCTAGTGTGTATCCACGTGTATATCCATATAGCCACATATTCATGTATCATAATACCTATAGCATGCAGCTTGAGAGTTGGATGGGACAGGGGCAGAAAAGGGAGACTCTCTAAAGAAAAATCATGGTATGATTACCTGGAGAAGTGTAAGTGGACGCTGAGTCACTATAAGAACAAAAGAAGTTTACCTCCTCATGATGATGTTTCCGGACATATTATTTTTTTCTTCCGACTTTTGTGTAGCATTTGAAAATTTACCATTTTTTGATTAATACAACGAAAAACTATTATCATGTGTTGTTTTTATATTTGGATAAAGAGTAAGTCTATTTTCAATAGAAATCAAAGATGTAGATATTTCTCTCATTCATGCTATCTTTGCTCTTTTGTATTTCTGCCTTGTCTTTCACTTACTTACTTTTCTTTCCTATGCACCTCTTGGTATTACTTCTTTCTGTTATCTTTCCATTGCTATTTACTCAAGTTTCCAAGGTCACATGCAAAAAAAAAAAAAAAAATCTGCACAAAAAGTAAAAATATTTACCCTAAGAAGTATTTCAGAGAAAGAAGTAGAGAAGTCAAGAAATAGCTGGAAGCTCCAGAATGTTTACAGGGAGTATGAGGGGACTCATTTTGAATTTGTACTCGCATAGCAAAGGTAATTTTCTACTTTGCTTGCAAATGTATACGTGTTTGGTTGCCAGGGCCAAGGGTAGCTTTCCAAAGCCTACTCCCTACTGCTGTGAATGTTCCCTTTGCATCAGTGCTTCAAATTCCTTTCATGTACGTACCTGAGTCACCTGGGAGCCTGCTCAAGTGCAGATTCTGATCCAGTATGTCCATGTTGGGGCACAAGATTCTGGACTTCTCACAGGTACCCAGGGAATGTCAACGCTACAAGCCTAAGGGGCTGGACTTTGTAAAGGAAAGTTTGGATGACATTTTCCTATCTGTGAAGTAAAAACTCAAGCCAGGCATATTCTGCATGTTTGTTTTGTTTTGTTTTTGTAAGCAGGGTCCACCCCCAGCGTGGAGCCCAACGTGGGGCTTGAATGCAGGACCCTGAGATCAAGACCTGAGCTGAGATCAAGAGTTGGACACTTAACCAGCTGAGCCACCCAGGCTCCCCTCTGCATGTTTTTTATTAAAATGAGAAATAGATTAAAATACACTTTTCACTATTTCAGGTTTATTTGTAGATGCTAGTATTTTTCTGTTGAGGGTTACATTTTTTTAAAAAATCAACAAAATCTGATTCTGTGTCACCTCATTTTAAAACAAGGTAAATACTTGAATTCTCTCCCCCAGTCTCTAATACAGAATCCCAAATCTGTTTTTCCATTAATTCCATAAGGAAAAAAAAGGCTTTCTTGCAGTCTTAAATGCTATTTTTCTTGTTCTGGAACCAAAGATTACTCACTTCAACTTTGAATCACACTGGGGTTATGGAAAATCCTTTCTTGTTGGAGGGTTCAACAATGTGCTCCGTCAAGGGCAAACTGAAGAGCTTACTTTATTGCTGCCAACCAGCAAGACTTGTAAGGCAGAAGGAGCAAGGTGCAAAGAATGTGTCTTGGAGAGAAAGTATTTTAAAACTTAGATTCCCACGTGTGCAAAATGGCGACCCCTCCTCCTCGCTCTGAATCCCTGTGACCTTGGGCAGCAGACACAGCCTGGACCTGGCTTTCAACACCAATAAGGGTTGGAGGCCCTAGCCATTTAACCTGTCAGAGGCAAATTTCTGCAGCTGCTTATGAATTTACTTTGGGTTACAAACATTTTTAATGATTTTTAATGATGTTTATGTTTTTAAACTTCACATACCCTCTCCAACTCCAGGCCCTTTGCCAGTCCCTCTTGGCTCTGCTGAGATTGATGGAATCTGGGAATCCAGATCAAGGGCAGGAGTCTGCTTTGTTCAAAAGGAATGTGTGTGTGTGTGTGTGTGTGTGTGTGTGTGCGCGTGTGTGTGTGTAACAGAAACACCACTCTCCATGCCTCCGTTGGTTTGTAGACCTTTCTTTCAGCTTGCCCAGAAGCCAGATTTGCTTTTGGAAACTCCAGTAGGCAATTCCAAAATGGTAGCTGTGTTATAATTTTAACTTATGTTTAAGCATCTCATTTGCCCCTGAGTTCCTGCGTCTGTTTTTTAATATGGCCTCCCTGCTGGGTGGGCCATGATGCTACCTCCCTTGGGCCCTTGTTGCTATCCTGACTACATATCTAGGTAATGTAGATTTTGGAAGCTTAACTGGGCTTAACTGGTCTGTATTTAGCACCTACAACTACCTGTGTTCTTCTCTGGCTCCTCTAAGGCCACTGGCTAAGTATTTTTCACCTCCGTACTTTAGCTGTGCCTCAGTGACAGTTACTGGCACTTGCTAAGAAGCTGGAGGGATGCGGTAACATAAGACTTTATAACAAAAAGCCTGTTGAGAAGCAAAACATCATCACAATCTGTATTTTTGCCAGCAACATAGAGCTGTTGGTACCCCCAAACATCTCCTTTTTAAAGGCTTATGCATAGGAAACAACTTCCTTTTTACTAGAAAATCATGACACCTGGGCCCCTGGGTGGCTCAGTCGGTTAGGTGTCTGCCTTGGGCTCAGGTCATGATCCCGGAGACCTGGGATTGAGCCCGGCATGGGGCTCACTGCTCAGTGGGGAGTCTGCTTCTCCCTCTCCCTCTGCCCCTCCTCCCTGCTCATGCACTCTCTCTCTCATGCTCTCTCTCTCTCAAATAAATAAAATCTTAAAAAAAAAAAAAGAAAGAAAATCATGACACTTGTTTGATAAGGGATGTTGGGTTGGCCATTGGTGCAGACAGCCCAAATCCTAACATGCAGGCTTATTTAGCCTGGAGCCTTGCCATCATGATGGTAGGAACAGGGATGCCCATCATGCTCTCCTGCAGCTTGAAAATTCCCTCCCCCACTTCCTTCTCCCGGCCTCAGGCAACTTGGTGACCTTATGGAATTGTAGAGTTAATGCCTCTAGCATTGTATATAGACAGAAAAAAGTCTTGCGTATGGATGTGACTGAGTTTCAAGTGTATAAGGAGAAAATGATGTTTTAAGTTCATCAGTCTTTGGGTACAAAAGTTAAGCCTTGGGAGAAAATAAAAAGATTCAAGTATGTTTCGAATAATCATTTATTCTAGAGCATCTGGCAAACATAAACTTGGAAGTATGGAGGAACCTCCATGTTAACAATGGCCACTTTCCAAAGAACAATAAGGGACATATATTTAAAAAGCAACAACAGAAAGGCACAAACCACGGTTGTCTGCCACAGAAGTAATGAGTGCAGGAATTCTAAAGGACAGTGATAATATGCGGAAGGTTATGCCTTTAAGTCTTGCCAATGAAATCCAATTTAATGAAATGAGGGTTTAATTATGAAAAAAAAGATGACTTTCACTTCTATTTTTAATTTTATGGATGAGAAGTAAGCCTCAGAAATATGAAAGGACCAAATAAAGGCATCACATAAGAATAACGTAAACTCCTTTTCTTGTTCTGGTTTTTGGGAGGGTTGGGAAGTTTGAGAGCAGAAGATCATTTGGCAAGCAAGAGATAAATAGAAACAAACTGCAAGTTTTGACTTGGCCCTTACATGGCAAAATGCATGATGAAAACACAATTGAACAAGTCTGAGTTGATAAACACAGAGGCAATTCTTGTTCCTATGTATTGGCTTATAAAGCACATCTTGCTTAATAGAAGGTACTGGGCTGGAAGAAGAAAGGCCATTAAAACCCCAAAGTGGGGATTCTGAGAGTCAAAGTCCCACACAGAGTATTTTAAATTACTTCAGGAAAGAAAATATCCTCTGTAGAGCTATGTGTAGGACAGAGTTTCGCTAAATAACAATTATGATTCCAAAATGAACGCTGTGCCCTCTGCCAGACTGGCAATAATAGGGTGAACCTAAATAAAGGTTTTTGGCTAAAGCATCAAAACAAATTAAAATATTTAAAATCAAATGTAATGTCATTCTTTTATTACTTTAAAAGTTTTGGGGGGGTGTGGGATGGTGATTGGGGGACGGGGGAGCAGGAAAGGATTACAGAAAGACAAATGCCACAACAGTTAAGTAAAAACTGGTTAACTTAATTCAGAGCAACTCAGTGGGAGGTCTATATCATATTTTTTACATTTTGTAATAAACCCCAAATTGTATTGGTCTTCTTTTTTTTTCTTCCTCAACTGGCCACTTTATGTGGCTATGTTCGTCTATACCGAGTCTGAGTGGGCATCCACACAAAGCCAAAGGTTTTAAAAAAATTCTGTCTGTCTCCGGGACGTTTTAAAACTAATTTATTTTACTTTACATCATCATTAAGGAAGATTATTTAAACAGAGGCACAGTCAACTTTTTGAATATCCTACCCTGGGACTAAAATTAGCAACTAAGCCCTTGAATTTAAACCATTCCAAGTTTTGGATCCAATCGTATTAACCTTTCTACCAGTTTTCCTGCTCAGTTTAATCTGATAGCCCCAAGAGATGGGTTCTGAAGGAAGGCCTGAGCTATTGGGGAAGGAAGTGGTTAAGAAGGAAGAAGTACGTTTCTTGGCAGAGTGTCTGAGAATGCAGCAACTTTACTCAGGGCTGGAATAGATAATGCCCAAATATCACTATTCTAAAAATACAATTTAGAGTTGTCAAAAGGCTTACCAGGTCTAAAATACCTGACAGTCCCACCGTAAGTTTAGTCCACAAAATACATTTGTCAACTGAACATTTTGGGGAGAGAGGGGACCTATCACGTGCAGAGTTTTGTGTTTTGTATTCACGCATGGTTAGAATAGGGATAAGATCATGGTCTTTGATTTCAAGAAGAGACCCGTGTCACATTTTCCAGACCATGTCGAGAGTGCAAATGGAAGCCCACATACCATATGGGTAAATATTTTAAAGCCATTAATTAAAATTGTAAACCACTTTATTGAGATATCTTTGATATAAAAAAATTGTGTGTGTATTTAAGACATGTAACTTAATGTTTTGATATAGGTAAACATTGTGGAAAGATCACCACAGTCAAAGTGAATAACATAGCCACCATAATTATAATTGTGTGTGTGTGTGTGTGTGTGTTAAGGAAATTTAAATTAAGATCTAGGCTTTTAGCAAATTTCAGGTTTACAGTATTAACGGGTATTGTTAACTATTATCATCACCATGCTGCACATTATATCTCCAGAACCCATTCACCTTGCAAAACTGAAACTGTTCTCTTCACCCCTGGCAACCCTCATTCCACTCTCTACCACTTTGAGATGAGTTTGCCTACTTTGGATTCCACGTATAAGTGAGATAGGTAGTATTTGTTTTTTTGTGTCTGCTTTATTTCATTCAGCATAATGTCCTCCAGGTATCTTCTTTTTTAAGGCTGAATAGTATTCTTAATTTCCTTTTTGCATAGGTCATTGTTAGTATAGAAATGCCACCAACTTTTGTATGTTGGTTTTGTATCCTGCAACTATACTGTATTTGTTTATTAGTTCTTTTTGTTGAACCTTTGGGGTTTTCTACATATATGATCATGTCATCTGTAAACAGAGATTATTTTACTTCTTCCTTTCCGATTTGGATGCATTATATTTCTTTTTCTTGTCTAATTGCTCTGGCTAGGACTTCCAGTACTATCTTGAATAGAAGTGGGGGAAAGTGGGCATTCTTGCCTTGAACCAAATCTTAGAGGAAAAGCCTTCAGTTGTTTATAATGTTAGCTGTGGGCTTTTCATATATAGCTTTTATTGTGGTGAGGTAAGTTTCTTCTCTACCAATTTTGTAGAGTTTTTTTTATCACGAATGGATATTAAATTTTTCTCAAATTTTTTTTTCTGCATCTATTAAATAATCATGTGGAATTTGTCTTTTATTTTGTTAACAGAGTATATCATCTTGATTGAGTTGTGTATGTTGAACCATCCCTGCATCCCAAAGATAGATCCCACTTGGTCATGGTGTAGGATCCTTTTAATGTGCTGTTAAATTCAATTTCTAGTATTTTTTTAAGGATTTTTCCATCTATGTTCATTAGGGATTCTGGCCTACAGTTTTCTTTTCTTGAGGAGTCTTGTCTGTCTTTGGTGTCAGGTGATCAGCAACCAAAAAATGAGTGCTCCCTCTTTTTCCATTTTTTGGGAGAATTGAAGAAGGATTCATATAAATTAACTTTTAAAATCAAAATTATTTAAAAAATCAAAATTACTTAAGCTGAAAATGTTTAAATTTTGAAAACAATGAAATGTCACTAAATTTTTTTAAATTTAATTTAATTTTATTATGTTATGTTAGTCATCATACAGTACATAATTAATTTTTGATGTAGTGTTCCATGAGTCATTGTTTTCATATAACACCCAGTGCTCCATACAATACATGCCCTCCTTAATACCCATCACTGGGCTAACCCATCCCCCCACACCCCCTCCCGTCTAAAACCCTCAGTTTGTTTCTTGGAGTCCATAGTCTCTCATGGTTCATCTCCTCCTCCGATTCCCCCCCCCTTCATTTTTCCCTTCCTTCTCCTAACGTCCTCCATTCTATTCCCTATGTTCCATAAATAAGTGAAACCATATGATAATTGACTTTCTCTGCTTGACTTATTTCACTTACCATAATCTCCTCCAGTCCCATCCATGTTGATGCAAAAGTTGGGTATTCATCCTTTCTGACCGCTGAGTAATATTCCGTTTTATATATGGACCACATCTTCTTTATCCATTCATCTGTTGAAGGGCATCTGGGCTCTTAAAGGCACAGATGTTGTGAAAAGAAGGGCCATATGCACCCCAATGTTCATAGCAGCAATGTTACTAAATATTTTAAGAAAAATAAAGCTATTTGCATTTTTAGCACTGAGTATCTCTTTCGTTACCATGTAAAGAATTAGTAACATGCCCCATGCAGGTTATGTCTAGATCTGCATGTATGAATTGTTTAATATTTCAGCCACCATGGGCAACTCCTGTGAATGTCATACTTCCAGAGGCATAAATCAGAACACAAAGAGAGGAAGGAAGAGAGTCTCTTGGCACCACAAAGAAATGGCTGTTATACAAAAACCTACTGCATTCATCTTATGTAAAAGAGAGAATTTGACAGTTGCTAACTTTGTCTTTTCTCTTGGCTAAGCACACCTGTGCTCATCAAATCTTCCCCTAACTTCAGAGGAACATTGGCTTCTGACATGGGCAGGGGCACAGGCAATAAACCTTCCCAGCGTTCAAGTGCAGTCACCCTTGTTTTCAGGACATGAGACAAGAAACATGGACAAGATGGTCCCTGGACCTGAACAGGTTTGTCATAAGAGCTGGTGTTTAGGGTGGCAGGCTACATTGTGCCAATCTCCAGGGTTGAACCTCAAATGACTTAGCACCCACGGGTTTTTAAAACAAATTTAGCATTTTGGTGTTTATGATATACACAGCTCAGGAAAGCATAGATGCTGGGATGTGGGCTCTTGCCCAGGGCAAGGGTGGTCCGACCACAGAGCCTATAATTTAGCAAGAGAAATAGACACATGCATCATGAGTTATAAGAGACCAAAACGAAGGAGTGCTTTCACAGAGGAACAGCAATGATACCAACTGTTACTGGCTCTGGGTGCCCCTCTCATGAGGGCTTTATATACATGATTTCATATGGATCTCACCAAACAGCAAGTGAATACTGAAAAATACAGAATAGAGGTGCAGAAGCATTAGGTGACTTACCCAAGTATGCGAGTATCAGTTAGAGGCTATATTTTTAAGTAGAAATTTGCTGGGTATAGTGGTGTGCCAAATTTAGATTTTTTTGGATACACATTCATGAAAGGCATTTTTTTTTTACCCTTATATTCTTGGCAGGTTTTGCATTCTCAATTTTAAAAATTCACGTGTGTGTGTTTGTGTGTGTGTGTATGTATATAAGTATGTATGCATAAATAAAAAGAGCTAAATCTAAAATGTATATGGGAATTCTAAAGACCAAAAATAGCCATGATAATCTCATGGATCAAAGTTGGAAGATTCACAGTAATGGATATTAAGACGTATCATAAATCTACAATTATCAAAACAATATTCAGAAAAGGGAAAACAAATCAAGGGAGCATTGTAGAGAATTCAGAAACAGGCCTACACCCAAAAGGACATTTGATTTATGACAAAAATGGTCCTTCCCAGAGTGGGAAAAGGATAGTCTTTTCAATAAGTGATGAAGGGCCAATTGGATATCTATATATGAAAATAAATGAAATTTCATTCTTGCCCCTCATTGTACCTGAACATCAATTCCAGATAGACTATAGTTCTAAAAGTGAAAGGTAAAGCATCAGTGCTTCTAGAAGATAGCATGGGAATGTATTTTTCTGACCTTGAGGGATGAAAAGATATTTGTAAAACAGAACATAAAAGCACTAACCATAAAGAAAAAGATTTACAAATTGGACAAGATAACATCAAATTTAAAAAGTTCTTTTATCAAAAAACATTAACAGAGTGAGGAGGGGCAGAGGGGAGAGAGAATCTTAAGCAGGCTCCACCCCCAGTATGGAGCCCTACAAGGGGCTCGATCTCATGACACTGAGATCATGACCTGAGCTGAAATCAAGAGTCAGAGGCTTAACTGACTGAGCCACCCAGGTGCCCCGTCTACTTCATAAATTTAAAAACACTCACAAACTAATGAAATTAGCTTCATTAGGATTGTGGCTCCCTTTGGGGTGGAAGAGGACTAATGACAAAAAGAGGCCATGAAGTGGGTCCCAGGGATGCTGGCATCGTTCCACTCCCGGATGGAAGATCATTGTGTAGAAATCTATCAGTATGGAGAGTTACGATTTATGTACTTTTTGGTAAACATTAAATACTTGCAATCTAAATGTTGAAGTGCTGTGAAGGAATAAATTAGTAATGGACTAGACAATAGAGAGGGAGTCAGGGAAAGGCTTAGGAGGAGGTGACACAAGAAGGAGAGCTGGAGGATAGGAAGGAAGTGCATGGCTAGGAAAACCAAATGCCCTCTACAGAGGTGAACCCATTACCTCACTTCCACGCAGACAGAGAGTTTACTGCTTAATTCATTACTGCTCCTGTCATCTATCAAAGAGCAAGTTCCTGTGACACAAAAAATGCATTTTGATGGACTGTGGGACTGGAAAAGATTGAGAAATGGGAGAAGCTGCCTGGGGGGGGTGGTCTATGTGGGCAGGGAGGACATTGCCGGGCAGAGAGAGCCCTGGGGTACAGCACGAGGCCACTAAGTGAGAGGAGGGAAAGATGGCAGAAATGACGAAGACTGAAAAGAAGAATGTTGAACCCAGTCTTGACCTCCTTCGAAACTTTGCCTGTCCTTATCTCAGACATCAAGGGGTAGAATCAGGATCAAGAAAATATCAAGAAATATCAAGAGGTATCTTGCTATTTCTTGATATTTCTAACTGAGAAATATCAAGAAAAAAAAGACCAGGTAAGAAGAAAGCATCTAAAGTAAGTTGCAAAATACTGAGTTATGTGTGTGTAGCCAATACACATGCGTAGACCTGTTCATGAATTCACATAAGCAAACCCACATGAGGGAACCCGACATACATAAGCAGGGGGTTTAGAGAGAAGAGATGAAGATGAGGGGCTCCATGAATAAAGATAATGTGAAAAGTAGATACATACATTTGTTTGATATCATCTGAAAAAAATAATGAACCATTTTATTGACATTTCTCACCTTATAAGAAAACTATTACATGCATAAAACTTAAGAACTGATGGGCCAAAAGGAGAAATGCCAAGAAAAAACCAACAAGCCTGTTGAATGCCTTCCTGTGTACTGTCATTGATAATATGAAGGAATGAACTGGAATCATATTCAGAAACCAAAACAATGCAAAAAAAAAAATTCATACCATGCCCACCTTCAGTGACATTTTTGCATTATTTCAAAAGCACCTGACATGTTACTCCTCTGCATAAGTAGGTTTTAGATCCAAATCTTGAATATAGGTGTGTTCATGCTTTTAGGCTAAAAACTTTGAAGACAGTGAACATTTCAAGCTTCTGAGCCTGATGACAACACAAAGGCTCACGCGTTCACACACAGCTAACTCTGGCGAAGCATTTCTAAGAATGCCTCAGCGCGATCCGTCTACTTTGCAACTTTGACTTCAGGTGTTTGTTGTCCCCAAAAAGGCTCAACACAGTCAAATTAAGATTTGGTAGTAGAAAGAGTCTGAAATAAGAAAATATAAAATCCAAAGACAGCTCCCATCAGAGTTCTAAAACCATCATGGTGCGAAACTATAAAATTTACTTTTCCAGGTGTGAACCAGATGCTTTAAGATTATTTTAAGGTACTTTCTCTTCTGCAAAGATCTGCCTTTCAACATACTCTTAAGGATTACATGTTGATGATTCACACTTGTGCTGAACACATTCCACATTGCTTAGGTAGGAGTTACTTCTAACAAAAACCAAACAAGGGCTTTTGAAGATTTATTTAACTGGTGTTTTACTGGTTGTCACTTATTTTCTAGCATTTTAGGGGAAAAAATCTGACAGCAGATTTAGAATATAGAGGAATATTACAATTGTTAAAAAGCACTCAGTGATATTAGAAGTAGTAAAGCAGTAAGAAAAAAGTGGAACTCTTAAGATATCTTTTTATGTACAGAATCCTTATTACATGTGTGATATTCAGCTCTTTACAATAAAAGACTGTCTCTGGACAAACAGGTATGAAATAGTTGGCAACAGAAATCTGATACCGTAAAATATGCAAATGACAAACCCCACTGTCTTCAGTAAACTCACATAGAGCCCACACGTAACAAAGAGGACAAAGTATGTAGTATACATTTTTAGGTCAGGTCGAACAGAAATTAATTTTATTGCACTGTTAAGTAAAACTGAGAAAATATCTGGACCTTTTCCCCCCAAATTTCCCACTAGGCCTATGTGGTAAAAATAAATATTAGGAAAACACGGTGTACGGTTTATCATAGAGAGAATATAATGCTGCGAGCGAGGCTGTGATAGACCCCTTCAAGTCACAAAAGGGGACTGGTGTAAATCCTCAGCAAGAAAAGGCCCTCCGTGGGCATCGGCATGTCCTGCAGTGACTGAACCCTCATTACTGGAAGAGTCATGGAGCAAACAATTATACAAGGCTGAGGCATTTTTCTGGGCTAATTGGGATGTGACAGTCTGGCCGCAGAAGCCTCCCTCTGACTGTACTCGCTAGTTTCCAACCCCTGCAGCTGAGATATTTCACCTCGTGGCTTTTCTTCCTCTAGGAAAACGACGTATCTCAGGAGAGCTGGCTCTCAGCTAAATTTCAGCCATGCCAGGGATGCATTTGCCAGACATATGTTGGGGAGAAGCTGGGGCAGGCTGTCTACCATGCAATTATCATGACCTCATTAGACAAAATCGCCAGGTCCACACCCATGGAGACCCTCCCAAGATAAACACACCCCCACCTCGCCCTTCTCCCTTTGACCACGTCCCCAACTCTGCCTCAGATCCCCATTTCCAGCCTCTCACTCGGCCTTTTCTTTTTTCTCGTCTCCCATTCTCCTGCCCATCTTGTTCTCTTCCTCTTCTTCTCTATCTCCCTCTCCATGTTCTCATTTCCTCTCCTTTGACCTTTTTTTTTTTGTCTTCTCTCATCTCATCTACCTAGGCAATTCTTTTGGGATGGACGCCTCTCAGAGCAAATTCTCTGTGGTACATTTTCGCAGCTGACCCCAGAGTCACATCCTTTGTCGTACTATATACATCGCCCTTGGCCCACACTGGCTCTTTGTAACCCAAATGTGTCATTCCCTTTGGGAAGGTAGAGTGTTTAGAGCAGTAAACACTCTATAGGAAATCAAAATCCTACTGATGTATTGCCCTCAGCAACACATTTAGGTCAGATTTTTTAAAAAAGATTTATTTATTTATTTGAGAGAGAGAGAGAGCAGAGGGGGAACCAGAGGGAGAGGAAGAGCATCTCAAGCAGACTCCCTGCTGAGTGCAGAGCCCCACACAGGACTCGATCTCACGCTCCTGAGATCATAGCCTGAGCTGAAATCAGAAGTCGGACACTTAACCCGCTGAGCCACCCAGGCGCCCCAGGCCCAATTTTCAAGGGCCCTCCCTTTTCAGAGTCTCCTATATTTAAGGCTTCTGATTGATTTATGCCTAAAGCCAGTAAGTTGTTTTCTGCAAAATAAGAGGCAAAAAGCCAATTTTATCTCATTAAAATGGAGACTGTTCTTTGAAAATCTGGCCGGAAATGTTGGTGGGATTGCTCCACTCATCAAGGTTCAAAAGACCGAAGAGATCGGACATCACCAGGAGAATAAACATGACAGTGCTGTGCCAATTGCAGCCTAATGGTTTGAATACAAGACGTCAGAGCCAGCGACTGATACCGCTGTGATGGGTGACTAGGGCTCGCCGATCAGAAAGGAAACAGTTAAAGTAAATTAAATCTAAAGTATGGGAAGGCATCATCTGCCCACTACTGTTACATTGTACATATGAAATAGTTCCCAGAGTCAAGGAAAGAAGACCCTTTGGAGCTCTCTGGAGGTGCGTGTTCTGCTCATGGAGTGACTGCAAATGTGGTCCCATGCATCCACAACAACACGATGCCAAGTCCCCGCCTCCAGTAATATTAACCACTGTCTGATAATAAATACTCATATTTATTACCTAATAGCACTAGTAGGTTAGGTACCCACCTTTTTCCCCTTTCAAAATGTGAACCCTCTGATTTTTACATTGTGAATTCTCTCGTGATTAAAGCAGGAGTTAAAAATAGTGCTCGTCTGTGTGGTTCTTGACAAAATTTCCAATGAAGCCAAATTTTCTCATCCTGTTCGAACCAGACAAGAAGTTACTGCCTTCGTGGTTTTTTTTTTTTTTTCTTGAATCCTATTAGCTGTTCTGTGATTCACGGCTTAGTATGTGATCATGGCATTCTTTTCTGTGACTAACCCAAGTTAAAATTTACATTGTCTGCTTTTTTTTCTTCAGATTCTCTAATTGGATAAAAAGGAACACACTTAGCATTCAGTGGGAATTATGATAATGAAAATGACCCTAGTCAGCCATGATGGCACTAAAAATACGTGGTTTGCTAATTACAAAAGAAAAAAAAAAAAGCTGTTCTGTCAGATTAAAAGCTTCATCTCTTAATGGGCAGCAAGCACAGAGTTTCTTTGTCTGAAGAGTATCTTCAAATCAGTTGTTTCTTTTGTATCAGCATCCAAAGAATCTGCTTTTGTTACTTGAAAAATTCAATAGAAATTTCTAGCAATTTAAGAAATATTTTTAAATGGTCAAGGGCACTATCTGAAATGAAAAGTATGCTACAGAGATAGATGATAGATAGATGGATGGATGGATAGATAGATACAAAATCTTGTGACATTTAAATGTTTCTAAATCATCATAGAATGTTCACATTGAAGGGAACTTTAGAGACCAGTCACTGGGTCTCAAATTTAGCTCTGAAACACCTGGAGGGATTATTAAAACACAAAAGGTGGGCAGATTCAGCAGAATTTGCCTTTGCAGCAAGCACGGGTGATGCTGACGCTGTTGGTCCAGCAACCACCCTGTGAGAACCTCGGAGCCAGGCCAACCCTCTTGATTTACGGAGTAGGAACCTGCCATTTGAATATGGAGCCCAGTGCTGCACAGCTTGCAGGTGGATGAGGGTCAGAAAAGAACCTGGCTCTTCTTGCTCCTGGTTCCATCCTTGGTCCTCTCCACCAGGGCTTCTCAAACCCTCGTGTGTATCTACCATGACCTGGGGAACTGGTTCAAACACAGACTGTGGTTCAGTAGGTCTGGGGTGAGATCTGGGCTTGTATGTTTCTAACAAGTTCCCAGGTGCTGACCTTGAAGCTGGTCCACAGACTGACTTTGAGTAGCAAGGTCTTACACTGTGTTATGCAACAGTGGCTTCTTTATGTGAATACCCTCCAAAAGGGTAGAACAAAAATTTTTTTTCTAATAAAATTTATTTTAGAGAAGTTTTAGGTTCAGAGCAAAATTGAGCAGGCAGTGCAGAGGGTCTCCACGTACCCCCCACCACCATGCACAACCTTGCCCTCTATCAACATCCCCAACTAGAGTGATAATGACCCTACACTGATCCATCATTATCACCCAAAGTCCGTCGTTTATATTAGGGTACACAGTTGTTGTTGTAGGTTCTATGGCTTTTGACAAATGTATAACGGTGTGTATCTGCTGTCATAGTATCACACAGAACACTTTGACTGCCTTCAAAATCCCCTGTGCTCTGCCCATCCATCCTTCCCTAACCCCTAGCAACCACTGATCTCTTTAACTGTATTGTGTTTGCCTTTTCCAGAATGCCATATAGTTGGAATCAGACAGTATGTAGACTTTTCAGTATTGACTTTTTTCACTTTGGTTCCTCCACGTTTTTTCATGGCTTGATAGCTCATTTCTTTCTAGTGCTGAATAATATTCCATCATCTGGATATACTACCGTTTATCCATTCAAGTACTAAAGGACATCTTGGTTGCTTCCAAGTTTTAGCAATTAGGAATAGAGCTGCTATAAACATACATGTGTGGGTTTTTGTGTGGACATAAGTTTTCAACTCCTTTGGGTAAATACCAAGGAATGCAATTGCTGGATCATATGGTAGGAGTATGTTTAGTTTTGTAAGAAACTGCCAAATTGTCTTCCAAAGTGGCTGTAGCATTCCACGTTTCCACCAGCAACGTATGAGAGTTCTCATTGCTCCACGTCCTCACTAGTATTTCGTGTTGTCACTGCTCCAGATTTTGATCATTCTAATAGGTGTCTAGTGATATCTCATTATTATTTTAATTTGCAATTCCCTAATGATACGTGATGTTGGACATCTTTTCCTGTGCTTATCCGCATCCATATATCTTCTTTGGTGAGGTGTCTGTTAAGTACCTTGGCTCAGTTTTTAAATTGGTGATATTTTTTAATATTTGAGTTTTAAGAGTTCTTTCTACATTCTGGATAAATCTTTTATAAGTTACGTCTTTTGCAAATGTTTTCTCCCAGTCTGTGACTTGTCTTCTTGAATTATTAAAAATATCTTTTAAACTACCTTTTTATTACATCAGAAGAGAAAGAATACTCTGAACATGCTGAGTATTTATTATGGACATGTTAAAACTGTTTTAATGAGTAGTTATTAAATAGCCATCGATCACTAGCTTGTATATGTATCCATTCATTCAAGAGCCTCTATTATCAAGAGCTTTCCCTGTGCTAGGAATTTGGAACACCGGAGTCTTAAGACCCAGTCTCAGGCATCAAGTCTAGTTAAGAAGGCGAGTGTAAGATGAGGAACAGATCGCACTGTTGTAAGTGTGACCACAAGCAATGTATATAGGAATAGAATGAGTACTGTAGGGAAAGAGTATTTAGAAACAACTTAGGAGAGGAGGTAACTTCTGAGCTGAATTTAAAGGTACACATGGGGGTTGAACAGATATTGAGTGGGGTATGGAGGAGGGACAGACATTCCAGACTGACATGTCACAGAACTTAAGAGTAGAAGAGGAAAGGTCTGAAGACAAAACACTGATGAAGGTTTATTTACATTTAGGGAGACAAGGGAGGAAGTTAAAGCAAAACAGAGTTAGGGCATCTTCAGAGACTTGGGAGAAGCTAATGTCCAGAGGTAAATTTAAAAATAACA
Organism: Halichoerus grypus; assembly: GCF_964656455.1. Lineage (NCBI taxonomy): Eukaryota > Metazoa > Chordata > Mammalia > Carnivora > Phocidae > Halichoerus > Halichoerus grypus. The sequence goes on along the minus strand of NC_135713.1, from coordinate 134,812,003 downwards.
TAGGGTTACCTATTGATTGTTCTTGGACTCCAGTAGGCATAAACAACAAGCATCTAGCTCCTTATCAGATTTGTAGTCTACAGAAAACTCAATACTCTATAGCTCAGTAGGACTGATTATTAAGGCAGACGCTCTGGCTAAACTTCCGGGACTCATATAAATTTAAAAGCTGCAGTTTTAAAAAACACTATCTCTCTTAAGCAATTAAAATTTTAACATAGCAACAACTATTTTAAGTGAAATATACTTTAAAGCAATCCAATAAAACAGACTCAGTTGGTCAGATTGCAAACTTTAGGCAGGTAGGAACTGTGACTTAAATTCATAAAGTCCTGACGATTAATTAACTAGTATTTTTACTTCTACTCTTGCCCTTTACTTCTTTTAAAATGTTATTTATATATATATATGTATTTATTACATATATTTATATTTATCCCATATTTATTTTATATGTATATTATATATAGTATATATGTATCCCATATTTATTTTATATGTATATTATATATAGTATATATTTATCCCATATTTATTTTATATGTGTAATATATATTTATATATTAAGAAAGGTCTTGTTTTCTCTCTACATTTATTCTCAACTTAGCTCAGTTGCAAACCTCTGCTCTTTTTGGCAGCTCTCTTCTCTTCAGGGAGCGATCTTTCTCGGACTCAGACATTTCTGCCTTTTCCCCTCTCTCCTGTAAGACCTCTACCTAAATTTTCCAGCTATATTTCAGCTAAAATATCCCTTCTTTCCTGTGTGGGTAATTCATTTTTCTCCAGTTTATTTTCTACTCTGCAGTTTCCCTGCCCTTCCCTGGAAGAAAGACCTTTTATAGGACTTTTCTAGCTCTCAACATATCTATGCACTGTGATTTAGAGTTATGTTGCAAATTGTCCTAAAATATGACTTTTTAGTTTGAGAGAGAATACTTGTAAATACCCAGAATCTTTTTAGACAGAAAGTGAAGGAAGACTTGAACTTATTCCATGCCAGTGAACTGATTTTCCTGTTTTCTGTCTAAACTTGTGACAATAAACACTTAAATACTAAACATTGGTACCAATTTAAAGAATATTCAGTATTTAACACAGTTAAAATAATATCTATAGACTGGCTGTCATGTCAACTCAGAAACTGTTATCTTTTAATATATAAAATATAAATATAGAAAAATACACTTTTGCACCATCAGGTAGAAGGAAAGAAATAATGAAGATTAGAACATTAATCAATGAAATTGAAAACAGTAAAACAGTAGAGAAAATCAATGGAACAAAAAGCTGGTTCTTTGAAAAAAATCAATAAAACTGACAAATCTCTAGCAAGACCGACAAAGATTAAAAAGAGAGAAAAGACACAAATCACCAATATTAGGAACAAAACAGGGCCTATCAATACAGATCCTGCAAACATCATGATAAAGGAATACTACAACCCACTTTATGCTCATAAATTTGACAACTTAGAAGAAATAGACCTGAAAACCACAAGGTATTAAAACTCAGCCAAGAGGAAATAGGCAACCTGAATAGTCCTACAAACATTAAATTGAGTTGGTAATTGAAAAGCTCTTGAAAAAGAAACTTCTAAGCCCAGATGGCTTCACTGGACTATTCTACCAAACACTTAAGTAATTAACACCAATTTTACACAATCCCTTCCAGGAAATAGAAGAGGAGGGAACATTTCCCAGCTCATCTAATACTACCCTCATATCAAAATCAGACAAAGACAATAAAGAAAAAGAAAACTATAGGCCGATATCACTCATGAACTTAGCTGCAAAAATCCACAACAAAATATTAGCAAATCCAGCAATGTATAAAATTAATTATGTACCATGACCAAGGGGAATTTATTCCAGGTCTGCACGGCTGGCTCAACATTTGAAAATCAGTGTCATTCACCATATCAACAGGCTAAAGAGGAAAGATCATATGATCATATCAATTGATGTAGAAGACATACTTGGCAAAATCTAATACCCAATTATAGCAAAAACCCTCAGCAAACTACCAATAGAGGGAAACTTCTTAACTTGATAAAGTGCATCTACAAAACACCTGCGCTAACATGATACTTAATGATGAAAGACTCATGGCCAGGATATCCATTCTCACCATTCTTATTTAATGTAGGACTGGAAGTTCCAGCCATGAGATGAAGGAAGGAAAGGAGGAAGGAAAAAAAAAAATAAGAGAAAAATCTTTGGTAACAGATTAATAGTAGAAAATCTGGTGACAGGTGTTACCAGGCAAGAGTTCTGAGACTTGATACCAATATCGCCATCCAAAAATGTAAAACTAATAAGCTGAACCTCATCAAAATCTTAAAATTTTGCTCAGTAAAAGACTGTTAAGTGGATGAAAAAACAAGCTCGAGGCCAGGAGAAATATTTTCGAAGCATCTATCTGACCAACAACTAGTATCTAGAATATATTACAAGCCCTCAAAACTCAATGTTACACCAATAATCCAATTAAAAATGGGCAAAAGCCATGGAGAAGTATTTTACCAAAAAGGATATATGAATGACAAATAAGCATGTGAAAATGTATCAGCCACTAGGAAAACGTAAAATATAGGCATAATAAGATATCGCTACCTACCCAACAGAAAGACTAAAATAAAGAAGAGCAACCACAGCAAATGCTGACAAGATTGCAGAGAAGCTGAGTCACTCAAACATTGCTGGTGAGAATGAAAAATGGTACTACCACTCTGGAAAATAGTTTGGCAGCTTCTTACACATCTACATACGCAACTAGCCTATGACCCAGCAATTGCCTTTGGGCAATCCCAAAGAAATAAAAACTTATATTCACACAGAAACATTAATGGATGTTTTAATGATAGCCAAGGACTGGAAACAACCCACATACCCTTCAACAGGTGAATGGTTAGACGAATTGTGGTGCATCCATACCCTAGAATACGACTCAGCAATAAAAAGCATATCCTTATCCATTCATCTGTCGATGGATATCTTGGCTCTTTCCATAATGCACTCCCTATCAAAATACCATCAACTTTTTTCAAAGAAATGGAACAAATAATCCTAAAATTTGTATGGAACCAGAAAAGACCCTGAATAGCCAGAGGGATGTTGAAAAAGAAAAGCAAAGCTGGTGGCATCACAATTCTGGACCTCAAGCTCTATTACAAAGCTGTCATCATCAAGACAGTATGGTACTGGCACAAAAACAGCCACATCGATCAATGGAACAGAATAGAGAGCCCAGAAATGGACCCTCAACTCTATGGTCAACTAATCTTCAACAAAGCAGGAAAGAATGTCCAGTGGCAAAAAGACAGTCTCTTCAACAAATGGTGTTGGGAAAATTGGACAGCCACATGCAGAAGAATGAAACTGGACCATTTCCCACAAAAATAGACTCAAAATGGTTGAAAGACCTCAATGTGAGACAGGAGTCCATCAAAATCCAAAGGAGAACACAGGCAGCAACCTCTTCGACCTCCGCCGCAGCAACTTCTTCTTAGAAACATCGCCAAAGGCAAGGGAAGCAAGGGCATTGTTTTATTTTCTTCTCCAACTTTGTTCTTTTTTAAAAGATTTATTTATATTTTAATTTAAATTCAATTAATTAACATATAATGTAGTATTAGTCTCAGAGGTAGAAGTCAGTGATTCATCAGTCTTATACAACATCTAACACTCAGTGCTCATTACATCATGTGCCCTCCTTAATGTCCATCACCCACCTCCCCTCCAGCAACCCTCAGCTTGTTCCCTATTATACGCAAACAATGAATCATGGAACACTACATCAAAAACTAATGATGTAATGTATGGTGATTAACATAATATAATAAATTTTTGTTTATCATTTCAAATTCTTTATTATACATCATGGTTGCACAATTTGAGGCTGGTTAAATACAATTGTTTTCAAAATTTCTTCAAATATTTTCTAGATTACTACATGCAAGTGACCATGAAAATATTTGGCATCTTTAAATTTTGAAACTCTGAACAGGCACTTACATGAAGGAAAACATTACCATTCACAGATAGCCACATTTAAAATAGATGCTCCAGGGATGCCTGGGTGGCTCAGTCATTAAGCGTCTGCCTTCGGCTCAGGTCATGATCCCAGGGTCCTGGGATCGAGTCCCGCATCGGGCTCCTTGCTCAGTGGGGAGCCTGCTTCTCCCTCTCCCTCTGCTGCTACCCCTGCTTGTGCTCTCTCTCTCTCTGACAAATAAATAAATAAAAATCTTTAAAAAATAAAAAAAAAAGATCTTTAAAAATAAAATAAAATAAAATAAAATAGATGCTCCAGCACATGGCACTTGGAACCTTTTGCCAGTAAAGAAGTTGGTTACTGACCATTTTATCAAAGTGCCGTAGTAGTAAACAGGTTTAAAGAAATGTAATTTGGGTTACTTAGCTTACTCATAAAGTAAGGTTAACTGACAAGACTTGCGCTGAAGTATAAAAAAAAAAATATTGGTACAAAAACCAGTGAACCCTAAGTGCAAAAAAAAAAAAAAGCATATCCTTTCAGGACACAGATGAATCTCTGGGGAATTACACTGAGTGAAAAAAGCCAATCCTAAAAGATGACGTACTGTAATCCATTCCACTTAGACAATATTCTTAATATGTTAAAATTATAAAAATGGAAGAGAATAACTGGATGCAGTGTGAATCAACAGGGTAGGTGGATGTGGCCACAAAGGGGCAACAAACAGGCTCTTTGCCTATAGTAAGGCTGTGATATTTTATTATAGTTTACTGTAGTTTTACAAGATGTTACCGTTGAGGGAAACCGGGTCGAGTACGTGGGATTTTCCTGAATTATTTCTTTTTTTTTAATAGATTTTTTTTTTATTCATTTGAGACAAAAAGATACAGAGAGAGAGAGCATGAACAGGGGAAGAGGCAGAGGGAGAGGGAGAAGCAGGCTCCCCACTGAGCCAGAAGCTGGACATGGGGCTGGATCCCAGGACCCTGGGATCATGACCCGAGCCGAAGGCAGATGCTTAACCATCTGAGCCACCCAGGTGCCCCTCCCTGAATTATTTCTTAAAACTTCATGTGAACCTCCAGTTATCTCAAATTAAAACTTTAAACAATCAGTTCTAATCTTTTCCCACTTTCTAATTATTTAATGAATTTTTCATCAATGCCAAAAAGACCTAGGAATCAAATTATAATTCTATGGAGAGGCAAAGGGGAATTATTAATCTGTTTTACAGGATATTGACTAATGATTTTAATATTAATAAAATGTAGTATAAACATGAAGCTCTCCCTCCGGGATCTTGCAAGACAAACAGAATGTGGCATCGCCTCCCCAGGTCTCATATGGAACAACGTGGTGTGTGAGAAACCAAAAGTATATTGGGTGTGAGTACGATCTCAGATTCTCCGTCTGGAATGTTAACTAAGTGTTATTTCTATCTTCATCTCCTCCAAACTAGGCTATAAGTAGTGTTTCTTCTGTGATTACTACTCAGGCTTATTAATGAGGTTTTTTTTTCCTCTGATGATGACACATTTATTAATATTAAGATAGTTAATGTGGGATTGTTTGTTAATTAGAGTGATTCTTTAATGTGAAATGAAAATCTCATCATTTCCATACAAAGAAAGTCATTACAAGAGAATACAATCTAGGAATTGAGGCCCAGGATTGGATGCTACCCCCACGAGCTCTTGTTTATTCTTCATACCATCACGTATGGACCTTGACAGTATAGATAACGTGCCAATCGTATATTCTGTTATCTATTAATTTATGCAATTTTATATTCATTTATTCAACTAACATTTTCTGAGAACAGAGCCTGTGCATAAAATGATGCTGGGCACTGAAGGAGAGTAGAAAGGTAAATCAAGCTGTTCCCTAAAGCAGACTTCAGAGTAACACACAACCAGAAATATCAACAGCATAAAATAGAAAGTCTTAAATGCCCTAAGATACAAGCCATATAAGCAAAGGACAGTCAGCGTTCAGAGGAAATGAGTCTTTCCAACTCAGGGAAACTGGCGAAGGCTTTATGGAGAGAATGATGTCTGGTGGAATTTTTAAAGAAGGCGAGGTTTAAACAGACTGAGAGTGAAGGTTTAGAACAGAGCGGGAGTCAAGATGGTCTGGAATTGCCAAGGAAGGCTGAGGCCACCTGGGCTGATAAAGGGATGGACTTGATTCCATCTCTCACACGGGTCACTGAAGCTTGCTTGGATTCTCAGGGACAGGTCAGTGACAATGATGCAGTGAAGTTTCTTCAGCCATTTCTTTCTTTTTTTTTTTTTTAAAGATTTTATTTATTTATTTGACAGAGGAGACACAGAGAGAGAGGGAACACAAGCAGGGGGGAGTGGGAGAAGGAGAAGCAGACTCCCCGCTGAGCAGGGAGCCAGATGCGGGGCTCGATCCCAGGACCCTGGGATCATGACCTGAGCCGAAGGCAGACGCTTAATGACTGAGCCACCCAGGCGCCCTTCTTCAGCCATTTCTTACTGGCACCTAGTTCCTTATTCATAAGATAAATTTTACAGAAGTTAAGAAACCACAAATACCTCCAGTACCTAAATGAATACATAATTTTAGTATTTTCACTGGCCAGAAGATAGAATAAGAGAAAGTGGGCACAAAGTTTAGCAGTCAGATAGGAAATCAAGTACAAGCATGAATTGTGTGTGTGTATGTGTGTGTCCGTGTGTGTGTGTGTGTGTGTGTGTGTGTGTGTGTGTGTGTGTGTGTATGTGCTGGGGTAGGGAGTAAGGTTTAAGAAGGGCAGCACTTCAGTACCAGGGGAATTTGAGGTGGTGTCCACAAGAAAAGAGAAATGGATACTCATCATCGTAGGGCATTACAAGGAGTCGATCATTGACCAAGTCAGTGTGAGAAAATATCAAATGTAAATTTCTTTCATTTTTGTGGCTGTTTGTATCCGGTGAAGTTCAGGTAGTAAATAATTTAATTTATCATTAATCCTCTAAAGAGTTTAAGGGAGGGGCTGTGATTTTTTTCATTTGCATATTTTATTTGTTAGTTGGGGACATCCTTTCTGATGCACACTTTCATATTAGATGCTTAAGATGCTTAGTAACGTCTTCATGTCAGGCAGTGTCTCTTTCCCTGTTCCCCAAATCTGTACACTCCCAGAATCTGGACATCCCCCAAATGTGTGTATCTGTGCACGTGTGTGTTTGTGTGTGCGTTGGAGTACGGAAGGAAAAGACATAAGGGAAGGTGATCGTATCACATATAAACTATTAGAAAATTGATCTTAAATTTCCTTGAAACTTCCAATAACCAGAAAGTTATTTTCATCTTAGTAAAAAACAGCAAAATGTAATGATCCCTACAATTGTGAAGTTATGTGCGGTTTGAGTATGTGTTGATCGAGTCCCAGACATAACTGAGTTATCAATTTCTTCAGATAATTTTAGAAACCTCAGGTTTTTATCTCAAAAAATTAGTAAATGTTAGAATAGTTGGCCTTCGGGGCGCCTGGGTGGCTTAGTCGTCAGGTGTCTGCCTTCGGCTCGGGTCATGATCCCAGGGTCCTGGGATCGAGCCCCGTATCGGGCTACCTGCTCAGCAGGAAGCCTGCTTCTCCCTCTCCCACTCCCCCTGCTTGTGTTCCCTCTCTTGCTGTGTCTCTGTCAAATAAATAAATAAAATCTTAAAAAAAAAAAAAAAGAATAGTTGGCCTTCATTATGCCCCACCTCTAATTTGACTAATGGGAGACGTAATAAGAACAACCTAGAAGCAAAGTCTTGAAATATAAACACAAAGGCCCTGCATGTCCCTGCCTGCTCCTCTCACTTTCTAATTTCCATAGAGATATTGTGAATTCATATAGCAGACCTGTTTCGATCAGCGCATTTCAAAAAAAGGGAAAATATTCAGATCAACAAAGAGTGTTTTTAATTTAGCCTGATGAGCTGTATTTCAAACAGCCATGTAGATAGGAGGCTTAAGAGGCGTTTGCTCACACACACACACACACACACACACACATGCACACAAACCTCCCCGTTTAAAGCCAACTCTTGTAATCACTAGATTGCAGGACTGAACTTCTTGGGAGACATGCCATCTAAGAACCCACAACTTCACAGAGAAGTTTAATTACTACATTGCCCCTTGGAGCTTACCCTCAACTCTGATGAGTAGATTTCATGTTAACCTTATAAACAAAATGTCTAAGCTCTTACTGCTCAGAATAAAACATGACTGTACATTTTCGCAAGCAATCAGTCCCAACAGGAAGAATCTCCAAAGAAAACAATCCCTTATAAGCCCATGTGGTCATGTCAAATACCACATCCCAGGCAAAGAGATCCAATATGAGTTTTCTCCCTCGTGTGAAGGTCTAGTTCACTCACCTGAACAAACTGGCCTCTGATACACATTACATCATGAGCATGAGATCAGAGCTTTCTTCTGTAGATAATACTTAATGCAGAAACATAGGAGGCCTGTGTTTCTCTGAAGAACTGGAGTTACAATTATTTTAAAGGGTGAATAACTATTTGAGTACAAAGTTTCAAAGCATTGGTTCCAAATTATGAAGTGTTCCACATTGGACTAATCACTCTACACGATGATGCCTGGCAATTGTTCTCAGGGCCTGGATCTGTAACTCTTACCCTGGCACGTAGGTTTCTCTTAAAATCTGTAATTACCCTAGTGTCCAAGTAGGAACTGAAAGGTAATTAAAAATAATAAAGTTCACACAGGAGACTAAAGAATCCAAGGAAAGTGGTTGTTCGGTATCTTTATCGTTCACGAGCGTTAACAGATTAGAATTGTGGGTTTGTCATTTTTGGCAAATATTTTTATTTTGTAGTGATGGAAATATTTGGCTGTGCAAAATGTGTTCTGGTCAGGTAGACTCAGAACCTAGGCCATCCATCACTGGGGTAATGTCAGGACTAGGATCATTTGGCAGGTGGAGGAGAACGTGAATTCCCCAGGAGATGGAGCAGAGAACAATCTCTGAATGACTGCGTATCTGGGGTGGTGATAGCAGCTGCAGGCCATTATCTGCTTCCTCACCCCAAGGCATATATCTGCAAATCACAGAGTGACTCAGACCTTCTCGAATGTGCGCAGGACCACAATTACTTTGGAAAGTGGGAAGAGGTCCGCTGCAGGTCTGGGTGGGTCTTGAACATTTAGGTACACCCTGAGCAGGTGGGCCATTCCAACCTCTGCCGTGCTGGGCGCTCGGAGGTCTCAGCAGACTTAGGGGCATGGCCCGAACCTAGAGTAAGTATCTCCCACAATGGTCAGGTCACACCATCCTCACTCCCCCAGTGGGCGTGGTCTCTCGGTGGCCAACCTCTTCTGCAATATAGACCAGCCCAGTACAAAAGGTCTGGCCATGCAGTGGTTGTGAGTGGGGGTTGGGGGTAGACGATAACGTGGCTACTCCTGACATGAATGAGCACAAATTTTCCTCTGTGGGTTGTGCTCAATGTAAATGGCAAATTTTCCAAGTTGTTCTTTGCGTCTGCCTACCATAACTCAAAGAGACTAAGACTCTTGTCTACATACATAGGCCAAAATCCTCCCTTGGAGGGGTAGCCGGGCCAGATGCAGCACTTTAGGAAGCCTGAAGAGTTTGCTGTGACATGAGGCTGCAATGATATGCTATTATAGCAAACGGGGAAACAAAGACACTCCTTGTTTGACCTGCACCGTGAACACCTGACCCCGGGTCCTCTGTCCTCACCCTGAACTCCATTCAAACTCTACCGCCCAGAAGGTGCGCGACCAGCAGATACATCTCTGCGGTAACCGCCTTTTAGTAGTGAGGTCAAAATGTGATAATAGCTAAAATATCTTCCCATTTTCTTGGACCCGCAAGCACTCCTTAGGCTTTGCCTTACATGTACCTCCTGGTACTGCTGGGGACCAGCTCCTGATAGAATTTTCCAGCTCTTTTGGGTCATGGTAAAATCCTTTCACCAGGTGCTTCACCTTTGTCAAGGATATTTGTTTCCGAACTGCCTCACTGTTGATCCAATATGGCAGATTTGTATTTTCACGGTTAGTGGATTTATGCTTCTTCATGGTGATCTGGGCCCGTGCTGGTACCTCGTCATCAAAGCCCAAGAGAAAAAGGATTCTTCAGTCTTCCTTTGAGATTGAGGGCCCTTTGGTGTTTCCAGGGGGGGCTGGAGTCGGAGGCGGTATTCCTATTAATAGATGAAAGATGAATTTAACAGAAAGACTATTTAAAGATAAGCCCTTGCTGTGTGCACATCAAGCTGGCACTTGAGTTCCCAGTTTTGGACTGTCTGAGATGAGGAGGAATGCTGGAGCCCCAGCTGCTTCTCATTTGGCTCGCCTTGAAAAACGCCCCCCACCCCATGCCCGCTTTATAGGTGTCACATGGTTCTGCAGCTGAACTGGTTTTTCTCTAACTCGGCTGTTTCACATGCAAAATATTTTGAGTCAGATACACATTAGCTCAGAGGACCTTAATTCCCATCTCCTAAACTAAGACTTTAGAAAAGGACTTTTTTTTTTTTTTTAATTCAAATAGGGCGGGGCTGCCTGTAGGGCAAAGAGGGTCAAAATGTTTCATGTCAGCTTCATACCAAGATCTTCACTGTGACAGTTCCATGATTTTTCTCTCTGACGATGTTGTTTTCAGGGTCTAGGCAGTTTTATGTGTAAGAAACAAGAACCTAGACTGTTTTTGAAAAATGATGCTGGAAAGAAAGAAAAAAGCATGTGCCTTTGTAAAACCCAAACCCAATGATCTTAGGCTGATTTTTTTTCCACCTAATTGCTCAGTCTTTTATTAAGAATGTAAATATTTAATTAAAGTCCGTTACATACATATTTGAATTAATGTACAGAGTTCAGTGCTCAAACTTGGGTATTTGGGCGGGAGAACCAACCCTCTAGCTTTTGAGATATGCTAAGATTAATGAAAAGGAAGAATCTGAGGAAAACAAGATTCATTAGTGACTCTTCTCACACCGCCTCTTGATTTCCCTTCCTCTTGACACATAGGCTGAGTCTCTTTACCCTGGATCGGCTCCTCTAGGAATAAGCTCCCTGAGGATCACAGATCTGTGATCCATTTTGACAGGAAATGCAGGGAGGTGTGTATTTATGGAGACGTATTCAAAATGTCTGCCCCAGGGTTGTCCTCAAGCCTTCAGGAGCCACCCTTCTTTCTCATACCCCAATAATTTGGATCAATATCCAGTCTATACTTCAGTGCTCCTCCCCATTATTTTCACAGATTTCCCAAAAGGATTTGTTTCCCAGTTTATCTCTTTCTCTGAATTCCTGTGCCTCTGTGACAGCCTACCCCCTTTTATATTTTCTCAGGCCATTCTAGACAGCCCGAGGGCTACCTTGCTCCACAAAGCTTGGGGGTACTGCTCACTTTGTAGTCTATGGGGATGACATCTCCCAGAGCACATCTAGGAGTCAATGGTGTTCCTGGCACTGGGCAACATAGCAGCTGCAGAGCTCAAAAAAAAAAAAAAAAAAAAAAGAACTTTTTTTTTTGACTTGCAAAAGTACTATTAATGCAAGATAGAAGTTTGTGGAAAATGTTCTGGCTAATAGAGAGTAATTACATCATAGGGCGGAAGACCTTTTAGACCCTTTAGGCTAGGTGAGAGGAGGAGGAAGGGTTCCACTCTCATAGCCAAACAGATCCAGGCCATGAGGGTATTTTATTGGAAAAAAAAAATTCTTGAAAAGCGTTCTGCCTTCCTCCTAAGCCTCTGCCTCAAAATGCTAAAATGACAGGTATTTTTATTGCCTTGCCAGATGGCTTGAAGCAAAAGGAGGGAAGCATGAGCTGAGACCATAGGGATGATTTAGGACTATGGCAAAGCCCCCAACTGAAATCCTTGGATTCATCCCCTACTTGCCACTTCACGTTATAAATTCAGTCTTTCTCAGACTAAGAGAAACAGGGAAATGCAGCTTTCAGAAACAAGTTTCTCTTACTATCTAACATCAACCAGTTGTTTACTCTATTGATTTAAAAATCTCCCTCCTGCCCTAGGTCTTTCTTACATTGCCAATTAGCTGGTTCCTAATGTCCTGTCACCAACATTAAGATCCCTGATTAGGGATTTATAACTGCAATCTTATTTTTGTTAAATTTCTTGAGATGCGAAGTTTTCCCCTCCTGTGCCATTCTTGTCTTGAACATGAACATATTCAATTGAGGGAAAGGCAAATAAATTTTTATTTTATAAGTGATACAGGAGAGCTTAATGCAATCTGAATCAAAGTCTTCAATTATTCTTTATCCTTCAAACAGCTACATCATTGAATAAAACATTATTGCTGTACCTATAAATTTCCTTTATGTTGTGCTAGAGCTACAGAAGTTGAACAAAGGCCTTCACCTATGGAAAAATTAGAAAGTTCTGTGTTTAGATGTAACCATGTCCAAAATAGCTAAGTAGCCAGGAAAATCTCTTCCTGGTAATAGAACATCAGTCGTATTTCAAACTACCTTATAAAAGGACCTAATGGAACTAGAAGGATTGACCAGAGAATAATTAATTGAGTTTAAGGACATATTTGGAGGAAACACTGCAGACTATGAAGTGAATTTTTACTTATATTTAAGAAAGACAAATAGATCACCTTTTTCCTAAGAACCTCAGATTAACTTCTCTTCCCTAGGATCCTAATCAAAAATCAGTTCTATGAAGCATTTTTAGTTGCTTCTTAGAAAATAAGATCGAAATCCTACATAGAGTCTACTGATCTTCCTTGGCTTCGGATGGGGTCACATCCCAATAAGCCCATCATAAATTGAAAATACCGTGAGTTGAAAATGCGTTTAATACCCACGATTGTAGCTTAGTGTAGCCTACCAGAAACGTGCGCAGAACCCTTACAGTAGCCTACAGTTGGACAAAATTGTCTCACGCAAAGCCTATTTTATCATCAAGTGCTAAATATTTCATGAGATTGATCGAATCCTGCACTGAAAGTGAAAAACAGAGAGATTGTATGGTGACGGAATGGTTGTAAGTGTGTTGGTTGTCTCCCTTTGTGACCGAGTGCCTGATTGGGAGCGGTAGCTGCCCAGCATGATGACAGGGTATCACACCGCACATCACTAGGCCAGGGAAAGATCAAAATTCAAACTACCATTTCTACTGAATGCATATTGCTTTTTACACCATGATAAGGTGGAAAAGTTGTGAAGTCAAACCATAGTCTGTCTGGGGCCATCTGTATGCTGTTTAAAAAAAAAAATAATCATGATATGAAATGGGGAGTCTGAAGGTATCAGAAAATATGGGACTGAATTGAAAAGACACACGAAAAAAGCCACTGCTGAATGTTTTATGGAACATTGCTGTCTTTTCATCCCAATTAGACTCCATATGTGGTGTTTGGACTTTTTTTTTTTTTTTTTTTTTTTTTTGAGCTCCCTTGCTGAACGTAACGTGGTAAGCATTTAAATGAGGTTCAACAGAAGCAGTCAGCCCACCTAGAAACTCGTGTGCTTTCTAAAAGACAAGGGCAGGTTAGCCCTGGCGGAAGTAAGAGGGAAGTGCGAGAAAAGTCATCAGTAAAATCCACACATTTCAAACAACAAGATCTTTCACTGCCTGGCTCGTGCAATGTCAAGAGGCTGCCTTATGTTGGAGAATGTTCCCTGGCAGAGCTCTCTTCGCCTGCTGTGGGGAGGAGCGTCATGACTGCTAAGTTATAGCTGCAGCTCTGTTAAGATATTCCATGAAGTTTCCTGTCAAAATGGCAAAGGCAGAAAGCCAGGCTAGGTTGGTGTGGTAGGGAGCTGCCTCTTAATGTACTTTAAGGAGTTTCTGAAAGCCACTCTGTCACTGAATACCTCCCGCCAGAAAGTGCCTGAAAGCCTCACCATAATATGCATTTCTTTTGCACAAAGGGGAGTCTAACCAGATTTATGAGGAGCCTGTTAACTGCACACATAATCCAAGAAATGTACCCACTAGCAGCCTTCACTTATGTAACTTTATCAGCTCTTCTCCAGATCCCATCAGGACCCAGATGGAGTGGGACATAAGACAAGTATATTTTGGTGGCATCTGTTGATTGGAGACAGAAAAGCCTGGGAGGTGGTACACAGTCCAGATCTAAGAATAAAGTGTGGTCCTGGACAGTCCAGCCCAGGGTGAAGATAGTGGATTTCTAGAGGCGAGGGAAGTCAGGGCCTATTTTGAGAGAGAGAAGGCAGATGAAAAGTGAAATGAGGTGGTCCACTTAAGCTTTGCCTACCCCACAGTTTTGCAGTCAAGTACTGGCCTTGAGTGAGGAAGGACCCTGCTTCAATGGCAGCCATTGACCACTCATTGATGATTGCCAATGGAAAATAAAAGAACAACCCAGAAGTCTGGTTGATCTGCACTTCACATGCCGTTCCACATTTCAGTGTTGGACAGGAAGCTGCCATCAGGAGTTCATCTTTCTTGTCAGCAAAGAGGCAAGGCTTGCTGTTTTGACTGGCCAGGGTTCATTGGCCAAATAATCGGCTACCACTGGAGATCTCACTAGAAAATCGTCTCATGTTATTTTCTTACTTTGGGTAGAACTGAAGAAAAGAAAACAGAAGTGAACGTGGGCCCTGCTGCCTCGCCGGGGTCCCAGGCCAGGCACCAGCACATTCTGGACAGCTTGGGTTATCTGAGAACAAGCCGTACACGTCGGTCAGCACATTTTACCTCCCAGCTCCAGGCATAAAAATGCCAGCACAAAGAAAATTAAGCCAGGTGATAAACCACCCCAAGAAGGGATCGCTTTGTCAACTTCTCCTGCCTGGAGAAGGTAGAGGAAAAAATTACAGGTAATTGACTCAGGCTTCATTCGCCTGAAGTGTCATAAACCACCCCCCGCGCCACCAAAAAAAAGGGCTGATACTGTCTGCAGGTTTAATAATGACACAAAAGCACAAAGAAAGGTCTAAACTGTTTTTAAAGCTCCAGAAGTTTCCTTGGAAAGGAATTCAAGGCAGAAGGTAAAATAAATGGATCCTGTCCACCAGGCTGATTAAAGAGTAGCAACCGTATTGTCAACGCTGCCAGGACTCAGCCCCACGGAATTCAGAATTAGAGATGCTTGTAAGCCTCTTGATCTAGACAAATGGACCACAGGCATCTGCCCGGAAGGTGAAGAACTGTTTTACTAACTGTCTTGTGTGGTAATTGACGGAAGCCGACAACAAAAATGGCAGACATGTAGGTCAGGAGGTCAGTCATCTGCCAACATCTGTAACCCTAGGGAAGGCCACTATGCATGTGTGGTTGTGGGTGTAGACCTCACCCATCCTGGGCCGGATCATTTATATTCATGTTTCTCTTCATGTCACACTTCAAATCACGCCTTGCTGCTGCCTATCTCATGAGACCCAGTGTATGTACCCACCAGGATGTGTGCAAGATGAAGATTTTAATTGGCCCTTGTCCTGATCACTAGGTCATAGTTCATGAGTAGGAAACTACTGTAACAATAATAAAAGTAATCATAATTTTAAAAGGGAGAAGAATATATTGAAGGTTCTTTGTTTTATCACTAGATCTAATAGCAAAAGCAAAAGCAAGCAAAAAAACTAGAGACAGACTAAATGTCCATCAAGATACATTGAAATATTTCTCAGGCACCAAATAAAATGAGGTGGACCTATATATTCTATATGAAAAGATGTCCTACATGAAAAGATATCCATAAGATGCTTTTAATTGTTAAAAAATTAAGTGGGAAACAAGATGCCAACTTTGATTTGATTTTGTGTTAAAAAGAAGAGATATTTTTTTGATATAGGTAAGGAGAAGGATCTGGAAGAGTATACCCAAACACACACTTGAAGAATAGGTTTGAAAAGTAAGGTTTGGATTTTCATTTTCTAATGAGTTGACTTCTTTAGTAGTTATATTTAAAAAAAAAAATGAGCAGATATTAGCTGGTTCGTTTTTTTAATAGCCAATTTTTTTTTATTTAAAAAAGAGGGAAATGGTAAAACAGAAAAGCAATATGGAAAGAGCTGAGAGATATGGTTCAAAATGTGCGCTTTTGCCTGCAGAGCACCTTGTACGCCAAGAATAGTCCATTTCATGGTGATGATTTAGTCTGTGTTCAATTCCAGGGGTAAGTTAAGATTGACAGTCTCTTTAGAATTTCCGAGTGCATGTGTGTAACTTATGCTAACACATTGAGAGAAGGAAGGAGAAATTATGTAATCATTTCCACTTTTCCTCTTGCTTTTCTCTACTTTGGGAGGCCCGTGTTACTCTTTTTTGCTTTCTTTCTCTCTCTTTTTTACACAGTTTTTATTTGCTCTTGAACATAATCTACTAGTTATGAGTCTTTTGATGACAAGCGACAGAAACCCAGTTAAACTAGCTTATGATGAAAAGGAAAGCAGACTGGGAATTTGCGGATCATGTGAATAAGTAATCCAGGGGCTTACATTTTTCATCAACATTTTCTTTCTTTTTACCCCTCTCAGTACTGCCTTTCTCTCTGTTGGCTCCATTCTCCATTAGGCTCTTGATGGGGGTGGAGCAGAAATGGCCAACATGGCTGCCTTAGACTCCCATCACTCCAAAAGCTAACGACCCTACAGAACAAGAGAGAATGCCTCTCTTTCAATCACTCAACCGATCCCGCATCCCTGTGCAATCTCTAGGGTCGCTAGAGTGAGAGACTCTGATGGGTTGGTCTTGGTCATGTGCCCATCCTGATGGTGAGGGAGGCAGGTCAAGTGATAAACAAATCTGTCAACAGAGGAAGGCTGAGTTCCCCATTTTCTTCTCCAGAAGAAAAAGATAATAGCTCTTACCAGAGGGGATAAGGTCTGGGAAATAGGCAAAAACTACGGATATACACTAAACATGGGGTTTTAAAATGTGTCACGTTCCATATGAAGAAGTAACAGAGCCTCGCTCATCTTCTTGATCTTCATAAACTCTTGGAACTTTTCCCTCCTTAGGCTTCCATAAGTTCTTTACAACTCTCTCACTGGATTGGAAGACGCGATTGCCTGTGATTCTCTTCCCTTGGATATCCTATTTCGAGCAAAATGCTCTTTCTCTGTCTTGCCCAACTGTCCTGTCACTTGCCTTCCTGTGATTTATCTCAAAAGGAAACTCTGGTAAAATGAAAAATTCTGATTTTTAAGATTTCCTATTTGATTACGGGGGAAGAAAATACAGTGTTTCAGAGAGGCGTTTGAAAACTCTTGAGCTGGTGAGTTTTGCATAAAAATAACTTATGTTCTTTCCCCCGAGCCAGCAGTCCTTTAAAAAAAGCAGGTGTTCCGGATACTAGAGATGACAAACAGCTTTATAACTAACACAAGGAAGAGCAGAGGACAGTGAACTCCTCTGCCAAGTGTTAAAGCCAAGGGCGAAATATTCCAAAATGGATTTTTCTAGAACCATTTCAAAACAGGGGAAGCCAGAGGATTAGTAAAACTGTGAATGTACAGTCTGGTCACTTTGAAGGCTGACGTATTAACTAGTTTGCTAACGGCGTACATTTGCACACATCTTTTCAAGGGAAAAGATTTTTCCTTCAGCCAACTATGAAGATATGATAGGTTTTTCCTCTGTCCTCAGCTCATGCTAAGCATCATCAACATCTGTTGCATAGTCTACATGGAGTGGGGCTGTTGCCATGAAATTTGCAGAATATTCACTGGATGTCTTAGATCACTGATTGCAAAGGCTTATTTTCTGCTTGTGTAGTTGTTGTGTGGAGGGAGGGACAGGGAGGTGGGGTATAGGGTTGGAGAATCATGCATGCTCTTCTGTTTAAAAAAGCACAAGCAATCTGAAGGACCCTCAGTCACTGGGCACAAGGATAAAATAGTGTCTTGTTTTATTTTGTTTTGTTTTTTCCTCTCCTGGGTTCCTTCTTTGGAAGCATCTGCAGAGCACCTCAGTAATTTCCTCCCAACACTTATTGATGAGTTTTCTACCAAGCATCCATTTTTCCAATATGGTGTAACTGTCACACCCATCTGTTACCTTCCACCTAAACCGAAAGCGATTAGCCACCTGTTTTTCCCCCCGACAACACTGCCATCCATTTTGACAGAATGCTTTAGGATGGATGTGTAGGGGAGCAGGTATGGTGAGGTCTTTTCCCCAGAACAGAGCTGTCCAAGAACAATTGAGCAGAATGTGTGAGTTTAAGGGTTGAAGTATTGGGATTAAAAAAAATTAATGGTGAAATTAATTTTCAGTATTTTATTTAATCCAATATATGCGAACATTATACAGATATTAGTGGGATATTTTTGCATTCTCTTTTCTGTACTGAGACTTTGAAATCTGATGTGTATATTGTATGTACAGCACGTCTCAATTTGGACTAGCCTTAGTTCAAGTGCTCAATAACTACCTCTAGGTAGTGACTACTGTATTGAACAACGTAGCCAAGGGGGACCCTGTAGGCTATACTTAACGTATTTGCTGTGGACTTGTTATGCTTTTTATATAATACTACATAGTTCTGTGCAGTTCAGGATGCTGTGAACAATAGAATTGTGTTTTTTCCAAAAATGCTCATTTCCTCGAATCTGTACCAAGATTCCAAGTTCTTTTCCTCTAGTCAATCCAGCTTAGTAAAGCCATTGCCAAGGTCATGACAGATGTTAGAAAAATGTGGAAAGTTCGAGCTGAGGAAAAGCACTCCAAATTTTGAAGTCACAGTTCTTAAATTCCACATTAGATACCAAACATTTTTTGATGTATGTCCGTCATTATTTATGATTCTCATAGACGTTTTCATCCCCTGCGTGATTTCCTACTACCCAACTTGCTCTGGAAAGTCTTTTGTGTTCCAGTCTCAGTTGTCCAAGGTTTTGGAACAATTCATCTCCTTTCCACCTCAGCTACACATGTTTAATAACAATGACTGATCTCTACACCACGGAGGATGCCGGAGGAGCTTCTTCTTTCTCTGAGGACTCACTGTCTGGGGATGAGCAATACGCAGTAATACTGTTCTCACAGATGCTTTGCAAGCACTTTTAATGGGTCAGCATTTCCACTTGTGTTTCCTGAACATATGGCTAATGGAATGGTGTTGTTGATTGTTTTTGTATGCGTGTGGTGACAGTCCCAGAGGTAGGTTGATATGACCCTCCTTAAATCGCTTAATTATTTGAGAACCACTCTGAACGCTCTTTTGGTTTCTTAGTAGTTGGTGGATGGGTGCTCAGCAGTCCCAGCTGTTTCTTCTGCCTAGGACTCCCTTCTCACTGTTCATAGGGTTGGCTTCTTCTCTTTCTTCACATCTCAGAGGCCTTCCCTGACCACCCAGTGTTACATTAGATCCTTTTTTTTTTAAGATTTTATTTATTTATTTGAGAGAGAGAGAGAGAGAACATGAGGGGAGGAGGGGCAGAGGGAGAAGCAGACTCCCCTCTGAGCAGCGAGCCTGATGTGGGGCTCGATCCCAGGACCCCAGGATCATGACCTGAGCGGAAAGCAGACGCTTAACCAACTGAACCACCCAGGCGCCCCTAGAACCTTTATTTTTGTTGCCACAACAATCTGTTTCCTGCCTTCATAGCTCTTAGCAACACTGAAATATACTTGTTTATTGACTATCTATAAGGCAGTCTGGTGTGTCTGTTCTATCCACTCCAATATATCCTAAACAACGAGCACATTGCCAAGTGCACAGCAGGTGCTCAAAAATATTACTTTGTTGGATAAATGCATAACAAGTTACTTTGTATTTTTCTAAGAACCCTATTTTTCCATTTCTATCACATTAATGGTAAACCCATCAAAATCATACTGTCAGCCGTGGAGTTAAAGATACAGACAATGCTTCTCTGACTAAAGATGTTTCATTTTTCAAAATACCTCCTCTTCATCTGTTCCTGAATTGTGCATCAAATCACCAATGGAAGTCTGGGGAAAATGTTAAATGCCATTTAGAATCCAAAGTTAAATATCACATTAGAGGATCCACAATTTTAAAAATCTTAACTTGCCAGGGCAATAGTGACAATACTTAAACCCAAACTGAAAGTTTTCCCAAATAACAGTTCATGTAATCTTAGAGATTATAATAAAAGTAGGGCCGTCGATAACTCTACACATACTGCATAGGAATCCAAGAATGTACTTCTACTCTGGTTTAAGGAGTAAAGAATCCCAGGGCTATTTAATGCCGGGACACAGGTAGAGAAATAATGAACTTCACAGCCAGCTAGCATAGCACTGGGCTTTAGAACCCACATCGCCAGGGAATTCACGCAGGTGCTATTGGCTTTCTAGAGTTCATTCGTTTGACAAATACTTATTAATATTCTTAGTGTGTTCAACTTTAAGTGCTCTTTGAATATTAACTTAATCAATTATCATAACAATCTGGGGAAATAGGGACTATTAGTGTCCCATTTTGTAGTCGTGGAAACTAGGACCTAGCCACGTTAACCACCCCTGAGGATAGTATGAGATGAAGCTGAGATTTGAAACCAGAGAGTCTAACACCCAGATCAGTGTGATTAACGTCTACACTACAGGGTTGCCCTAGACTTTAATTTAAAAGCATTTAGTCTATCAACAGACTAGGTCATATCAACCTACCTCTTGGATAGACTATTCTCTATTCTCTCCATAAGCTGCCTTTAAATCATTTCCCATGATTTACAAGGAACATTTTTCATCGGCCATTAGCTATCCTCATCCAGTTCAATATGAATTTAGCTTTTCTCTTCTTGTTTTCTTCTAAAGAGGACCGTATGTCCCCAGGCTGAGGACTTGGGAACCAGAAGCTATAAATTTAGAGAAAAAAAGTAAAACTCACAACAGAGTCATATCTAAGAAGACTAAAAACCTTACTTCATTTTCAGAGTTTTTCTTCCCAAAAGCTGTTTGGACATAGGATTTATTCTGGTTTGGAACAGAGGGGATTATAATTACTTATGCATTCCATTCACTGATGGCTTTCTTCTGCAACTTAGAGGTGACCAGTACTAATGTCTTTGCATGGCTTATCCAAGGGGAAAAAGTTTTTGTTCTATTAACCTACCAGAAGCTGCTTAGAGATAAAGCCAAAAAACAGTCCATTATAGCTTTAATCCCCATGGCATCTAACTCCTTTTGTTGCCCCTCAGAGGGATGAGCATCAGCTGTAGACCTACCCAATCGTCTGCAAATGCATGGGTTTAGTCTCAAGGTAGAAGAGGTAAGAATAAAGGTGAATTACTTATAAGGACAACAGAAACTCTGAATCCAAGCAGATATATATATCACAGTAATATTCACAGCACAGTTTAGGTGCTATCGTGAAATGATTATCAAAACGAAGAAGAGAGACTGTGTTATTGCCCAGAGGACCAGGCATAATTAAATACACAGTATGGTTACAATTGGTAAGTAATCAGTGGAACGCATTTTTGTCAGTCTCATATTCTGCATCGGGGGCAGGTCCATGAGAACGTGGCATGGTGTTCGGAAGTTGACCTGCATTCCTCTTCAAATCATTTAACCACACTCGCTGACCTGCATTCCTTTTTATAACCATCTAATCAAATTCATTTCAAATACCAAAACCTGCAGTTTGAGATTTAATCGATGTTTACGCACACGTGTGAAATCTCTAGTGTCCACATGTGCCTTTGAGGACGAAGACTGCACGTTTACAGAATTTCGCAAGACCTCCCGGCCATAGTGTTTCATTCTTAAATGAATTCCCTGTCTCTCTTCTCCTTCCCCTCTGTCCCCCTCCTCCCCCTCCTTCCCCTCCTCCCCCTTCCCCTCCTCCCCCTTCTTTTCTTAAGAGGTCTTTAATCTGTGGGATATTCCAATTGTTGAAAGCATCCATCCTGCACCCGAGTCTTAGAAATTATTTATCTCTCCTATTGGTCCATGTTGGAAAGTAGTGCAACCCAGTAGGCAAATTACTAATGTGGAAGCTCTGGAAAATATATTAATTCCATGGTAGAGCATAAAGAATCTGGCTGAGTAGTTAATAACTAAGATATTGTTATGTACACGTGTCATATTATGAAAGCAAGTATGCTGACCGTTTGGCAACTTACAGCATTTTCTTTTATCCCTAATTACTAAGTTGGATGCTCTGGTATAGGAGGGCTATTCAAGTCACCAACAGAAAAAAGAAACCTCTGGAAAAGTTGAATAATGAGACTGTGCAATTTGAAGGATTTAAAACACTGCTCAGTTATTGTTGTAGAGCGTTAGGAATTTCCCTTGCAGACAAAAATGTTGGATGTAAAAGTTTGCTTAGAAATAACCATCTTGTGGTTAAATAACAGGTCCTCGGCCTCAATTCACGTCAGTGACTAGCGTAGCTATTCATGAAGATAAAAAATGCACTAGAATCCGGAGGGGAAGAGAATGGTATCAAAGCCAAACACAGGCAAGTAAGATTGATTTTATTCAGGTTCTTGTAATAGCCCGAGCACCCTAAATCTGAGTATCCCAGTGTTTCTGCAGCGGGATTTTGTGTTAGATTTTTACAGGGAGGGAGAGACAAGTCACAGGTGGGGTGACTTACAGTTGGGATTGTTTTGCAATCAAGGGAAGTCTAGGTCAGTTAGCTGAACAGGAAATGTTTTTTCTGTGTCTAGCAAGTTTCAGAGGGACAAACAGTTTAATCTCGGCTATTGATTCATGAGACAAAGAAGGGGAAGTTGGAGGGTCTGTGTCTAGTCTTGTCAGCACGTTCAGGCAGAAGGGGACAAGTCTGTGTTTGGCCTTGTCATAGGTAAACAAGGGAGCCACCTGCGAATCTTATGGAGTCATGAGAGAGTGGACCGTGAGTTTTATCAATCATATGGGGAAGTGACTCTTTGGGGTAAGCCATTTTCTGGAACACAAGAAGGTGGGGGCATTTCTCATTCCTTGCTGATTTCTGGGAGCACAAGTCTCAGGCACATTTCACCACTGTCAGTGGCAGCCTGATTCAGACTGGCGGCGTCAGCAGACAGATAAGGAGATGGGATTTAACCCAGGGGGAGTCTGCTCCAACAAATCTGAAGGCAACAAACCACCTTGTTGGCCTTGAAAGGGCCTTCCATACAAAGTATCCGGGAAAAGGTGACCTATTAATAAAGATGACGTGAGGAGGATCTCTGGGAAAAGAGACCCATCCTTTGGGCAGTTTGCTGAAGAAATACCACTTCAAAACTGAGGGTTTACGGATGAAGCCTAACAAGAATGGGCAGAGAGTCTCTCCCCATTGAAATGGGGAGAGCAGGTGAAGCGGTGAGCCCAAGTCAACCTCAGGTAGAAGAAAGCATTAACCTGCAAAAATCTGGCCACTGGAGTAAAGTAAGTATAGTTAAATCCAGTCATGAAACTTACATACTGCCTGCCTGAATAGAGTTTGGATCCAGAGTTCCTCTAGGTATTTCAACAGCTTTACAAATTCACTGTGCTCTCTGCTAGTAACTCACTATGGAAGAGGAGAGCAGAGGAAAGACCATGGCCCCAGATCAGTTGATTTACCAGAAAAACCCCACAAAAAAACAAAACCCTTTGCCCCGGTAGTCTTTTTGTATTTTTGCCCCAGGCTGCCTCAGAACCACATGTCAAGACACTCCTTCTCCTGATCGTATCTTCGCACATGATTTAATGGTTTCCATTTAAAAATACCAACAACGAGGGGCACCTGGGTGGCTCAGTCGGTTAAGCGTCTGCCTTCTGCTTCAAGAGAAGGACAGGCATCCTACAACATACCCAGAATATTTGGTAAATAATAAGATGGGGAAATGTGAACATTTCACATTTCACTGTAGATAAAACCAGAGAAAATTCTCTGTATATTTTGCCTGAAAGCCATAGAGCTTAAGTAGGGGAATAGATGTTGGACAGAAGTGTAAACACTATAGCAAATTTTACTTTCTGAAATAACCACCAAAACCATGGTAAAGAAATGTGATCAACAAAAAATGGTGAGGAGCCCAGTTTTTTAACAGTTTTGAGTTTCACAGAAAAAGGACTGGTTATAGGACATACTCGCTTGGTTCTCCCCACCTGCACATGCCCCACCCCCCTCATCTTCCACGTGCTCTTTAGAAGCGCTGATCTCTTCTGCATCTGCGTGTCTTCGCCTGCCTGCGCTGAGTGTGACTAGGAATTTGGCATTCCTCGCCTGACAAGTTGTCTATGGTCATTTCTTCACTTCCTAGTGATTCCTGCACCCTTCAATATGTCTTTTCTCTGTTAGCTTTTTGCTTCATCTTAGACTTCTAATAAAGTTAGAATTGGAAGGGAGATGAAATTCAAGTCCGAGAGCTTAGCTGCTTATAATATAGCAGCTTTAATAAAAGATTTGGTGTAGAAGGAAGTTTATGGATTGTTAACCTGATTCACTGAGATTATCCTGTGGTTTCAATTAATCCTATTACTATGCTTTTACCTATTCTTACAGATCATTGGAAGTTTTGTTGTTGGTATTTTTATTTATTTATTTATTTATTTTTTAAGATTTCATTTATTTATTTGACAGAGACACAGTGAGAAAGGGAGCACAAGCAGGGGGAGCAGCAGGGAGAGGGAGAAGCATGCTCCTCACTGAGCAGGGAGCCTGATGCGGGGCTGGATCCCAGAACCCTGATATCATGACCCCAGTGGAAGGCAGATGCTTACCCGACTGAGCCATCCAGTTGCCCATCATCTTTGTTCTCTTGTGATTGGTGGAGCCAATGAGTTGTGAGCAGCCGTGACATGTCTAACTCCTAAGCTGCAGCATCTAATTCCTCGTTAAAGACCCTTCTGAGTTCTCTTTCCCTCATTAGAGTGATGAGCAATATTGCTGTTAGCAACTTGCTCCATTTGGCTGGAGTCTTAAAATCAAAAAGACCTGAAACAGAGATGCAGCTGACCTGGACTTGACCTCTAGTGAGAGCAAGAAATACATTTTTACTATTCTGTGGAAGTTTTGAGCTGTTGCATGATTGTTACCACAGTGTAATCTAACCTATCCTGACTGATACAATCACATTTATGTAAGAAGTATGCTCTGATTCTCGATATAAATACCTTGTAATTACGTACATACATTTGTACAAGCAAATGAAACAAATGTGACTCCAGAATAAAATAGTCTGCCCCAACCAAATTATAGTTCTCAACCAGAAATCAGAAAGGACTTCAAACAGATCTTCCCTCAATAACCTAAACTGTGCAACAAGAATAAAAAATCTGAGCCTTTAATACAGAGTGAGATGTTTTATTAAAGAAAATCTACATTTCAAGAGTAGGCGGAAAAAAGAGAATGGTTTTCTGCTTGATTACTGACAGTGTTATAGCAGGTTTATCCAATGTTTGTCGCACAATAAAGATATATTATGGAAACTGGGTAGAAGGATAGAGGCAGATGTTTAATTGTAATAATTGAATGAACAATTAGATGTCAGCTCTTTGGCAGATGATATACAGTGAAATGCACTTTTGTACTAATTATTTTCAGTAGCTAACTCTTGAGTATAAAAATGTGCTCAGTGTTGAAGATCCAAATATGAGTAATACGAACTCCCTGGCATCTTGATGGGAACTGACAGTTGAATAGTAGGGGATGAGAAATGGACACGAGGGGCACCTGGTTGGCCCAGATGGTTAAGCGTCTAACTCTTGATTTTGGCTTAGGTCCTGATCACGGGCTCCTGGGATGGAGCCCTATGGGGGCTTCCCACTCAGGGGATAGTCCGCTTGCCTCCCTCTGCCCCTCCCCCTGAGCACGCACTGCTCTCTCTCAAATAAATAATTTTTTTTTAAAGAAATGGACACGAAGCAGAAATACGCTAACTGCTCTTAAAAGTGCACATCCTGTGCAGTGGTAGGCATGGGTGGGGAGTACTCTTAAAAGGGATAAATGGTCCAGGGGCTGTGGTCGCCAAGCCATTCCATTGGTACTAACTAGCCTACCGAGGCAGCTGCTTGATTGGAAAACTGAGTATCAGAGACTGGTTGGTAATTGGTAATGAGCAGCTAAAAGACTAGGCAGAGTAGTTTATGAACTTGATAAAAAGTCAACATGATGTTGAAGAAGCTGGATTTCTTGCCATCCAATCTAAAATCTAGCAGGTCTGTTCCAACCCAATTTCTTCACTCCTTCCACACTTTGGTATATCAATTTGTGGTTTAGGATTCAACAAACAGACTGCACAGGAGAAGGAAACCAACAAAGGATCCAAGCAAAAGCAAACTCATAGACTATGTAGGAAAGTATATATAAGCACAGGTTTAAATCACAGTGTAAAAATAATCACACAGAAACAATGGTAAGCATGTAATCAAAAACATGTTAGAAAGAATAAACCATGGGAAAAGAACTATAAAAAAACAGGGGAAACTATCTGAAACAACATCTCAGAGATTGCTCTTTTACACTATGGCATGCTATTCCTTTGGCTACACAGCAAGAGAGAATTTTTTTTTCTGGGACAACCCATTTTCTGTACATGCGACACAATCGGTTCCTTTTTTGAACCATTTAAAGCGAGTTAACACCTGGCTCACTGTTAGAGCTAGTAGACATTCAGGGTAGTGGGAAAAAGATGCCCATTTATTATTCTCCAACAAATTACTCCTTTGCTACATCAAAATCTGATTTTTAAAATGTCAAAATACTTAACAAGATGGCAGTGGAACTAGGCTCTCTATAGACCACGTCAAGGATGACACCAATTTCCATCCATATCTACTGGATGGAAGCAAGATGTGCTTTTCTCAGAGTTTATACTAGGCAAAAAAAAAAAGGAAAACACAAAAAACAGTATTTTTATTTTAACCAGATGTGAATGAATTAAGCCCAATATTTTCAAGTATTTTTAGTGCCATATGATGTCATCTGATTTTATATTTTTCTACTGAGGGATAATGTGTGTTTTTAAAATTGTGAAGCCACTTTCCACGCATGTACTTGATGTCTTATACATGATCAATTACAATAAACAAATTACAACACTGCAGGACACAATCTTGGCTGTTGATATCAAAAAGCGGAGAGAGAGAAATTTTGTTTCTCAATAGGAAATCAAATTAAAAGCATGTGAAATGTCTTCTGCTGGCCTTCAAGGTAGTCCTCATTTCAGTAATTATTGTACGTGTCCAAACAGGTCTAGACAGGATTGCCGGCCATGTCCTCCTAATCCTACAGTTTGCCTCTTTCCTGCCAACAGAGGCCCAAGGATTCTATAGGCACTGTGTACAGTATTACACCAGTCGCCCAGAGAACTCCAGTTTTTAAACAACCAGATCGTTTCTGTTTGCTATGTATTAAATATATATTATTATTAACATATGCAACAATACATTATATGCTATTAATATATGGTACATTATCTTTATTCTGTGTAGTAAATATATTATCGATGATGTATTTTCAATGACAGGCTCACACATGCTACATATCCCCAGTGCCATTAA
This sequence comes from Halichoerus grypus, assembly GCF_964656455.1. Classification (NCBI taxonomy): domain Eukaryota; kingdom Metazoa; phylum Chordata; class Mammalia; order Carnivora; family Phocidae; genus Halichoerus; species Halichoerus grypus. The sequence goes on along the minus strand of NC_135713.1, from coordinate 134,784,610 downwards.
CGCAGATAAGCGCGGAGTTTCCCAGGATCGTGGCGCCACTCTCGCTCCCTTGGAACTGGCAAGGGAACAAAGAGGATGGATGGACGAGAACTTGCTTCCTCGCACTTTTCTCTGGGGCAACATCAGGCAAGCTGCCACACCCTGGAGCAAAAGAGTGGCCCTCAATAGCTCTGCTGAGTGAACTTCTCCGAGTCATCTCTCCTGGGAAAGAGATTTCTTAAAAACCATTTAAAGCTTTCCAAAGGGCAAAAGACAGATGGTCCTGAGCCAATGTTACCATAAATGCTTCCACTCTCCCTGATTTCATTTCGGAAATAAGGAAGGAAAGAGGCAGTCACCACTGCCGGCTTGCTCACACGCCTCATCCAGCTACCCCCCCCCCCAACCCCGCCTCCCATTAAGAAAAAGACGGTAAAAGTGAAGTTAATATTGCTGTAGGGCCCGTGGAATAGTAAACGTTGTCGAATTAAAAAGCCATTATTTCAGACCGAAGTCTCCATCCAGCACCCACGCCGGAGCAAAGGACAGTCCGAGCCAAGCTCCCTTGCCATCCACTCCTTGGCGAAGTCCTGGAGGGGGCGAGCCTCGCGAGCGGGAGGGAGGAGTGGGGGCGAGGACTCCGTGCCAGCGCCACATCCTCTGCCAAAGGCTTTTCAAGCTCAGCAGTGTCCCAGGACTGTGCCCACCTTCCGTTTCCCCTCCCCGAGTCCCTTCTCCTGGTTCAGGCTGGACCGCCGGACTGGTTTGGGGACCAATGAGGTGGCAGCGGCTGACGCGTGGATCCCGGTGAGGGGGGATTTCATTTCCAGGGGGGGAGGCCGCCGAGCCGGGGGGGGGGGGGAGTGGGAAGCAGGGGGCGGAGGAGAAAGAGGGAAGCGGGGGCAAAAAGTAGGAGGGGAGGAGAGGAGAAGCCCAGCCGCGGAGAAGCAAAGGCGGCAGAGGTGAAGGAGCGAGAGGTGGCGAAGGAAGCGCAGGTTCGCGGACTGGAGCCCGCGGGCCGGCGGGCGGGCGGGGAGGCGGCGCGGGAGGGGCGTGGGCCGGCTGGGGAGGGTCGCCGTCAGCCAGGCGGAGCGGGACTCGCGGCCCCGGGGGGCGGGCGCGGGGCGCGCGGCGGCTCCCGCAGCCCGGGCGGTGTGGCCGCGCCCCCGTCCCCGGCGGTGCGCCCGCGCCGCGCCCCGCGTCCCCCACCCCCCCGCCCCGCGCCGGCTCCGCGCCCGGCCGCCCCGGGGCTGCCCCCGCCCCGCGCGCGCCCGTTGGGGGGCCGGGGGAGCGGCGCCGGCTGCCGGGCCGCATTGTGACGTAGCGGGGCCGCTGCAGCGCCTCTGCCGCCCGCCGCCCGCCCGCCCGCTCCCGCTGCGGCGGCTCCTGCTCCCGCCGCCGCCGCCGCCGCCGTCTACCCGTGCGTCCGTCAGTCGGTTCCGCGCTCCCGAGTCGCCGGCGCACCGGGCGCCCCCGGTGAGTCCAGGTCCCCGGCGGGCGCGGCGGGGAGGCGGGGGGCGGCGGCGCGGGCGGCTGAGCCTGTCCAAGTTTGCACCGGGCGACCCCGGCGGGTGTCGCCCCTGCTCCCCGCAGCCCCCGGGGCCCCCTTTGTGCCGCGAGTCCCGGCGGCCCGGGCAGCGGCGCTGCCTCTGCAGAAAGGGTTTGGGGGAAGGTCTCTATAGTAACGGCGGCGGCGGCGGCTGCCGAGCGGCAGCTTTACCCTGGGGAGGGGGGAGACAGCCCCCGCCTCGGTTGCCAAAGGATTGTTCTTTTCCTTTGCCCGTTTGGTGGGGTTATTATCCGTGCTGCCCCGTCACATCGTATCGGAGGCGGGGATGGGCAGTGCCCCAGCTCCTGAGAGCCCAGATAATGAGGGGCCAAGTAATAGTAACAGCGACAGTACCAAATAACAATAATCAACGCGAAAGAGGGACGCCTGCGGTTGCTGCCGCCCCGGGGAGCCCCATGCGCGTCCCCGGGGCTCCCTGGCTGCCCCGTCCAGCCGCGGGGCTCAGAGCTGCCCCGGGCGCTGTCCTGCTTCCCAGGCTGGTCCGCGGCGATTTGAGCCGGGAATGTGCCTCTCTTGGCCTTCCCTCGTGGTGATGACTTTCATCTGCAGGTGGTAAGTGAGGTGAACTGGTTATTTTGGCTATTGTTAAATGCCACGTTTTGTTTATTTCATTTTTACGAAAAGAAAAGAAGGGAAAATTATGAGCCATTCCTGGCAGCCATACAGTTTCCACAGGAAATACTAGCATTCTTTGAGGAACACGCTACTGCTTGCAGCGAAGAAAGTCTTTACGAAACAAAAAGGCAACAGCATTGTTGCTCATTTTCAATGGACCGCTAGGAGAGGATGGGGGCGGTGGTGGGGCGGGGGGGGGGGGGGCGTGTGTTGTTTTTTCCTGTGGGAATGTTGCTTTCCTTGGGAAAGTTCATTGAGGAAGCAGTACTGTTGGTGTCCGTTTGACCCTGGCTGGTGCCTGGGCCTCCTGGCTCCTCTTGACTATTACTGACAAGTGCCCATCAAGGAGCCTGGAGGCAGGGAAGAGCCCAGAGGAAGGGAGAGCCGGTGCAGGACCGTCTCGCCACACACCACGTGCTGTGGAGCCCGGCCAGGGTGCAGTTCGCAAAATGAAATAAGGACTGTCTGGGGAGGTTTATGAGGATTACATGTGTGCAGAGTATGTCAGTTCTCCAAGGTGTCACTCTAAACACGTAATTTTCAAGCACCACTTTCTTCGCTGAATCTGCAGGAAGGCAAAAAACCTCTTTCTCTTATTACTACGGAGCAGACATCCCAATTGGGAATGGGCTGAAATCTGTACTTCATTTGTACATATTGAAATTTTAAAAGGCAGAGAGAGCAAGGTCTAGGGAAGCAGTATGCTAATGTGTTGACATCTGGGAGAAAACATCTATTGGCTATTCCCGATGCAGCTCAATGTTAATTTAGGCTCAGTGTGGTTCGAGTGGAAGGGAGATAGCTTTAAGGGGTTCTTAAAACTATTTGAAGAAGGTGTGACATTTTGCTGTCAATCATGGAAGTCTCTCCGGAAGGCAGTTTTCACTGACGATTACTCATAACCAAATATGTAGGAGTTCCCAGGTCTAGAATCAGAAAGAAGATGGTGCTTCTCTTAAGGCTCTTTTGGACACCTCAGAAATCAAATAGAACAAAATAAGGGATATAACTTTGAATGTAAACTTCATTTTCTCCATTGGAAGCGTTTCACGAGGAAAGGTTACGAGATAGTAGATGTGAAATGATGCTGCATTTATTGATTTGACATTTACCATGTGTTGATGTCCAAAAGGACATGACTAGCCAGATGAATCTCTCTATAAACTATGTCGCAGCTTTGTTAATTCCAGGCAGTTGGTGCACGTGTCGGTGGAAACGTGGAACAGAGGCCAAGAAACTTTGTGTGCGCTCTTATTTTGGAAGGAATTGTAGTAGTACTTTACTGTTCTTAAGAGGAGGGAAACCCACACAAACATCTAATACAAACAAATGATCTTTGATATTATCAGAGAAAGCCTGGAGCTGTTTTTCTTGCCAGATTTAAGGCATAGCTTGTCAGAAGAGGAAATCTCCCAAGGAGCAGGTGCACCATTATAAGAAACACAAGGGAAATTCTCTTTTAAATGCAAAATCTAATTGAACAGCAACAAGAGAATCAGTGACACTCTTAGAATAGAAGCCTTGTTTTTGGCAGTCTGTCAGGTTACAGTTGCAAACCACATAGGAGAAATATGTGTCTTGGGAGAACAATAATATCCTGGTGAAAATCAAACAATTGCTTCTGTGAAACTTTTACCCTCATATATTTGTTTCCTTGTGCACCTTTGATTGATAGGCAGATCTCGTTACAAGGAGTAATTTACTGAAAATGAATCAATAAATCGGTTACTTTTATGATATATACTTTGAATGATTTTGCACTGCACATGGATGAAATAACTAGATTTCATTTTTTTATGGTTTGCATCTTCGCTCTCTTTTAAGCTTTAAAAGTTAATGATCAAGATATGTGTTGAAATGATGACTATGAATTGATAAGACTGATGGCTAGGCCCTGGACAAACACTAATTGATCCCTAAATAGTTATAGTGTATTCACTTTGTGCATTTGTGGCATATAAAAATATAAAATACACAATCTCTTCACAAGGCTCTTGGAAAGAGGACACATGAAAGATACTTTATGATCCAGCACCCAAGATGCTGAATAGTAATTGGAAAGGAGTTCTGAGGAGAAAATGACCAAATCGGCTCAGATGTTTTATCCGTTACGGTGTCGCTGCATAACCAGTCACCCCAAAATGCAGTTGCTTAAAGCAACTACGAAAGCTCATGATTCTATGGTCAGTGGTTTGGGCTGAGTTCAGCTGGGTGGTTCTTCTGCTTTTCTTGACGGGAGTTCCCTCGGGCATCTTCAGTCCGCTGGTGGGTGAGCTGGTGGCAGGATGATCTGGGATGGCTTCAGTTACGTCTGGCAGTTACCGTGCTGTTAGCCAGGTTAACAGGTGACCAGGACATGTACCTCCCATTCTTGAGCAGATGAGACTGGGCTTCTTTACATGACAAGCACTGTATGTACCAAGAGCAGCAAAAAAGCAAGTATGAAGCCTCTGCGTATATCCTATTTGTTACTCTCCCATTGTTCAGAGCAAATCACATGGTCGGTCACCCTGCATTCAAGGGGTGTAGAAAGTCTCCACTTATAAGGAGAGGAAGCCCCCCCAAAATTGTAGTCTTTTTGTTTGTTTGTTTCAATTTACGACATGTTTGAATACTTGTTCTGGTGTATGTTTTCTACTAAGGAAGAGTCTACTGTGAGTCAGGAGAGATCAGTGGGCAGCCCAAAATTTAGGTTAGGGAATGCCATCATTGTCCTGTAGTCTTTGTTCTATAAACCTTGGGTAGGTGCGGAATAATGCAGCGATAGTAAAAGTTGAGTCCCAGCTTTCTGCCAGTGGAATCAGGGTGGTTTGGTGACAGTAGGCTGGTGGCAGAGTCAGCAAACCATTGTTGGGAGGTGAGGAAGGCTCTGGCACGGGTGGAGGCAGAGACAAGGAAAAGGAAGGGATCACTCTGGGGGGTCCCATATTTTAGGATTAGGTGACTGATGATGATAGGACACTATTGAAAGCCTCCAGTCAAAACCATTCTGAAATTTTAAAAAAGCTTAAGTGGCTGAATGAATGATTGTGCCGTCGTGGAAAATAGAGAAATAAGTGATTTATATGGGGGGAGGAGAAAAATTCAGTTCCAGAAAGGTTGATTGAAAGAGATAAATTGAATGTGAATGTACTTTATAAATTGCAGAGTATGCTATGAACGTTAGCTATTGCTTAGTGCTTAAGTTGCAGTGAATTGTGTAGACTTGAGTGTCTCTAGAGTAAAGCAACAGAAACCAAAAGGCAACCTGGAGGATATCCTAAGGGTCAAAGGGAAGTCAGAAGAACCACTTTCAGGATAGAAACGGAACTACTGGGGGGCCGGGGGAGTAAGAACTCACATTCTTTTTCTGCAAGACACAGCTGGAGGTCTGCCCTTGGACTTAGCATACCCGCAAAGAGAAAACCTTTGGGGGTACCTGGGTGGTTCTCGGTTGGGCATTTGACTCTGGGTTTCGGCTCAGATCATGATCTCAGAGTCGTGAGATGGAGCCCGGGGTCCCAGGTCGGGCTCCGTGCTAGCATGGAGTCTTCTTGTCCCCCTCTCCCTGCCCCTCCTCTTGCTCTTTGTTTCTCTCTCTCTCAAATGAATAAATAAATAAATAAAATCTTAAAAAAGAGAGAAAACCTTTGGCCTAGTTTGAATGGCATGCACACTGCTTAGCTGGGCCCATGGGTTGACCACCCCACTAAGATGGCGCACAATGGGGAGTCGGTAGGTGCTTCCTCAGAGGACAGGGGCGTACTGCTCTCAGAAGCAGGAGTGGACACAGGGTGGCAAAACCAACACCTGCCCACCGGAAATGAACCCTTGCAGATTTGTTTGGACCTAGCCCCTGAGAAGCCCACAGGATAGGAGCTGACAGTTCAGGCATACTTACATAGAGCTCTGTGGGTGCATTAATAAGAGTTAAACCCATGCTAGTGTAGGGGTCTTTTCATGGAAGGAGAGTAAAGAAAGAAGGCCCAACATCATGCATCCTCCAGGCTCCTCCTAAATGTCGGTGGTTGTCCTATTAGAGGGGAGAGGAATTCAAAACACGTTCAGCGCTTTTTCACCTGAGGGCTCAGTTGAGGTGCTGCTTCGCCAGCCTTGGGTTATTGATGGCCAGTCTGAAATTCAGGTGGTGTCCTCACCATCAAGTGCAGCTGTGGGCCAGACAGAACCACCTGGCCACTCTAGCATCGCACAGTTAGTCTGAGAGCACGCACAGCTGCTCGTTATGGAAGGGCCTCGGATGGCCCCGTTCAAATCCAAGCACACACTTTTATAGTTTCTTTTGTACAAGCCTAAGAACCCTGAAGATATTCAATAAATGTTAACTTAATGAGTGAATGTGCCATGATCTGGTACAGTAACATTTTCTAAAGCAGTCTCGTTTGACTTTTCATTAGTCACAGTAGAATTTGCTATAAAATCCCTAAAATGTATTTTTTAGATTCAAATGTTTCAAGGTACTATTGTCTCAGTAATGGAAGTTTTTATAATCCACCACTCACAGACGTAGACTCTTTCTTTTTGGAGACACAGTTTTCTTTACTTCTTATCTTTATCAGCAGCTCTTGGCCACAAGTCACAGAAACCCAGCATACACTTGGTCAGGCGGGAAGGGGCGTGTGTTGGCTCCTGTATGGGAGAAGTTCAGGAAGAATCCAGTTCTGATTTCCCCCTCTTCTTCATGGTGGTAGGATGGTCATCAGCAGCTTCAAGCTTAACCCCTGCAGGAAAAGAGAATAATTTGGGATTCACTCGAATTAGTGGGCACATGCCCATGCCTGAACCAGCTGCTGGGGCCAGGGGTTTGGAACACGTGTTGGCTTGTCTTTGACGACGTGCCCAGGCCTGGAGCCTTGGGGAACGGGAGTAGCAGTCCGTGTGCGGAGGCGGGAGATGTGCGAATGCAGGAGCTGCATGGGAGGGTGGTCAGCAAAACCCTCCTAAACCCAATGGCCTGAAAGCAGGAAGGGGTTGTTTCTTAAAAAGAAAATATGGAAAAGAAGAGAAAGTGGATACCGTGCAAGCAAAGGGGCCGGTGTCTGCTCTTGCATCTGTTTTCCCTCGTGGACGCATCATCCTCTCTGCCCCCAAGCCGTGAACCTGGGAATGATCCCGATGTGACCTCCACCTGGTCAGTCACCAGGACTGCCTGCTCTGTCTCCATCTTACTCTTTCCCCACATTAGTTTAGAGTTAGAGCCTCCCTGTTTCACCCTGCACAAGTCCCCTCTGAAAATGCCACATCCAGTCTCTCCGCTTCAACTCTGTCCTCCCCACCATTTGTTTCTAAAGAACAAATAGATGAAATCGAATCAGGTAACTGCCTAAGAGCCATTCAAAACCTCATAACCCTGGGGGGCGGGGGGAAGACCAAGCTCCTGATCTTGAATTCCGTGGTTCCCGGGGTTCCCCGTGATGAGGGCCCTGCCTTACTTGCCCTTGAACATCCACTCCTCCTTCCACACTCAACCCAAGTGTTGCTCTTGCAAGAAGCCTTTGCTGAATGCCAGGTCCTGCCCTGCATCATAGTTTACTTTGAAACCTTGTTTCAAATGCTGGGGATTTGTGACTCTCTCCCCGGGGTACTGACAGTGACAGCTGCCTGGGGCTTTGTCGTCTTTGTGCGTCCCTGTGCCTAGTGCGGGGCTCCCCACAAGAAGCTCTACTATAGAAGAATGAATGAAAACTCTGTGCTGAGTCATTCATCTTGGTGATTTTCAAGGTTTACTCTATTTCCTTTAACTCGATTTCTTAAATTTGCATCTCACAGTGTTGGCTCTGAAAGCAGGTACTCTTTGAAATTGCTGCTCAGACACTTTTCAGCTGTTTTCCCAGCTCCTTGATATGCTCCTTGCCTGCTTGGTCGCTAACAGCTACTTCAAGGAAGAAGCTGAAAAATATCAGCCATCAGCCGCCCAAAGTCAGTCTCGAAGCTAGACTGTGTGTGTGGCTCAGAGACCAGATGAGGAATACCTTTCTTTTTTTCCCCCTGCCATAAAAGAGGTTATTTAATAGTTAATATTTATGAGGCACTTTACTCTGCATTGGGTGCTTAACAGATGACTTACAATTATTTTCTTATTAATTCTCACAGCAGCCCTAGGAAGGAGATATTACCATTATCCATCCTTTTTCTGCCTATGAGGAAACTAAGATTTACAGAGTTGGAGGGGCTTGCTTGCCACTCAGGTCCTTCTTCCCGGAGATTGTTCAGCCGTCAGACACACCTCTAGGTTGTTGAGTAGAATCAAGCTTTGATTGGGCTCTTCCAATTCACCCATTACGATTTTTGTTGTTATTGCTCTAATGTGAAGTGACCACCTCCTAAGAATAAAACATGCCACCTACCTCCCTTGGCTTTGAATATGTCAAAAAGATTATGGAGAAAGATGTATCTAAAGCAGTAAGGACTCCGGTACCATAGTTGAAGTGAAGATGAATGTCTCCCTTAGAAATTTCGTCATATTCCTATGGTTCTGCTGTTGCCAGATAATAAAGGGCTCCTCTGGAGGTCGTACTGCTGTGTACAGAATGCAGGCGTCCTGAATAGCCAGAGGGAAGTCTTAGTCCTGAGGATCACTCAGAAACTGAGTCCATAGATCGGTAAAATGAGCCAAACATTTTGGAAGCCACAGCAGCTCAATGGTTTTTACCAGTTTTCAGTCTTAGAGCCTGTTGAGAGCTTTTTTTTTTTTTTAAGATTTTATTTATTTGACAGAGAGCAAGAGAGCACAAGCAGAGGGAGCAGCAAAGGGAGAGGGAGAAGCAGACTCCCCACTGAGCAAGGAGCCCAATGTGGGACTCATCGATCCCAGGACCCTGAGACCATGACCTGAGCTGAAGGCAGATGTTTAACCGACTGAGCCACCCAGGTGCCTCGAGCCTGGTGAGGTTCTGATGAAAGCTATGGAGACTGTCCTCAGAGAAAACAGATGTGCCCTCACACCACTGAGCTCACGGGCTTACAGGATCCGTGGAAGCCCGTTTGTGGATTTGCGGGGGCTCCATAGACTCCAGGTCAGAAGCCTTGTTTCAAAGCTGTAATCTGGAAGACAGGTAATAGCCATTGTCGTATATTGACCACATCCTGCCAGTCACCTGCAGGTTTATCCACTGTTTACCCCGTGCCAGTCCTTTTGGAGAAGTATAGAGCCCTAAGCACCCCTCTAAGACACGGATTCTGAGCCCTGTTGGAAGGGGTGGGGAGTGAAGTTAGGGGAGGAACCCCGTCTCCCAGCTAGCAAGGGGCAAGAGTGGGATCGAATGCAGAACCGACACCTGCATCACTGCTACTTCGCTCGGCCTCCACGCTCGATCCTCTTAGCACGCTGGGCATGAGATCGGTGCCCCGGAAATTCTGAGCCTTTGTTAGCCCTGACCCCCCCTCACCCTTCAGCGTCCTTGTTGGAAGTGGGTCACAGGGCTGCTTCTGCGGCAGGAGCTGCTGGGAATGTCTCCCGTGCAGGAGCTGAAAGGGCTGGGCAGGTCTCAGCTCCTCTCCTCCTTCCCCTGTGACAACAGCTCACACCCGCATCTGAGACATACAGCCCTGCTGCCGGACCCTGCCTAGGTGAGCTCCCCGCTCATTCCAGAGTGCAGTTAGCACAACGGAGACCTTGACTGCACGGGTCCTCCACTGCCAAGCTGGCTGCAAATTCTCCGTAGGAACCCCTCCCCAGACAGTTATTTTGAGCTCGCTGTACGCCGGGCACCTCTCAGAGCCGGAGTGAGCGCACAGATGTGGTTCCCGAGCTCATGGCATTTCTGTGTAGTCTATATCTCGCCGGGAAGGGGGCGAACAAAGAAATAAAGTGTAATGTTTTAAGAAAAAGGAAGTGTAAAGGATTGATTCTACTCCAGTTTCCGTTCTTTGCGGCTTTACAACTCTAGGCACAAACGTGTCTCCTTCCCTAGCACTTTCCTCCCTCCCCTGGGATGTTAAGAGTGCTGATTTCCAGAGACTTTAGTAGACTGAGTAACGGGGACCCAGGCGCCCCAGGCCTCTCAGCCACCCCTTTGCAGATGAGCTGGCAGAGTGACCAGATGACCGGCCAAATGAGGTGGAGACACAGGGCTAGCTAGTTGGTCTGGTCCCCAGCAGAGCATGGCTCCCTGTAAACCACAGGCTGCTTCTAATTTATCTGTGATGTGATGATTGTCATTTTGGCCTTTATGGTGTGGTCTCTCTGCTGCACATGAATCTGGCAGGCGTGCACTGCTCAGGAAGCAAACACAAGACCAACCTCTGCTCCGTCTTTGCAGCCCCTGAGAGGGGCCCCTGGGGGCTCGTTTCTATGCAGTTCCTTCTCCCTGCTCACCCACCTGCGCCCCGACCTGCCCCCGAGCCACCCTCCCAGGTTGCCTTCCGCCTCCTTAGACCAGAACAGGCAGATAGAAATAATAGATCCACGAACGTGAGCCACTTAGGTAATTTCAGGGTCTCTGGTAAGCACATAAAGAAAAGTAAGAGGAAACAGGTAGAATTAATTTTAATAATATATTTAACTTAACCTGCAATATCCCCAAAATTAGCATTTCCACATGTAATATAAAAAATTATTAACCAGATACTCTTCATTCTTATTTTCCTTATTTTCTGAAATTTGGTGTGTATGTTATTTTTCACTCAGACGCTAGGCACCCTTGTGATGCTCAGGAGTGGATTGTGGCTCCCACGGTGGCCTCCAGGCATGGGCTCTGAGGACGCACAGGGCGTCCCAGGGGCAGACTCGGCGACTGCTGTCTCTGGCTCCCTCAGCAGTTAGCTTGAACTTCTACTGTTGCCCCTGTGGGACGTGGCTGACTGTGCCCTCGAACGTGGGCTCTTGAGCTCAGGGAATGCATCTGTCATCTTCCTGCCCCCAGTGAGGAATGCAGTGTGTAGGAGGCCCACAGTTGGCCTTCTGGACAGTGGGAACTCGTTAACGGACGAGGAAAGGTTATTTGTTACCCCCAGGAGCTGCAGGGATTGGGGTGTATATGGGGTGGGGGGCTTGCCTCGCGTGACCTCCCTTTGCCTGTCACTGCCCGGCTCTGCCCAGTGCCACAGAATTGCATTTGAGTCAGACTGAACAGACAGGAAGCCTCTACAGTGAACAGGGATGTCCCAGCCTAGAGTTGTTCTGAGCTCCTGCAAGTCTGCTTGAGCTCCAGGCTTCATCTCTTTTAATATTGAGTACTAGGACAGCTTACACACAGCCCGGTGTGTTAGAGCTTAATGGTCTTATTTAACAGGATAACAGCAACAACAAAATCCCCAAATATATAGGATAGACCAAACACCAAAAAGGCCAACTGATACCCAGAACATTCAATATACAGGAAAGGAATTGCTGTGTCAGGGAGCTGAAAAGAGTCATCGTCATGAGAGTTTTCTCTGTTTCCAGTGGTTTTGGAGTCATCATGCCTCCCCGGGGAGAATGGGAGATTGATATCCTGAGTAAATTAGCATTTGCACACACAGTTTTTGAAATTTTGCAAGTGCTTCAAACCCACTAATGTGCATGTGCTTGTTTGTCCACTTTACCCCTAATAGTAAATGTCACTTGAAATAATTCATACAACCAAGTCTCACAGATTGGCACTCCCATAAAGCCCATATTAACCACATATTCAGATAAATGCAAAGTTTGAAAATGGAAGAAAATATTGCTGTTTGATCTGTGAAGTGATTCTTGTCCCATAGAAGAGTATGGTTACCTCAGGCCCAATTAAAGAGTGCTTTGAAATAGAAAATGGAATCAGGCATAACCTCCGTTTTACCATTGATGACCAGTTTCAAGCTGGAAAGCTCATGGACCTGCTTGGGGGTTTTTGGGTCTCAGAGGGCACACAGGGAAAAGTCAGTCCTGCTGTCACAAGCCATGAGGGGGTGGGGTGGGGATGAATGAAAATGTTTGAACAATTCCTCACCTAAACTCTTTGGAACAGTTTGGAGACAAGGTAGCTTGCCAGTATTTTTGCGAAGTAGACTCTAAAAAGTTAAAAAAAAAAATCATAACCTACATCATAGACATCATACGGTAGATAACTGAACACCAGCCATATTTAAGTAATTGGAAGATCCCTTCTTTAATAAGTCAAGGATGGTTTGAGACAGACAAAACTTTACATCGGTTGGCTCCAGTTTGGAGAATGCTGCTTTCATCTGAGTCTCTTAGAAAGGAACTCGTGCCTCTCTGTGACCAAAATATACTTCGCCCAACATGACGGCTCTGCTGTGCTGTGTTGGTGTAATTGAAAACCTATAAAAAGGCTGAGAGCTACTTTTGAATTGGCTCGGTGAACTTGGACTGGATCTGTCAAAGTGGTGAAAGGTTTAAAGGAATTTTCATAAATGAGGTCTCCAAGCTGTGTTTTAAACCATCGAATTCCAATGAACTCCAAGGCCCGTGAACTCGGAGAATAGCGCCTTGGAGAAGAGCAGCCATATCAAGATGGAAATAAATGATTCATTTTCATTCCCCGAGTTCTGCAGACATAAGCACACTTAACTGCTGATCATCATAATTTAGCAGTACTGTTGTGCACTAAAAATACAATTTAAAAGTCTAATCTTTAATTAAATTGAGTACTCACAGATTAACATGGTTACAAATCTTGGGAGCTGGATATAGCACAATGTTTACTCATGTTGCTAGGAAATAGCAGAGCTCTTTGTAAGTTACAGATTGATTTGGTAAGTAGAGGGATGTGGGCTTCTCCCTGCAAGGACTTGATGATTTCTTCTCAGTTTCTGTTGCATAATGTATGTAAATGAATGTCACGTAGCAGAAATCCTGCACACTCAGAGCTTTGGTTGGTGACAGCACAGGTGTGTGCACCTGAGTAAACATTTGGGAGATCTTTGAAAGGGTGATTTTACTGTGAGCTCTTCGATGAAATAAACATCATCAAGTGTTTGGGTTTTTAATGAACTGAATTTTTCCATTTGTTAGAATTATCAAGAAAAAGGATTGCTCTTTAAAATATAATTACCAGGAGGCTAATTGATGGTTTTGCGTTCCTGCCATTTGTGGGAGACTGTGAAATTAGTACAGACATTCGAGACAGGTTGATGGTTTTCCAGAATCATTAAAACTCGCATGTAGGAAATCCACTCTGCTATTCTTTTTTTTCTTCCTTTCCCTGCCTTTGGCAAACCTCGCTGCATGACACACTGAACAATAGTTTTTAAAAATGCAAAGCTAGTGCTTGTACAGCATGAAAGAGAGATGCTGGACCAGCTCACTTGCCTTGTCCCTGAAAAGAGAAAAGATTTCTATGTGCTACTTCAGTCAGGATCAGGCAGCAAAGAGTGGCCTCCTCAAGCTCAAAAGTAGAACTGAGAAAAGAAAAACCCCACAGGAACAAATTACTGTGTGATCTGTTTGAGGCAGCCCCTTATCTATGGAGCTGGTATTTCAAACTAGAGTCCCTTCCTAAGAGATGGAAAACTAGTAGGATACTAGTTTGATTGTCTCCAGGAATGACATCAGGGTGAGGATGCTCATTACAGGATTTTATTTTTTTATTTTTTTTTAAAGATTTTATTTATTTATTTGAGAGAGAGAGAATGAAAGAGAGCACATGAGAGGGGTTAGGGTCAGAGGGAGAAGCAGACTCTCTGCCGAGCAGGGAGCCCGATGTGGGACTCGATCCAGGGACTCCAGGATCATGACCTGAGCCGAAGGCAGTCGCTTAACCAACTGAGCCACCCAGGCGCCCTCATTACAGGATTTTAGCCTATATCCAAGCTCTGAACAAAGTGGGGAGAAGTAAAGGATGGTGCTGCCGGGGAGGCAGGGTCGTGAGTGCACGCCCAGATGTGCGCCCATGCCCTCTATTGGTAACTAACACACTTGTAACTTCCCTCTGGATAGTTGTTGGCTTCTTACTGCAGAAAGCTGTTGTTGATTTTGGTAAGAATTGTTTTCTCAATCCGGGCAAGTACCTAGCACAGTCTCAAGTATGTACTCTATAACCAATACCTGTTGGCTGAATACATGAATCCTTCAACATGTCTTGAAAATAAATGTATTAATATTATAAGACCCAAGGCTTACTCTGTTGCAGTCAATAGGGGTTAAGGACTTGTCTCCTCAAAAGATATTGTCATGTCACCTGTGTTATATATATTCAGAACATTCTTCTGAGGCAGGATACTGTCAGACAAGGGGGCAGAATGCCATGTGATGGAAGGTTTCACTGCTCAGCCCCTGTTGGAATGAGTGATGGAATTGTAAGAAGTGAGAGACCTAAACAGTATGGACGTTCCTCAAAAAGTTGAAAATAGAGCTACCATATGATCCAGCAATTGCACTCCTGGGTATTTACCCCAAAGATACAAAAGTAGGGACCCGAAAGGCTACGTGCACCCCGATGTTTATAGCAGCAATGTCCACAATAGCCAAACTGTGGAAAGAGCCAAGATGTCCATCAACAGATGAATAGATAAAGAAGATGTGGTATATATATAATGGAATATTATGCAGCCATCAAAAGGAATGAGATCTTGCCATTTGCAACGACGTGGATGGAACTGGAGGGTATTATGCTGAGCGAAATAAGTCAAACAGAGAAAGACATGTATCATATGACCTCACTGATATGAGGAATTCTTAATCTCAGGAAACAAACTGAGGGTTGCTGGAGTGGGGGGTGGGGTGGGAGGGATGGGGTGACTGGGTGATGGACACTGGGGAGGGTATGTGTTCTGGTAAGCGCTGTGAATTGTGCAAGACTTGAATCTCAGATCTGTACTTCTGAAACAAATAATGCAATATATGTTAAGAAAGAAAAAAAGAAGAAGAAAAATGTAGCAGGAGGGGAAGAATGAAGGGGGGGAAATCGGAGGGGGAGAAGAACCATGAGAGACGATGGACTCTGAAAAACAAACTGAGGGTTCTAGAGGGGAGGGGGGTGGGAGGATGGGTTAGCCTGGTGATGGGTATTGAGGAGGGCACGTTCTGCATGGAGCACTGAGTGTTATGCACAAACAATGAATCATGGAACACTATATCTAAAACTAATGATGTAATGTATGGGGATCAACATAACAATAAAAAAATTAAAAAAAAAAGAAGTGAGAGACCTGCTGTTACAGAACTTTTCTTGCAAGAAAGGAATTTGGGGATTTGACAATAATGAGATGGACAGATGAGATAAAACTAGCACACACATTACGAGCTTCTTGGGGGTGGCAGTTATTTACAATCATTCTGTCTCCCCAGACACCCGACAGCATGCTTATACTTGGTGTGGGATAAAGATGGTGGGTAGGAGGCAGAATCCCATACCGGTTATGAGCTTGAACTTCCACCTCAGAGCAAGGCTTGGCTCATTCTCTTACGCTGTGTGTGATGTCACGTACTTACTGAACCTCCTGACGTTATTTCTTCTCTTACTAACAGATATTTTATTGATTACATCACTTATTCAGGGTAAGTGGATGATCGGGTTCACTGTCTTCCTTTCTCTACCTGCTTTGTGTGCTGAGATGTTTGAACTAAATAAGCAGGCTCCTTTGTTCTCTGGCTTCTGGTTGGGTCTGGCCAGTGGGAGGTATCATCAGGATATGAACAACAGGTAGCAAGAGAGTTTGAGCTCTTGACTTCCTGGATTTCCTCCTTACCAGGTTATCTCTTGCTTCTGTAGGCCATGGCTCCTGGTACGGAGCCAACTCCCTCAGGCTGCTTTCTAAATTCTGGTAACTGTGCCCTCCTGCCAATGCTTCATGCTAGTAACCACTGTCCTTTACACTCACTCGCTCACTGTGCCATCTCTCGGGAGTTACTCCAAACCCTGCCCACACCTTTTCGCACAGTCTCTTTATTAAACTACCTTCAAATTGCATTTGTGTCTATCACCTGTTTGCTGTTGGGAACCTGACCCAAGTGACAACCTGTCTCAGAGGTCATTGTGAGAATGACATGATTGAGGTAGAATTTAAAACAATGATGGGCTCGTAGTGAGTACTCAACAAGGTTACGTATCATTATCATCATTTTTCTTTTTTACGGAGTATTGAGTTTGCCATAATAATTATTACTGCATTGTGTTAAATCTTAAAAAGG
Organism: Halichoerus grypus; assembly: GCF_964656455.1. Lineage (NCBI taxonomy): Eukaryota > Metazoa > Chordata > Mammalia > Carnivora > Phocidae > Halichoerus > Halichoerus grypus. The sequence goes on along the minus strand of NC_135713.1, from coordinate 134,768,396 downwards.
TGAGAAGGAAACAACTCATGTTGCAAAGGTTAAAAATGGGAACTGCAAGACAGAGGGAGAGCGAGGGCTAAGGTCAGCAAGTGCTCCCGTAGCAGAGCTAAAAAGTCAATTAAAGATTTCTGACTTGGTTTCACTGCACCGGCTGCATTGTCACCACACGTCTGGAAAAGAAAGTGACGACTTCCAAGTATTTAGTCACTTAAATCATCACCTACTTGGGATGATTGGGTGTGCTTCATGCAGCAAACCCTATTTGTGATCACTAAGTAATAATTGGGCTGAATCATGGATGTCTCCGCATCTTCAGCTTCATGACCATAAGGGCTGGGACTGAGCATTTTCACACTCAGGCCCTCCTGGTAGTTTCAGGACAGATGGTCCTCAGGACTGAATTTCTTCTAGGCTCTCGGGTGTAGATGTGCTTCTGTATAATCAAAGCTGAATAGGAGACCAGCATTATGATGCTCATGTAGTAGATTTTCTGCACATAACATTTTTCTGACTTCTGTCTTCGAGTTCTCATTCTTGAGTCCCATAAAATAGGTCACTGTGATATTTAGAGTCATCTTGTCTATAACATATAGTACACTGATTAAACCGTCTGTCAAGAATGAAAACTAACGGAGTCCCTGAAGAGGTAGGGGCCAGTGTGAAAACAAAACTTCCTGTGACTTCTCTCCATTTGATGATACATTTGTCGTAGTTGTTGAAATTCTGGACTGGATGGATGTATCTTTCAGTGGCTTGGAAAAATTGTGCGAGTGTTCTCAAACTAGAGAGAGTGAATTTCAGAAATGTCTCATTTTTACAATTAAGTAGAGTCAGGGGAGGCATAGAAATTTGAAGGGCCTTTTGATGTCAGTCCAAATAAGGATTTATATATTGTCCCTTTTGTTCAAGGAGCTGAGTAGAGAAAAAACATCTCTCGTTGCCAGAACTGCTGATGGTTCTGGAAGGAATGGTTGTCATTTGAACATTTGGATCTCTTTTTATGCTTTCACGTTTGGCTTTAAAGTCAACCCTAGGTAGGCTTCCTGCCTTCTTTCATTATAAAAAATATGCTTTTCATATATTGGGCACTTAGCAAATAGGAAGTTTTCTAACTCCTTATCTATCATCTGGGTATTTATTGTCTTTAAACTGTCCTTTCTGGATGAAATAGTACGTTAAAGTGACATCATGATCTCCCCGTTGATCCTAATGAAGCTTCCTGTTGCTTCATTTCAGCCCTTTACTTGTGCTTAGATTCCATCTCTTGCTATTTTTTTTGCCTCAAGTTAAGTGCAGTGGCATTTTCGTTGAGAGGAACCAGTGTATTCATAGTGTTCATTATTCTAAATGATTACGCTGTTGTCACCACATCAGTTGTGTTGACATGAGTACTAGTAACATGGGAATAAAATTAAATTCTTAGTCGATCGTACCAAAAATATCACGTTACTCTACCCAAGAACCCTCTGTGGCCGCTCGCCAAACAGAAGTAGTCATGAGTCCTTTAAAGCTGAGTAACTGATGGTGTTCACAGATGGAAGACACATTACTTTATGCAGTCGTTCTGTAAACACGCTTTGATACCTTTCCTTATGTAGACTCAGTCTTTTCCTTCTATGAACTTTCTGCCTCGTGGAGGAGAGAAGCTTGTTTGTCTGGAGTAGAGGTGTGAGCAAGTTACTAGGGAGGAGGAGGGAGCCGTGAACTCCACCTGAGATGGGGAGGCAGGTGGTCAGATTATCAAGGGCTTCCCAGGCAAAGGGACCTTTGATTTAGAGTTCAAGGCCAAATGGGTGTGTTCACCAGGCAGAAAATTTAGGGGAGGGCAACTTCACAGACTTGTGAAGTTTAAAGTATTTTGATGTGATTTCACGGTAAGATAGATGGTGTGGAGTGGCAGGAGAAAATGTCAAAAGGATGACTGAATTTTCATCAAATCTTCATCTGTTTCCCACTACGGACAAAGGGGGCTTATGTTTCTTTTTCAATGAGTGACGCTAATAAATAATCCTACATAGATTCTTGTGTCATCCATTCTCAAGGCTTATATTATCACCTGTGTTGGTAACTTCCAGATTTTTCTCTCTAGTCCTGGGCTAGAGATCCTCTTTGTCTTCTGGTCATGTATATTGTGATGTTTCATTGGCTCTCATAGTTTACACCCCCAAAGTAAATTCACCCTTTCCCTCAAAATCTTGGCTCTTCTTCCATTTCTTAATTGAGTAAATGGCCCCAGCTTTCAAGGAAATTATCTGTAATTTTTAACCCCCTGTTCTTTTAAATTCCCTAGTATCTCTAGCATCCCAATAATCAGTAAGTCTTGCTTTGTTTAATCAGTTACTCTCAACATCATTGACTGTTTTCCATCCACATTTCTAGTGTCTTTATTCAAGGTGTCATCATTTTACCCTTTGGTTACCATAGCAACCTCTCAACCCGACCCTACCCCTTTCTGATTAGTTCCCGCACTATTACCAAGTTGATCTTTCTAAAATTGATTGTGTCTGTGTTTGTGCCAGTAAATTTGTAATAGGTTTTCATTGCCTATGGATAAAATAAAAAATCCTTAGCATCACGTACAAGCCCTCATGATTGGCCCTGCACACCTATCCAGCCTCATGGGTCCCAGGCCAATCCCCCACCCCTCTCCAGACTTATTCAGTGACTTGAAGCTCCCTATAGTTTCTAGTCTTGTAGTTTCCTAGGAATTGTCCTTTTTCTGTTCCCAGACTTCTTACCCTGTGAACTCATTTCCCCTGCCTCCACCCAGATTGGGGTGAGGTGTTTCCACAACTGTGTGGTGATTACTTACTTTTTTTTTGGTCTCCAGTAGACTCACAGCTCCTCAATGCCAGGCTCCATGTCTCATTCATGTCTGTCATATTCCCAGTGCTTACCTTCATGTCTGGCACATAGTTATAGCAAAAATAAGAGTGTTTATGAAGCACTTATTAGAGACCAGGCAAAGTGTTAATTTATTTACATACATTAGTTCCTTTAAAAGGGAAAAACAACATCAGGCTCTGTTTTGGAAAGGGAACGTGGCAGAAAAGTGCAGATTAGGTAAGAGATTTGTTACAGGGAGTCAACCTAGGGTGGTTATTTTAGCAATTGAGAATTTAAAAGAGAACTTTACTAGTGTAGGAGCAGTAGAAGTTAAGTGGAGAGAATTTATTATAATGATTCTTAGAAATGCTGAATGGATGGATGGGTGGGTGGATGGGTGGAGAGCCCAGCACATGTTCCTTAGAACTTACCGTAGGACTTTAACTTATGAGTCTTATTAACCTTGGTGTGACAAGCTTATTAGGACTAGAGCAGCAACTCTCTGATGCAGGTGCAGAAGCAGCCTGCGTGGCAACATCCTGAGAGGAAACCAAGTCAAAAGCAGACAGGTTGTAAGAGAGGATTATGGGATGGCTTTTAAAAATAGATATTTAAGGTGCACCTGGGTGGCTCAGTCGTTAAGCATCTGCCTTCGGCTCAGGTCATGATCCCAGAGTCCTGGGATCAAGCCCCGCGTCGGGCTCCCTGCTCGGCGGGAAGCCTGCTTCTCCCTCCCCCACTCCCCCTGCTTGTGTTCCCTCTCTCACTGTCTCTCTGTGTCAAAAAAAATAAATAAAATCTTAAAAAAATAGATATTTAAAACTTTATAAAATTATTAGTTTCAAAATTTTTCAGATAGGTGTGGGAGTCTGTTAAATAATTTAGAATTTTTTCAATCAAAAATGAAGCTTTGAGCAAAGTAATCCTAAGCTTAGGGATTGTAGGCAGAGGGTAATGGTCAAAAGCGTGGACCCTGGAGTCAGAGTGCCTGGTTTGAATTCTTGCTCAGACATGTGCAAGCTGTAGGTCTTGGGTCCAATTCTTAATCTCTAAAGTTGCAGCACCATCTCCGTTAGGGTGTTACAACAACGAAGTGAAAAGAGGAAAGCGAGTGCCATTGTGGTATAGTGGGATGTGGTGGCCACTCATTGAAGTCTGGACTTACCTCCGGGTACAAACTTGATTGTTAGCAGTAGTGGGAAAGGGAGCATTTACTGCATTTGTGTTTCACCTTATGGGGTGTTTTTTTAAGGTTTTATTGATTTATTTGAGAGAGAGTGAGCAGCAGATGGAGAGGGAGAAGCCAGGGAAGTCAGAAAATATTTGTTGATTTAATGAATGACTGCCTAAACAATAATGAACAGTGAACAATGAATAAATGAATGAATGAATGAATGATAACCCCTTGAAGTATGGACCTAGTGAGGTTCTTCTGACTGTCTGCTTTTTTGCTTTCCCTCGTTTCTTTGATAGATCAACTCCATACATGCAGTGTCTTCCCTCAATTCTCTCTTATTCTCTGTACCTTTACCTTGTGTTACTTTTTTCTTTTGATATTTACCCCCAACCTATCCTATGTTTACTTGCTTTTTTATTGTCTGTCATCCCCCACCTGAATGTAAACCTACATGTGTAAGACTTGCCTTTGTTCACTGCTATATTCCCCAAAGCTGGTAGGGTGGCTGGCCCATAGCAGAAATTGAGTAAATATTTGTTGAATGAATAAGTGTACAGTTGGAAGCCCGTGCTTGGTAGAGAGTCTTAGGCAGGTTGTGTGGCCATGTAAATGTGTTTTTGTAAATACTGTTTGCTGAATACATTGGGATGCTTGTTTATGTTTATGAAAACATAAAACAAAACTGGGAAAATATGAGTGTCAGTGGAAAAATTTTAAATCACTCTCCAACTCTGAGGCAGTGATTTCAGATTTTGGTATATTAGCCCTTCCTGTATTTGATAGCATAATTATGTGTCTTCTTGGATATATTATTTTGTATCCTGCATCTTTTTATTTGGTATTGTATCGTCAGTATCTTTTTATGTTTTTACAAATGTTTTTGTAAAGATTTCTATTTAAAAATGATGGAGGAAAAGTACATTTCTCGCCACCTTCCAAACAATGACAGGTATAATGAAAAACAGAGAAGAAAATCCATATGTAATGAAACAAGTCATTAGCAACAAGCCCAGAGCACTTGAGAGATACCTGCCAAGCATGTCATGTTTGGATAGAGGTGAAGGAAGATATAAGAACCTACACTTATCATCTTGGACCTTGAGCAAGACCCAGACTTCCTTCAAATTCACTGCACTGCTGTGAACGACTTCTCCAGGGTCCCTGAGGTGTGGGACAAGACCGAGAGCTGTAGAGAGACTGTGGGAGAAGTTGGGAGTGACTCTGTCAACACCCAGATGTCTGCCACTGAAAGGCAGAGGATGGAACTGGAGGAGAAACCATTCTGATGCACCATTTTAATTTTCCTCTCCCTCACTTACTGGCTTAGGGAGCCTGGTCAAAGTGAAGGGCAGAAAGGAGATGGAGCAGGCAGCCATTGCTCAGAAGGACTTTGCCACAAGGCACATGGGAGCAAGCATTGAGAGGAGCTTGGGACAGAAGAGAAAGCCTTTCTGGAAGAGCCAACCCAGGCTTTTAGGGAAATTCATTACTTATTTCAGACTCCGAGAACATGCTAAGACACTAAATAGTATATGGTGAACTGAAAGAGTGAATACTTTTCCCCTGACCTCTTTGGTAGAGAGACATCGCCACTAGGGAGAAAAGAACCCATTAAGATTAGAACTAAGAATGAAATAGCTGAGCTTGTACAAACTCTGTGTAGTTTACAGATAGAGGTTAGCACAAAGATAGGAGCCATAAATCAAAGATTAAGCAACATGGCACAAAAAGGCATGTGTTTCTGTAATTGTAAAATGAGCTTTGTAGCAGAAGGGGAAGCCAAGCTTTTCAAATTTCTGGAATGTCACTGTTTATTTATGAGCCAAGATAAAACTCATTTTTAGATAAATGACTAAATTGAAATACTATAATGCATACCATTCAAGCGCTGTTATGGTTTAAAAATGTGACTATAAAAATGTCACATTATCGCAGAACCTATTTGTTGGTTAGGTGTTGTTCGAGTCCTATCTACTCAGTTTATTGACTCCCACTAGGCTTCACTACTGCCTGCGTTGCATAGCCAATACACAGTGACTACTGTGAAAGCAAGCTGTAGGCCTTTGTACTGCACACAGCCCTGAAGATCTCAGGACCTATTTAAGCCAGAGCTGAAGTTGTTGACCATGATATTCAATGAAGTAGATATAAGAGCTTTGCATTGACAGAGACCATTTGCAGTAAAGCCATGGGCTCTTCAAAATTCTAGTTCATGCTTGATTTGAAACTTTACATCTTACTTTCTAGTTTTTCTACCCCTGCCCTTGAGCACTCAAGCTATGATAATATCTCCCTACCGTATTTAACCAAGGCAGAGCTTACTCTATAACTCATTTAATAAAAACCAACACACGTCCTTCATATTGTATACCTTGCAGGTTATGAATTGAGATCTACTATCAATGTTAGTAAATTGCATTTTACATGTCCTTTGAGGCTGCAAATAAAATGTTTAGAGACAGATGACAATAAGAAGTGAGAAATAATGGAAGATGGAATATATGTTATGGTGGACATGGAAGAGTTGGCAGCCCCAAGAAGGAACAAATCAGTGTGGAAGGCTTGAGCTTTGTGAAGAGAAGAGAAGTTAATCAAGAGGATGAGTCAGGAAAAAAAAAAAAGAGAGAGAATGAGTCAGGCAACACCATGAGAGGATGCTGTGGCATGCTTTGCATTCTCCAAAGAAGTTACAAGAAGAGGAACATCAGGAAAATGCAATTACAATGGCGAACTAATAATAGGAAACATGTACGTACCATGTGCAGGCACCGACCTAAATGCTTGACATAGGTAAGCAGATTTCATCTTCATGGTAATCCAGTGAGGTAGGAATGATTAACATCTCCACTGTATAGATTAAAAAAAAAAAAAAGCTTAGAAAGTTAGAATAATTTGCTCAGGTCACACAGCTAACAAAGGCCCAGCTGGGATTTGAACCTGGGGACCTTAGATCCAAATCTGTGCTCTTAATCATTATCCTGTATTGTCTCTTTCAGACATGGGTAACAAATTCAGATGATTTATGGAGAGTTTAACTGTTTATTGTATGAATGAGTTGGCAGGCAAATCTTTGTTCAAGGTCAACACCAGAGTAATTCATACTCAAGAAAGGGCCAACAGAGAGGTGATGAGTTAAAGAGGGCACATGAGTTCATCTCAGTGGGATCAGGTAGTAAAACTGAGAGAGGGAAAACATAGGACGTATTAGAGAAAATATGTTAATAGCAAAGCCTTATCTGGAAAATGTGGATTCATATTAGAAAAATTCTTGTACAGGTTCCTTTTTGCAATTGAGAAATATTAAAAAACATGCTAATATTATGCACCTTTGCAGTAGTTCTAGATGAAGTAGCACATGCAATATTTCATTGTCACTGCTATTCAAATGTATAAAACACTGATTTTGGGTAATCCAGTAATTTGTGGATTATTCCTTCAAATTAGGCCCCTTGGGTGAAAGGGATACAGACCCTAAAGGTGTGGATTTAGTTATTGCAGTTTTCAGGAAATGTTATTAAATTGCCAGAGATAATATTAAATCAGTGTAGGTTTGGCCAGAAGATACTTTTAAATGCATTTGACAAAGTGCCTTCACTTTTAGCAACTATCACAGTTGAAAGGGTGAGAGGAAGACTTCAAGGCAACTCAAATACCTGTTTTCAAGCATTTTTCCCATTTCCATTTTCTTAACAACCAAGATACTGTTGAATCTTATTTCAATTAAAAACAAAACCTAATGTTTTAGCATTCATCTTTAGTGGAATATTGTTGTTGGGGTAGGGGTGTGGCGACAGTTCTGTAGAGAAGTTCGAGTTGTACAATTGCCAAGGACCCAAACAGTCAGCTTCATCATTGGTCATATCTAAGGTTTTGTCTTTACAATGTCAAAATAAATGTTCAGTTCTATTAACCATTCAAGTTTGTGAACATATAAGCAAAACTAATCATTGGGCTTCTTTTCTGTCATCTTTCTCAACCAGAGGTACCCATTTGAGGTTGTAGAGACCACAGATAGACCAGGTCTTAGGAGACATAAAAGATGTCTCAGTGATGATGGGTATAGGACACCTGATCTCAGAAACCTTTAAAGCAGGGGAGGGAGGCAAGATGATGGAAGAGTAGGGGACCTCGTTTCATATGGTCCCTTGAATTTAGCTAGATAACCATCAAATCACTCTGAACACCTATGAATTCAACCTGAGATGTAAGAAGAGAATTGCTGCAACTCTACAAATAGGAAAGCGACACTTTTTGTAAGGTAGGAGGTGTGGGGAAGTGAATCGGGGGAGACATATCTGAAGCTAAATGATGGGGCGAAGGAGCCTCTGTAAGCTGGCTACCAGAAAGTGATATAGCAGCGGAGTACAAAATAGGAACTTTTAGAAGTCTGCTCCTGTAAGGGATGTCCCTGCCTGAAAGGTGCTCAGGTGGCAAAGTTGGGCAGGATACTAGGTGGGACAGTGTGGTCTCAGGATCCCCAGAGTCACAGAAAGAACGGGGGTGCCTGAGTGTGGCAGAGTTCCCAAGCATTGGAGCGGGGAAGCTGGCTACAATTAATGAACCCTCAGTGGCCTCTCAGCTAGGTGTTGCCATAAACGGTGAACTGTGGCATGATCCAGCCATGGCCCTCCAAGCAGGGGCCCAGCAAGCGACAATGAGAGATCTAGCTCCTTCCCCTGGGGGTGGTGGCGTGGGTGTGCTCAGGATCAGGTGACCACTCTCCTTGCCAGGGCTGTGCAAAGGGCAGGCCCCTGGTGACCCTCCTCCCTCTCCCAGGAGAATCAGCCCACGTGCAGACTCCAGGAGTCTGCAGAGTTTGGTGCACACAGAAGTGAAGATTGCTTTTCCCTTAGGGTTTACTAAAGAGAGGGGACCATGATCTTTCAGTTCTGGGGCTGGAGATCGGGGCCCCGCCATTTTTATTTTCATCCTCTGAAACAGTGGGCAAAGCTTTCAGTGAACAAAAGCCACATAGAACAACCCGAAGCAGCTTACACTGAGCCTGGTCCCCTGGCAAGGGGCACTGCAACTCCGCCCAGGCAAAGACACCTGAGAGTCAGTGCAGCAGGTCCCTCCCCCAGATAATCAGCAGGAACATCAGGGGAATACCAGCTTTGCAGAGCACACAGAATTGCAAAACTCCAGCACTAGGGGAAAATAGTATATAGAATTCAAGATTTTTCTCATGTTTCTTTTATCTTTCAGTTTAAAATTTTCCTTTTCTTTTTTCTCTTTCCTTTTCAACTAGTTTCTTATTTTATGAACCTTTGTTTTTAAGTGTTTTTTTTTTTTTTAACTTTCAGTTTCACATTTACATTTTATAGATATATTCTTCATTATTGGCTTCCTTTCACTGTGTTCAATTTTATTTTTGTGTAGATATAAGGTTCGCTTTATTTACAATTTGGGGATTTAGTGTCTTCTAACAAACAGATCAAACTACATCCAGGACCAAGTGGATCACCCTGTTTGTCCACCTGGAAGATTATATTCTCTCTTTATTCCCTTTTGTTTGTTTGTTTGTTTCTTACCTCTTCAGATCTGTCTAGTGTGTATTTCACTTGGGTCATGGTTGATATTTTTTATTTTGTTCTGGGAAAAATGACTAGAAAGAGGAATTCACAAGAAAGGAAAGAACCAGAGGAATACTCTCTGCCACAGATCTAATTGATCTGGATATAAGTAAAATGTCAGAGCTGGAATTCAGGATAACGATTATGAATTTTCTAGCTGGGCTTGAAAAAAAGTGTAAAAGACACTAGAGAATCTCTTAGTGCAGAAATAAAATCTACTCAGGCTGAATGTACAAATGCTTTAACTGAGATGCCATCTAAAATGGATGCTCTAACAGCTAGGGTAAATGAGGCAAAAGAGAGAGTCAGTGACATGGAAGACAAGATGATGGAAAGGAAGGAAGCTGAGGAAAACAGAGAAAACTAATGGACCGTGAGGGGAGGCTTCGAGAAATCAACAATACCATAAAGCAAAACAGTATTAGAATTATTGGGGTACCAGAGGAAGAAGAGAGAGAGAGGGAGAGAGAAGGTATATTTGAGCAAATCATAGCTGAGAACTTCCCTAATCTGGGGAAGGAAACAGGCATTGGAGTACAAGAGGTAGTGAGAACGCCCCCCAAAATCAATAAAAATAGATCAACAACCAGACATACAATAGTGAAGCTTGCAAATATTAGAGATAAAGAGAAAATCCTGAAAGCAGCTCAAGGCAGGAGCACCTTAACCTAAAATGATAGAACATTAGACTGACAACAGACCTATCCACAGAGACCTGGCAGGCCAGAAAGGGCTGGCATGATATATTCAGTGTACTAAATGGGAAAAACGTGCAGCCAAGAATACTATATCCAGCAAGGCTGTCATTCAGAATGGAAGGAGAGATAAAGAGCTTCCAGGAGAAGCAGAAACTAAAAGAATTTGTGATCACTAAACCAGCCCTGCAAGAAATATTAAAGGGGATCCTGTAAGCAAAGAGGGAGCCCAAAAGTAACAAAGATGAGAAAGAAACAGAGACAATCTACAGAAACAGGGGCTTTACAGGTAATAAAATGGCACTAAATTCATATCTGTCAATAGTTACTCTGAATGTAGATGGGGTAAATGCTCCAATTAAAAGGCACAGGGTATCAGATTGGATAAAAAGCAATATCCATCCATATGCTGTCTACAAGAGATTCATTTTCAACCTAAAGACACCTCCAGGGGCGCCTGGGTGGCTCAGTTGGTTAAGCAACTGCCTTCGGCTCAGGTCATGATCCTGGAGTCCCAGGATTGAGTCCCACATCAGGCTCCCTGCTCAGCGGGGAGTCTGCTTCTCCCTCTGATCCTCCCCCTCTCATGCTCTCTGTCTCCCATTCTCTCTCAGATAAATAAATAAAATCTTTAAAAAAAAAAAAGACACCTCCAGATTGAAAGTGAGGGAGTGGAGAACTATTTATCATGCCATTGGACCTCAAAAGAAAGTTGGGGTAGCAATCCTCATATCAGACAAATTAGATTTTAAACCAAAGACTGTAGTAAGGGATGAAGAGAGACACTATATCATAATAAAGGGTCTATCCAACAAGAATATCTAACAATAATAAGTATTTATGTTCCTAATTTGGGAGCAGCCAATTATATAAACCAATTAAAAATGAAATTAAAGAAACACATTGATAATAATACAATATAGTAGGGGACTTCAAAACCCCACCCACAGCAATGGATAGATGACCTAAGCAGAATATCAACAAAGAAACAAGAGCTTTGAATGACACACTGGACCAGATGGACTTCACAGATAAATACAGAACATTCCATCCTAAAGCAACAGAATACACAAACTTCTCGAGTGCACATGGAACATTACCCAGAATAGATCACATACTAGGTCACAAATCAGGTCTCAACAGGTACCAAAAGACTGGGATTATTCCCTGCATATTTTCAGACCACAATGCTTTGAAACTTGAACTCAATCACAAGAGGAAATTTGAAAGGAACTCAAACACTTGGAGGTTAAAGAGCATCCTACTAAAGAATGAATAGGTCAATGAGGAAATTAAAGAAGAATTAAAAAATTCATGGAAACAAATGAAAATGAAAACACAACTGTTCAGAACCTTTGGGATATAGCAAAGGCAGTCCTAAGAGGGAAGTACATAGTAATACAAGCCTTTCTCAAAAAATTAGAAAAGTCTCAAATACACAAGCTAACCTTACATCTAAAGGAGCTGGAGAAAGAATAGCAAATAAAACCTAAACCCAGTGGGAGAAAAGAAATAATAAAGATTAGAGCAGAACTCAATGAAATAGAAACCAGAAGAACAGTAGAACAGATCAATGATACTAGAAGCTGGTTCTTCGAAAGAATAAGATAGATAAACCCCTGGCCAGACTTACCAGAAAAGAGAAAGGACCCAAATTAATAAAATCATGAATGAAAGAGGAGAGATCATGACCAACACCAAAGAAATACAAACAATTTTAAGAAGCTATTATTAACTATATGCCAACAAATTAGGCAATCTAGAAGAAATGGATGCATTCCTGGAAACTTATAAACTACCAAAACTGAGACAGGAAGAATAGAAAACCTGAACAACCACGTAATCAACAAGGAAATTGAAGCAGTAATCAAAAATCTCCCAACAAACAAGAGTCCAGGGCTGGATGGCTTCCCGGGGGATTTCTACCAAACATTTAAAGAAGAACTAGTACCTATTCTTCTGAAGCTATACCAAAAAATAGAAAGGGAAGGAAAACTTCCAATCTCGTTCTATGAAGCCAACATTACCTTGATCCCAAAACCAGACAAAGACCCCATCAAAAAGGAGAATTACAGCTGAATATCTCTGATGAACATGGATGCCAAAATTCTCACCAAGTTCCTAGCCAATAGGATCTAACAGTACATTAAAAGGAATATTCACCACGACCAAGGGGATTTATTCCTGGCCTGCAAGGGTGGTTCAACATTCACAAGTCAATCAACGTGATACATCACATTAATAAAAGAAAAGACAAGAATCCTATGATTGAAGCAGAAAAAGCATTTGACATAATACAGCACCCTTTCTTGATTAAAACTCTCCACAGTGTAGGGATAGAGGGAACATACCTCAATATCATAAAAGCCATCTATGAAAAGCCCACAGCTAATATCATTCTCAATGGGGAAAAACTGAGGGCTTTTCCCCTAAGGTCAGGAACACGACAGGGATGCCCACTCTTACCACTGTTGTTCAACATAGTACTAGAAGTCCTAGCCTCAGCAATCATACAACAACAACAAAAATAAAAATAAAAGGCACTCAAATTGGCAAAGAAGTCAAACTCACTCTTTGCAGATGACATGATACTTTATGTGGAAAACCCAAAAGACTCCACCCCAAAATTGCTAGAACTAATACAAGAATTCAGCAACATGGCAGGATATAAAATCAATGTGCAGAAATCTGTTGCATTTCTATATACTAACAGTGAGACAGAAAAAAGAGAAATTAAGGAATCTATTCCATTTACAATTGTACCAAAAACCATAAGATACCTAGGAATAAACCTACCAAAGAGGTAAAGGATCTTTACTCTAAAAACTATAGAACACTTATGAATGAAATTGAGGAAGACACAAAGAAATGGAAAAACATTCCATGCTCATGGATTGGAAGAATAAATATTGTTAACATGCCTATGCTACCTAGAGCAATCTACCCATTCAGTGCAATCCCTGTCAAAATACCATCAACATTTTTCACAGAGCTGGAACAAATAATCCTAAAATTTGTATGGAACCAGGAAAGACCAGAGGAATAGCCAGAGGAGTGTTGAAAAAGAGAAGCAAAGCTGGTGGCATCACAATGCTGGACTTCAAGCTCTATTACAAAGCTGTAACCATTAAGACAGTATGGTATTGGCACAAAAACAGACACATAGATCAATGGAACAGAATACAGAGCCCAGAAATGGACCCTCAACTCTATGGTCAACTAATCTTTGACAAAGCAGGAAAGAATGTCCAATGGAAAAAGGACAGTCTCTTCAATAAATGGTTCTGGGAAAATTGGACAGCCACAAGAACCATTTTCTTACACCATACACAAAGACAAACTCAAAATGGATGAAAGACCTAATGTGAGACAGGAATCCATCAAAATCCTAGAGGAGAACACAGGAAGCAACCTCTTCGACTTCAGTCACAGCAACTTCTTGCTACACATGTCTCCAAAGGCAAGGGAAACAAAAGCAAAAATGAACTATTGGGACTTCATCAAGATAAAAAGCTTCTGCATGGTAAAGGAAACAGTCAACAAAAATAAAAGCCAACCTATGGAATGGGAGAAGATATTTGCAAATGACAGATAAAGGGTTAGTATCCAAGATCTATAAAGAACTTATCGAACTCAACACCCAAAGAACAAATAATCCAGTCAAGAAATGGGCAGAAGACATGAACAGACATTTCTCCAAAGAAGACATACAAATAGCCAACAGACACATGAAAAAATGTTCAACATCACTTGGCATCAGGGAAATACAAAGCCACAATGAGATACCACCTCACACCAGTCAGAATGGCTAACATTAACAAGACAGGAAACAACAAATATTGGTGAGGATATGGAGAAAGGGGAACCCTCTTACACTGTTGGTGGGAATGCAAGCTGGTACAGCCACTCTGGAAAACAGTATAGAGGTTCCTTAAGAAGTTAAAAATAGAGGTGTCCTGCGACCCAGCAATTGCAGTATTAGGTATTTACCCCAAAGATACAAATATAGTGATCCAAAGGGGCACCTGCACCCCAGTGTTCATAGCAGCAATGTCCATGATCACCAAACTGTGGAAGGAGCAAGATGTCCGTCAACAGATGAATGGATAAAGAAAATGTAGTATATATGTACAATGGAATATTACTCAGCCATCAGAAAGGATGAATACCTACCATTTAGACTGAAGTGGATGGAACTGGAGGGTATGATGCTAAGTGAATAAAGTCATTCAGAGAAAGACAATTATATGGTTTCACTCATATGTGGAATGTAAGAAACAGCACAGAGAATCATAGGGGAAGGGAGGGAAAACTGAATGGGAAGTCATCAGAGGAGGAGACAAACTGAGGGTTGCTGGAGGGGAGAAGGGTGGGGATGGGGTGACTGGGTGATGGGTATTAAGGAGGACACGTGATGTAATGAGTACTGGGTGTTATACGCAACTGATAAATTATTGAATACTACATCTGAAACTAATGATGTACTATATGTTGGCTAATTGAATTTAAATTAAAAAAAAAAAAGGAAACCTTTAAAGCACACTGAGATTTGGTGGACGGTTTCTCTGGGCTACACTGTTGCACATCAGGTCCCCTGGAAACACTGTGTAGGAAGTTGATTAGAGAGTTCTCTTGAGATCAAGCCCTGTGGAAAGAAGGGAGGGCCACAGAGGTGGTTAGAAGTAGTGGGGCTCCTGTGCAGGCTTGCCAAAGGCCTCAGTTGACCTGTGAGGAGCTCTGAAGCCTGGAGGGCCCCCTCAAGGGTATCGAGTTGGGACAGAAGAGCCTGGCGTGTATAACTCCATGCCAGCCAGTCGCTGGATGCAGGCTGCCCCTGGAGGGTGGCTCTCTCCAGCCAGGGACAATTCCCAGAGAAAGTCGACAGCTGAGGGCAACATCCTTTCCAGCAGCCAGGGAAGTAAGTCCTCTGGGTAACACACAATCGTGAACTGTGACTATTATTACCGAACTATTACAAACTGCCAAACTATTTGGAAATTTTAGGAAAACACTGGAAATAATTAAAAATAATATCTACATTTTATCCTTGACGTTGAGGTTATATATGGCGTTATCACAGAAACCTCATTTTACAAAGAAAATAAAGCTAAGAGAAATTTTGTTATTTGAATAAGTCTTTTTTTGCATGGGAAAGGGGGAAGAGGCCCTCTCTTTAGTTACATCCTGGTTATCAAGAGAATGTGTGTGGTGTGCGCGAGAGTGTGTGTGAAAGATCGAGCCACTTTTAATCTCAGCCACCGTATCAGGAGCTCAGTGAATTGAATCTGTGACTCTCCTGTGAGGAAGGTACTGTTGTCCTGATTCTACTGATAAAGAAACAGACTCACAGAGGTCAAGTGACTGGTCCAAGATCACACAGCTAATTAATGGTGTAGTCATGACTCTAAATCAAATCTGCCCAAATCAAAGCCCTTTTTCTTGATCCTATGCTCCATAGTTAGTTCTAATCCTTGAACTTTTGCCAGAGATTTTCTGCTTCAGTAGATAACTTTCTACCCTTGTTTTAATGATGTCTCCTTATCTAGGTTTCTGTTCTCCCTAACCACAGAAATTTGATACTTAAACCGAGTGTTTATCGCATTTGACCCTTGCCACAACTTCTCTAGATAAAAGGCAAGTATATTTATCCCCACCTATCCAGACGGTAGAGCCCATGGCAGTGGCCTGGCCTCCTGTGAAAGGGTCACTTCTAAGATGGCTTCTGCCCTATACTTCTGGCCCACTTAGTAGATGAGTTAGCAGGTAAGGGAAATTCGTGATGCAAACATGTGGGAGTCAGAGGTGAAGTTGGGTGTACTCATTCCAGAGCCCATGCTTGATTTCCTCTTCAGTGGGATTAACACAGAAAAAAGTGTGTGTGTGTGTGTGTGTGTGTGTGTGTGTGTGTGTGTGTGTGTGTGTAGTATGTACAGAAACAAACCAACCTTTAAATGACCCTACATTATAATCATTTCATTCATGATGAAATTTTGGAACCAGTAGAAAGAAATCACTGGTGTGGTCACTAGGAAAAATAGAAGCCTATAGACTTGAAGTATGTGACTTTTGGAATGAATCGAAACCTCATTTAAATTAGAATAACGTCCTGTGGGCTTCTCATTTGATGAGAATGCCTGAACTGTGTTCTCTTACACCGCGTTCTGTATTCTGAGAGAATACGATTGACTGCTCCCCACAGTTGCCTCAGGTTACAAATGAGGCAACAACCCTATTACTCTCTGACAGTCGACTTCCTCCAGTTGGTCCGACAGCACAATTGAAGTAGACAAAGTTCTCTTGGTCCTTTGCTTATTTTAATAGGGTACTGCTCATGTCAGACAATCCAAAAGGACTTTAAGACATTTCTCAGATTTTCGTATCATTTTTCATCCTCTATAGAAAAAAAAAAGGAATGAGAGTCACTGTAGTCTCTTTCGTCACATATATTCTTTGATGAAGTAAATGACAAATAATCTCAATGTAAAGTGTCTTATGCCTTTTCTCAGGCGCCTATTACTTTATTCGTATGTCTTTGGTTTCAGCTCAGATTTTAATTTAATGGAGGATTTCAGGAACAGCTGGATGGAACAGATATTTTCCCATGATGGATGCAGTGTTCCGTATATATTGTGTAACTCTGCATTATAAATTATTCGGGATTTTAGTATTAAAAACAGGTGACAATGTGTTTGCTCTTTGAAATGCAGAAAGGAGGGTACTTTTATATAAACCCAGAGATTTGAATATATCATGAACACGCGCACATGCGGGTGCATGCACCAACAAACGCGAGTCAGCCACTTAAAAATACGCATTCACAATTTATCTATATTAATCTAAACGTCTGCAAACTGTACTATCACTCCTAGCAGTCAAGACCAGCTAAGGATCTATTACTCATTTTGTACTATTCTGGGTATTAAAATGGTCACAGAACTGCAGTAATACTGTTTCATATTTATACATGCATATCATGAAGTTAGGCTGACACTGACAATTTATAAAGGTTTATGAATGAGAACCACATTAAAGATGTCTTTGAGTTGTCTTTTTTGTTTCCTACGGTGAAGTCAGAAGTCAAGTACTAATAAAATACCTGGAAATTCATATACAATGTACCACGATTTAATAAAGACCTTTGGGTCACAATGTTATTTTAGATCCCTGTAGTATTTGAATGAGGTTTTGTGTGTCATTCAAGTCTGTTGGCCCAGGTCTTCAAGGGAATGCTCATTTCCTAAAACCTCTTTATGGGCTAAGCCTAGGAGTTGATAGCAGGACTCACAGGCACTTCTGCTTCTTCTAGGGGCAAGTACACTAAAGTCATGTGAGTACAGAGTCAGGAGGGTACTTGGAGACCCAGAGGGAGATTTGGGTATCATACAGTGGGAAGTGGTGGAAACTGGCAAATTGAATGATGTAGGTATGGTCTGAAGGAGGCAGCTGGGTTTGTGATCACTTGGGAAGGTAGTGCGAGTTTCTCCACATCTGATTTTTAAGAGAAGACAAAAATATGGATGTTTTTTGTAAAATGCCTTATTTTTAGAAGACCGAGTGGGCCCAATCAACCCATTATGTGGGCTACGTGTGGCCCAAAGGTCTCCGGTGTTCATATTCTCATGTAAGTCATGGAAACCTGAGTTGTCTTCCATTTTATATACATGGGATGCCAATATAGTTTAAGTAGGAAAAATAATAGAATCTTCAAAATAGAATCAAAGCCAGTTTGGGATAGGTTTAAATTTTCTTCTTCAAGTGTTAAAAAGGAGAAAAAAAGCATCTCTCCAGTTTTTTAGTTTAAGCCATGTATATGTAAGTATTTTTCAGCCAACTAAAGAAGGAGGGGGTGGAATCCTGTTTTATTTGGGATATTGTCTTTTATTATTGATTGGTCCAAAATTAGATACCAAATTTCCTCTTTCCCATTTATATCTCAGTATGAGATTTCCTGTCTTGATTCAAGCCTTTGTGGCCTGTTTTTATCTGATCATTTGTCTGATATCCTTGATATGTTTTTATAACATTTTTTACAGAAAATGTAAGTGCTATTTATGGAAAGAAAGCCAGTCAGCTGTGAAGGGTCTCTTGTGATTTCTCAAGTTGTTTTCACGTTCAACCAATACTGGCTTCTAGAACAGAAGTCTGAGAACTAGCCCTGAATGTTAGACCCCTGAACATGGGTTTCTTTCCTTTCCAAGTCTGTCTTCAGTGGCAGAGAGAAAAGATGAATGGGGATGGAAAATAGATGTGTGTCACTGAGCAGGAGGTTAATTATATTAATTTCAGACTCAACCCAGCTTGAAGACCATATAATAATCTATAAAAAATGGAATGCCAACATGGAGCCAAAGTATGATTACCTTTTTCTTTCTGAGAGCACAATATGTTAGAGTCATCAGGAGCTCATAAATTGCCCTTACAAGCAGTTTAGAAAAGGACACTGTATGAAGCCTACTTAGAATTGGAAACTGGGGAGATTCTTTTCCCTACTGCACCTGAGATATTTTTTCCATGTGTTGAGTTTCCTTTTGGTCGTTTAGTGGAGAACATGGAAATTCTGCTGGGCTTCTCCTGCATGTGATGGATGAGGAGGGGTCAAGATGCAATTGAGTTATTTTAAATACTGAAGAGCCAAGTGTAAATAGTCCTCTGCAGTGCTGTTTCCTCCTTGTATATGTGAATACAGGGATCCATCATGTTTCTCCCTCATTTGTACTAAGTTACCTGGTAATTACATCGTGGATGAGAATGGGAATTAGTAGAAGGAGTGATGAAACATTCCGATTTCTTCCAACACCGACCTCTCCTTCCCTCGCTAGGGAAGCTTTCGTTCTCTTCCTCAGTAAGTACTAAGAATCACTGGGCAACAGACCAGCAAGGACTGTTGACATCTCCAAGCAGAGGAATGGTTTTCAAAATATTAAGGCTCATGAAAGTAATTCAGAATGTCAGGTGATCTGCCCTTAAACTTTGTCCATGGCGCATATTATCTTCAGTATTTACTCTTCTTTGTCCTACAAACATAACTTCAATGACCCCATTTGTTAAAACATAGGAACACTTAACATTTCATTATCCCAAGGAAGCGCATGCTCCTACAATGCCATGGAAATCTTGAAGTAAATTTTACTGCCTTGTCACCTGCGTCTAGACAAATTTATTAGGCACTTGCTGATGGTGAGTAATACCTGTTTATTAAGCTGATTTTCAGGCTGCTTACAGGAGAGCTTCCATAAATTAGCTTTAGTACCTTAGAACTTAAGCTTAAACAGAGATTAGGCATTCATAAATTGAATCAAGTGATCATGGTGTAAGACGAAAGAAAAATGTTTTTTAATGCATTTTTGGCCCACCACCCCTCCCTTTCTTTCAACCCCAGGAGCCTGCTTTACCATAAAGAAGGACACATTTAAAGTTACAATCTCTAGTGCCAGAAATTTCTACTTTATGTCTTGGCTAACCAGTGAGGATAATCAGCACCTTGTCTCTCTTCAAACTGACAGTGTACATTTTTAAAGTGTTGAAAGAGAAGTATACAAAGCTCACAGGTTGAGCAGTCTCAATTCCCTGGCCTTGGTGAAGATTTTGAAACTTCAGTTGTTTTCAGTTGTCAGGGTAACTCACTGTTAATGAATCGGGCTACTTGACGCATTGGGTATTTTCTAGCTAATACAGAAAAATTGGAAGTGCATACTCTGAAATATAAAAATCGACTTTATTCATGGCAGCGTTCATCTTGTTGGGTTTAATGGTACCTTTCCTAAAAGGAACAGTCCGTTTCTCAGTTCAGTAAGCCTGTGAGCTGTTTACTATATTAAAAAGGCAAACCATGTAAAGACTCAGATTTTATCTTTTTGGGAATGAACCCAATCTCAGGTTTTAAATGAACTCTGCTTAAACTCTGTACTCTCACAAGTGCAATGACCCTCCCAATTTACTTTGCACTTTTATGTGGAAAACAGTAGGATTGCATATGCCTCCTATCACTTTGAAATTTTGCTGCCTTCAGGACCTCTTCAGAAGAGTAGTAACAACCTTTGTCTCTTCGGGTCCTGTGGGAAACCATGGTCTTTGGGCAGGGTCCACCATTTGAAACCCAGCCCTACTACCTTGGAAATGCTGGATAGGAAGAGATACATGGTGGTGTGGTGAAAGTAGCCAGCACTTAAATCAACAATACCCCATCCTGAATTTCTAGGGTCCTTTGTCTCTCATAAATTCACTTCTTGATTATGTCATAGCATCAAAAATTAAAGGAGTATAACATAAACTCGAAGACAGTTTCTCTAGCAAATTTAAATAAAACACGCTTTTTATCTCCAAGTCACCTTTCTCTCTCGGAGACTGGAATGAACTTCTGTGGATGGAGATGTGTGGGAGGTTTTGGGTTTTACCTGTGTGTGCCCACCGGCTGCATGTTCTCACATTGCTCTGGCTGGCATTGTTAAAACACCCAAAGTTAGCATTTTTTGGTTTTTCCTTTCCTCCTCTTCTACTCTTCGGGGGTTGATCCACTCTTGTCTGGTTGCCCAAGTACTTACATCAGAGCTGGATGGTTTGGGGGATGGAACCAGCCCTGCCCTGTTCCCTCCCAGTGGGACTCCCTGCTCCTAGCTCATAGGTCCTTATGTAGTGTCTACAGGGAGGACAACTGCAGGCTTCCAGGCCCTCCAGCAAGCCAAGATCTGGCATCTCTTTACCATGATTCAGATTGTTGGATATGGATTTGGATCTAAAGAAAAGGCAGGATCATTTCAACCCACTTGCAACTGCCAGTCGTAATTGAAGCCTACAGAGCGCCCAGTGGAGTTCAAGTATTTGCAGATGGTGTCTCATTTATCCTCATGTTAGTCCTCGGGGAAACTTGGATGGCCACTACCCCCAATTTACAGGTGAGCCAACGAGGCTTATAAAGAAGTCAGGGAACTTGCCCCTGGTTATTCCTCAGGTGAGTGGAATCAACCCTGGCTTCAGAGCCCAGGCGCTTCACGCCGCCATGTGTCCTCCCAACTGTCTCTTTCACTCACCGGGATGTAAATGCGTTCCATGGTATAACCCCCCTACTCTGTCACTTGTTTTCACGGCAACAGGATGACAGCAGGCCTTGCTCTTTTTCCAGTGGCAGAATGTTTAAGATACATGGTTCTTAGAGATGGTTCATAAGTGATTTTCGCAATGGATATGTGAAACTCTATCTCCATATTTGCCTCGAGTAAGAAACAAAATAGAATCTCTTCTCTTCCTTCCTCTTATACTTGTGATTACACTTGAATGGTAAGAGATGCCATGGCAGATGGCATCTTAAAATAGTGTTAGCAAATATGTTCAGGAGTTAAAATTACAGAAGTTGTTCATACCAACCAGATTTGCCAGTGACACAATAAAAACTGAATTTTTAATGTGGAAAGCTACTTGGGCACTTAGCTCTCAAGCTCAGTCAACCAAGTGTTATTTTCTGCTTGCTGCTTAGTTGTAGAGAGTGAAGTATTTGTTTAGAGAACTAAATTCTTGCCAGAGAGTCATTTTCTCGAGTTCCTCTTGATCTCCCCTCCCTTCTGTCATTAGAGTAGGAACACATTTTTAAAAAATCAGTAATTTGAACTGGGGACTGCTGAAATTCGTGTGAAGTTCAGTTACAGGATATTTGAAAGAATAAGAGTTTGGCTTTTATATGGAAGCAGTTATTTTATCTGAAGTAAGGACATGTTAGTAATTATATCTTGCTTCAATCCACCACTGAGAGTGTTGTGTAGATAACCTCTACGTGGACATTCTTAATGGATGCTGTGCTGTTGTTTTCTCTGAGGTAGGTAGTGAGGGTTTGGGAGAGGCCAAGCATGCCTTGTTCTCGATGACAGGATTTCTTTCTCAGCCTCGGTTCTCCTGACATTTTGGGACAGATCATTTGCCGTTGTAGGGTTGTCCTCCTGCATTGCAGGATATCTGGCCCCTGCCCACTGGATGTCAGCAGCCCCTTCCCCCCAGTTGTAACTATCAGAAATGTTTAGACATTGCCTGGCGTCCCGTAGGGACACAAATTACTCCAGATTGAGAACCATTGTTTTTTTGGTTCTCCACATGAGAAACCACAGTTAGGGATCAAAATATCCACTCTTTAGATGGCCAAGCTGAGGTGGAGAACATGTCTAACATCTGAGACTGAGGTGGATTTGTTTTGTCTTTTCAGACACCTCTGCCCAGCTGTCGTCTTACCGAGCCTTCCATAACCACTCTGTTGAGAAGTAGCACAACTCTGATGACCGTGCCCATTGCCCTCACCCTGCTCCAACCATCTTTCTAGCCCCCTCCTCAATCTAAAATTATATATTTAACTCTGTGTTACCTTTTGCCCCATTAAAATGTAAGCTACACAAGAGCAGGAAATTTGTGTTATATTCAGGACCGTAACCCCAGAGCATAGCTCAATGCCTGGCACCTAATTTGCAATCCATGACTGATTATTGGCTAAATGAGTCGATTATTTAGAGACACTTACTGCAAAAATGTAAAGAGTCATGGTATTAAAGATCACAAATACAGCTTAGAAGAAATTGTTGAGAAAATTTTTAATGAGGAAGAATGGCTTCACGTATGACACTTCGACCTAATAGTTTTATAATTAATTATTCCATAATTGAGACTTGGGTTTTTCCTTCATTTGATGTAATTAGTTTTACTGGAGCCTATTTTTCATGTCAAGAAAACAATGGCTTCAGACAAGAGAAAGCTTTGAGCTGTAAGGGAATGAGAGAAAGCCTAGATGATGCATGAAGTGAGAAGATACTAGGAAAATACCAACATTTCTTATACAAGCAGTCTTTGAAAATGTATCAGTAAGGAAAAGGCAGTTAGGTGGTTTCACTGGAAGGAATAAAAAGACAAATACAATATTCCTTTGAACGCTTGTTTTTTCCTCGCTGAATTAACAACCGAAGTTTGGAATTGAAAGCAAATAATTTCTCCACTGAGAGTTTAAAATTTTCATTCCATATTTTCAAAACTTTTCTTGTTTCATACTTACTTTTTCAGCTCCCTAAGTGTAACCAACTGCAACTATTTTTAAGTATCCTTACACTCGGCCTTTTGAATTAAAATATTTGCCTTTACTAGGAAATCTGCATTTCATCATAAAGATGGAACACAAAATCCTGGGCTTAGTTATAAGGCCCCAAGATGAATGGGCAAAAATGCTCTAAGGTTAGCAAAGAGTAAAGATACAAGTTTGACCAAATGTGTTTTAGTCTTGAAAATTATGGACATGTGTCCTGGCAAGGTGAAGAATGCAGCCCTTTCAGGCTGTGCCCTGAACACCACTGAAATTTTATATAACAAGGATGACCACCCTGGCCCTGGGCAGAGGCCAGAATTCACCAGTATTGTCCACAAAGGGGCTGTGGTAATTTATCTTTCCAAAAGTGTTAATATCAAATTTGTTGTTGATCAGAGTGCCCTCAGGTGTTTTGTAATTATGCCTCTTTAGTTCTTTCAAAGAACCTAATATTTCTTACTTTCAAACAAAGGATAATAGAATTATTAAGAATGCTAGATTTGTTTTGTTTTTGTTTTTTCTCTACATCTGCTTCCGGAGATATATGTGAAGTGCTGAAGAGTCTGGGAGGACAGCCCTAGGGCTGTGGATTGGGCACCTGTTTGTTGCCTCTTCCTTTATTTGCTGAGACTTAGAGAGGAGTTGACCCACCCAGTCTCGCACAATGTGTTACTGACAGATCCATCACACTTGACCTCTCATGATCTCTGTCCAGTGTTATTCCCATCCTTCACTTACGGTATCATGTGACTGTGACTTATCCCTCGTGGATTATAACATTGCTCAACCCCTGGAGTCAGGATTTTTGGTAGAATTTTGTAATGATAATAAGATGAGCGGAGGTGACGGGGAGCAAAGAAACAAGAGAGAGCTGCCGTTCCCTTAAATTCTATCTGATGGCAGAACATTTTAGGAGTATGTGCACTCAACAGACATGCTAAGTTTCTGCTCGGTACAAACTATCAAAATCGGTGATATGGGAGATCCAGAGATGGGTATGATCTGGCCCTGCCCTCCAGGAAAGCATGCCTTCTAATGATTTTCTTCCTGGAGTCCATCCAGGGCAGCCCATCACCACAGACCTTTCTAGAAGTGCTAGAGATTCAAGAATGTCATGCCCCCTGTGACTTTTGGAGACCCAACAGAATTACACTGTATGGTTTGGCTAGTAGCATTTTTGTAGGTCTTTAGAATTCAACCTCTCAGAGATTTTTTTTTTAAACTCAAAACTGCATTTCATTTATCCCATGGTTGGGTCTGTTTGGCTTTTTATTTTCTAAGTACATTAACATCACTAAATGAGGTTAAAAGTAGGATTCCAGTGTTAGAGATGAGGGAATAGAGCTTGTCTCAAATAGCTGATGATTTTTCCAAAACTGAAATGAAATTTCCTCTTTTCTCTCTGTTCAAGTAGAAGGCAATTTGACCAGTAAGTACAACTACATCCTGTCTCCTGTAAAGCATAGATTTATGGACTAATACAGTGTAAGAGCTGTAAAATTATTAGAGATGACCTAGACAGCTAAATCAGTAGCCACTTAAATACACGTCTTCCTTCTTGCCATTGAATAATAGGACTCTCACATTCTTTCCTAATAACTTACTTGAATTTGTGTAAATGAAAGTAGGGTTGATATGATCTATTTGCAGGCCTTCCGACATGTCCAGTCCATGGTAGTATAAAGACAAGAGGTCAATTTTAAAACCTTTTAGTAGCCACACAGCAAGTAATCATTTTATTGACTACTGAGGTATTTGAACTGTGGGGTTGTAAGCGAAACTAATGATACGGGTGTAATTATGGATATAATGAAAGCACTTGTCAATGGATTGTTTAAGTTTTTTTTTTTTTAATCACATTAACTATATTATCAAATAATTAGAACAGAGTTTGAGGCAGGCTTTCCAGGAATGATTCCCAGATGTGAGCGAGCTCATTTTTATCATTAGATTGGAGGTAACATTTTAATGCAGCTAGAGGAAAAGAAAAAAGTACTCCAGTAGAACCTTCAAGAAGCTGGGTGTTATTTAACTTTCTTCATTTTACCCACAAATTATTTGAAAAGATAGACTATGAATTCTTTGTCATCCATAATACACTACAGCTTTCTGGAAGGACTGTGTGAGAAATGCTTTTTAAAACTTGTTGGGATAAAGTGGCAATCATAGCATCTTGACAGCAAAGAACATCTGTTTACCAGGTCTGCTTTCTTTGCCTGGTTGTAGGAGTGCTTGAGGGAATGATTTCTTTTTTGTGTCTTGACAGGATTCTGTGCTCAAAGCCAGACTGTGAAGATAACAGTAGTGTGTGTGTGTGTGTGTTTGTGTGTATGTGTATGTGTACGTGCAGAGCATGCTGAAATCCGAAGCATGGCCACATAAGAATACGTTCCATTTCAGTAGATAAGTGGGAAGTCCTTGGTACTTTCCCATATGGGTAGATACCCTCAATTTGGAAAAAATTAATATTAATTTTCCTTTGTCTCCCTTGTAATTAAGTTCTCAATTTCTAGACATGCCTCACATTTTTAACTAAAATGATGCATTCACAGTGGTACCTTGGAATAACGAGCACCATATTCAGGCAGTTCTGTTTCTGTCTTATTTGTAGAATATTGTGAAAAGAAGTATCTTATGCTTTTTTGGCCTGAAATTGAACTCTGAAGTTTTTTAAGGGAGGGAAAAGTTGAATTCGGGAAACATTCATCCTCATTTTCTCCCTGATGCCAATTTTTTATTTAAAATATAAAAAATAAAAGTGTTTCTCTTCCTATTTCTCCTTTTTCCCCAGCCTTTGAATATTCAATATTACCAAGTATGTAATAAGCAAACCAAATTATAGCTAATTTGTTTTTACCTCTTAAATTAAAAGTGATTTTCCATATGTAAAGTAGTACAAATATTAATCATTGGTTATATGTACATTTTGTTAAGTTTCTGGGATTCCCTCCTTTGTATCAAATTCCAAGGGACATATATGTCATTCAAAATATTTTCACAATTGGGATACAATTGAAAAATTTTATATTTCCATGTATTTTATATGTTGCTTAAAGAAATGTGAAACATGGAAACCACTATTTACAAAGTTTATTCATTCATATTAAGATATCTTTGTTCGTTAAAGGAAAAAAAGATATGTAAGACCTGGCTTTCACTTTCTGGGACACTAGTTAGGGAATTATGATTTTTTCATTACCTTGATGTTCTTAAATAAGTGATGTGGTAAGCCCTCAGCGTCTTAGTCCTCAAGTACAGTTACAAGGTAAGCTGTCATAAGAGGACAATGTTCATTGAAGAAACAACTAGTTATAAAAATAGCCTTCAAGAACCATGTTAAATTAATGTCTCTTTTCATCAGTTTTGGGCTGATTATAAGATGCTTACAGCAATTTAATGCAAAAAATGCAATGCTAAAAATGCAGTGCACATACAATCCATATAACAAAGCACATTGATTACAAATTTATTTATTTTTTTGTAAAGATTTCATTTTTTTAAGTTATGTCTACACCCAATGTGGGGCTCAAACTTACAACCCTGAGATCAAGAGTCACGCTCTGCCAACCAAGTCAGCCAGGCATCCCTCTACATATTCTTTAATTCAAAGAAATTGATGTTGGAAAACAGCATCAGGACATCAGTGGACATAAATCCATTGATAAATGAGGACCCATCAGAGTTATACCAATGAACAGTTTAAAATGAAAGAACTAAAATGGATGAGGACATAAGTTAGATGTTTCATAAGAGAATTATTTCGGAATCAAGGGATAAGAGGAACTTGGGGAAATTAATAACATTTTTGAGAATTCTTTGCATACAGTTCTAGTTTAAGCAGAACTGTTGTATAATTTTGTCAGAAAAGAAAAATTTGAGGGGTGCCCAGGTGGCTCATTTGGTTGGGCATCTAACTCTTGATCTCAGCTCAGGTCTTGATCTCAGGGTCATAGGTTCAAGCCCTGAGTTGGGCTCCATGCTGGGCATGGAGCCTACTTAAAAAAAAAAAAAAAGAAAAATTGTGTCCTGAAAAATCAACCCTTGATTCAATCTTTACTCCAGTTCATAGCCACAAGAACAGACTAAACTTTATTCCTTATGATATAATTTTAATGAATTTATTTAAGGTAATAACCCAGCATGATTTTTTTCACTATTTCTCTGAAAAAGTGGGTTGGCCTTTTCCTGTTACCAATTTTCCTCTAATAATAAAAACCTCCTGCATAAAGCCACCACTCTGAGTTATCCGTCACCAGTAATTATGAATAGTGCCTTAGTTGACCCCTGCCTTTAAAACCCTAATTATTTCTTTGTCTCTTCTCAGAATATTAATTTAGCACAGTGATTCTCAACTCTAGTCACACTTTAAAAATACTTGAGGAGTCTTTTGGAATATGGATGGCCTGGGTGCACTCCCAGAACATTTAAATCCGAACCTCAGTGGGGCGGTGCTTGAGGTGAACTCTTTTGAAAATTTCCCATGAGATGCCAGTGAGTGCTGCTGATAGGACATCAAGAAGGTATTAAAATTTCCAACAATTAGCTTCACAACCAAAGAAAAGGTATGATAGCATTTCTTTCCCCTTCATACCATTTTTTAATACATTGAAAACTTCTAAGGTTTCCCCTACTACTATTCCCCCTACAAGTCAAATTTGAAAAAGTAATGAGAGCTTATTAGGTCTTTTTTTGACCAGAAAGAGAAATATTCTTAAGCAAGGGAACTCATTTCTGTATTTTGAAAGCTATTTCTTTAGTTTGATCTTCTCTCCTGTGTTTGCTCTCTCTGGAGAAAGTATCATATTCATACTGGTATTTCTGAGAGATTGAGGACCCTTCAGGAAGGACTTCTGCGGACTCCTCACACCTCCCCCTTTCTCATCCCCTCTCCTCTGCCATCCCATCATGCAGCCTCCTCTAGCCACCCAAGCGTACCCTGTTTCCTAAATCTGTGGTGCTTCATCCAGCCGTAATGCTTTTGATGGAACTCTTCTCTGCCCATGGCTGTCTTGCTCATCTGCCTATCCCAGTCCTCCCAGTTAGCCTCTAGAACACCTCCCAACTTCCAAAGCCCTTTCCACCCACATCAGCCGAATGTTCTCTAGAAAGATCAACTGCATTGTATTCTTCCCTACACGGATTTTCCAATTTGCTTATACTAGAGAGATAGTGAGTTCTTTATTAGAAAATTATTGAGGAGGACGTAATGGGGGGAAGAGGGAATCTCAAAGTTGCGTTCACCTATAATAGAAGAATATTCTGTGTCTTGGTCATGTTGTATTTCTGCATTTTGAGCAACTTAAGAATGGCAGTATCTGAATCCAGGGGTCTGTCCCAGCTAAAGACTTGTAAATACATAAATAAGGTGGCTGATTTATATGTTTTAGAGGAAAGAGATATCAGAGGTAATTGTGTAAGTTCCTTTCGAATACAGAAAGTAATTTCTTTCTTAATTCAGTTCCAGCTAACGGATTTTTTTAAAAATTGGGATGACATAACTTTTTCATACTATCATTTTACTTCAGTGTACACTAAGTGGGTCTGATAGTTTAGATTTGTGCATTCCTTTCCTGCCCAAAGAATAATGCCTTACAAAGGGCTTATAAGGTTTAGAGTTTAGCTTGAATCATTGTTGATGATGAGGGAGGTCTTACAAATCATCCTTCTGTATTTTAGCTCAGATTCTGACTCACAGCTCATCATTGACCAATCTTAATTGCATGGGTTTTGGGCAACAATCATGTTATCTTAAATTTTTTGTGCTTATCTGTGCCACAAATCCTGGAGATCACATAATATGTACGATGGGGTTAGGAGACAGGTCTCCAAACCACTCTGTGACAAAAAGGTGGACCCCTGATGAGAATGTGGAGTGAAGGGAAGGTATGAGATGAGCTCTCCCACGGTGAAGTAGGGAGAATAGATTGGGTGGTACCAAAGGATTTCTTGAGGCTTAACAGAAGCCAGAACACCAGAGATCATGTAATAGCTAAGACATTCAGTATTTATTCTTGCTTATAGTGTTGAGTGCTGTTTGCTTTCTTTAATACTAAAGAGCCTTGTTAGACACATTAACTATGGTCCTAGTGCATCACTTACAGTAACCCAGATCTTATTTTACTCTATCTGCTGTAGCTCCAACATTTTTCTCTTGATTCGGCGTATTTACTTTTGTGTTTTCTCGCATATGCAGTGTTAACCCTTTTGCATGTTTTGTTACCCTGCCTAAATTCTGTTTTCTGATATCTTCTCTATTCTTTTAATATCTTCTTTTCCCCCACTAATAGATGTGCTTTTTGATTCCAGAGGTTAATTAAGAATGTGAACCAATGAAAGACATACTATTCGTTCTGTAGTGGTTTTGCACTTAACATAACCAGTAAGCAGCTTTTTATATTTCGCATTTAATGTCATTAGGACCCAGACAGGCCTGAACAAAGGGCACTAATCAGCAGTATGCAACATCTTCTCTCTGTGTTTGGACCCAGCTGTAACTGGGATGTTTGTACTGACCACATGGAGAAAGGCTGGCTGCTTAGCAAACTTGGCCAACCCTAACTTGAGCCAAAAGAGTGTGTATACAGTATGTTGGCCGCGTACCAGAAGACCAGAAGATTGCCTTGCTCAGAAAGCAGGGTCTGTCAGTGAGGATAACCTCTTGTTTCCCAAAAAGCAAGACACTGATCTCACCCACTGATACCCTCTCGGAGGCCGGCCACGTCTGATTCATCTAATGGCTGTGTTGGAAGCAACAGGGCTTACGAATGATTGGCAAAGTGCAGTTTTCAAAATCTTGGATGCTCATTGTTTGTTAATGATGTTTTCAGAAACATATTAAATTGGTACATTTTGTATTTTCTGTGAAACTCCCTTGTTATCTTGTCTCTGCTCCTCTTATCAGATTTCACCCAAACCCTCCGAGAAAAATGAGTCCTTGTATATCACTTCTACCTTGTCATCAAAAATGACACCACTGCTTGTATGAAAATCTCAAAGGTCTTTACACAGTTCCTGGGCTTTAAAAAAAAAAAAAAAAGCTATATGTTTTTATTAAGTCTTCTTTTAAAAAATGTCCAAGATTTAACAGTTTCTTTTAAAATATTGGAGTTTCTATTGGGCTCTCTTTAATAGGGTTAAAATCTACTTTTTTGGCAAAGTTGTCTTCTCTGATTACTAAGTTTTCTACTTCTCTTCCTGAAGGACAAATTGCAAATATGAGATTCCAGCAATTTTTTGATTTGCAAGATTCTGTTGTACAATAAAGAGAAATCTTTCAGGACGACTGGGTGGCTCAGTCGGTTAAGCATCTGCCTTTGGCTCAGGTCATGATCCCAGGGTCCTGGGATCGAGCCCCGCGTCAGGCTACCTGCTCAGGGGGGAGCCTGCTTCTCCCTCTGCCTGCCGCTCCTCCTGCTTCTGCTCTCTCTCTCTCTCTGACAAATAAATAAAATCTTAAGAGAGAGAGAGAGAAACCTTTCTTCATGGTTCTCTGTGAAGTGTAGGAAAATAATTCCTCACCACAAAAGAGGTTTTTGGAGATTTTTAAAAAAACATTTTTAATCTCTTTAAAATTTCAGATAGCTTTTAAAAATTTAGTTATTTGACATTAATACATTGCATATTAATATAAACAATATACACTATTATTTTGAGATAAGATTTGACCTCATGGAATCCTATTCTAATGAAAGACGAAAGTTGGAAAGTAAATATTATTTACCCTGGTTTATAATATCCGAGTCTGAAAACAAAGTTTCAGAGATTTGTTTAAGCTTTAGATAAGTTTTCTTAATTCTGATGTCTTGTTCCCTTTTTTTTTTTTAACTAATTAACACTCTCGTTTACAAAATCAAAGATTATTCTTCACTGTCTGTGATTTTCCTATATATCAAATTTTTTTTTGTCTAAAAAGTACTTTATTTTGACCTTATTATATCTGGTCATTTAAGGAAAATAAAAGACAAAAGCTTCTCACTTTTGAAAGAGCTAAGTTTCTTTTTAATTTTATTTATCATGTTTGATTATTTTTAAATGTTTCTTGTTACTTAGATTAAGGAACCAAATATTATTGGAAAGTCACCCCGATCCTATCTTAATGAAATGTGTACATTTCCTTTGAGACAACTTTTTGAATTTTGCCTTCCCCAGTTCAGATTTGAAATACAGAAAAATAAATAAATTGCCAGGATATCTTTTACACCTAAATCAGCTTTGGAGATTTCATAGTCATGGGAAATATCACAAAGATAAATACTTTCATCTTGTAAAAGAGAAGTACTAGAAATAATTAGTTTTCTTTGAAATGTTACATTGTAAAAGTTCATGGGAAGAGCTGTGTAGCAAGCTTAGCCTCTCAGCCTTCCCTATGTTATAGCTGTACAGATAAATTGTTTTTAATATAAATATTTCTGAATTTTATGCTTTCATTGGAAGTCCCTGGATATTTGTCAATCCCCCCACTTTCCATATTTTTAATAGACATTATTTTTTAAAACAGTTATAGATTGAAAGCAAAATCGAGAGGAAGGTAGAGATTTCCCAAATACTTGTTGCCCCCAACATGCATGGACTCCCCCATTATCAACACCCCCCCCCAAGTGGTACATTTGGTACAATTGATGACCCTACATTTGCATATCATTATTACCCAAAGTCCTTAGTTTACATTAGGCTTCACTCTTGGTATTGTACAGTTCATGGGTTTGACAAGCATATAATGACATATATCCACCCTTACAGTATCCTACAGACTAGTTTCCCTGCCCTATAAAAATCTCTGTGTTCTGCCTATTCCTTCCTCCCTCCACATAGCTTTTTCTTGCCCACTCTGAACCTTGTGAAAAAAAATCAAGCTTTTTAGTCCTCACAGGTAGAAGACAAGAAAAAAAAATCACTGTGGCCAGATGACAGAACATAAGACAACTTTGGGTTCCTTGAAAAGAGGGTATTGGTCCATCCTTCCAAGAAATATTTCCTTCTGTTATCTTCGTGTGAATGAATTACAGGCTACTCAAAATCACCCCGCTTTACGAATAAGTAATATGGTCAACTATGGGCTGATATGCCATGGCTCTTACTGAGCAACTGATTAGAACCGTGGACTGTTGGGAACTGTATCGAGAACAGTTCTGGAATCAGCCCCTGATTCCAGTTACTCGTTACCAGTGGATACAGAAGCCCATCTCCATGAGGAGTCCTTTAATACACATCAACAAAGATGCATCGCCTAGACTCTGCTTATAGCTCTTTTTTATTACTGTGATCAGTTGTATTGCCCTAGATGATTTCAGAAGTTATTTTTCTTGTATATTGGGTTAGTAATTAGCATCAGTAGAATTTTAGAGCTAGAAGGAATGAACAGTTACATACAACAGTGTGGATGAGTTTTCCAAACATTATGTTGAGCAAAAGAAGCCAGAATACTGTGTGACTCCATTTATGTAAAGTTAACAAAGCCACCCACCTGATTGTGTGGGAATTCAGGAGAGCCATTACCTAGGGTCGGGGAGGGAGCAATGACTGAAATGGGACGAGGAGAGAACTTCAGTTTGTGAAAATTCATTAACCTTACAATTAGGATTTGTGTACTTTACAACCAAAAGCTTAAAATAATTCTAATAATCATGAGATATAATCGGGGGGGGCGGATAGCTGCTGTAGTTAAAGCAGGGGTAGTACAGGGGACTCAAATGGGGGTCACGTGAGGGTGAGCCAGTGTGAAAATCACTGGTGTAACCTACCCACCCCATTGAAGAACTGAGGGAAGGAGGGTTCCCCAGAGACCTTAAGTTGACCAGATTTCACAGGCTATTTGCTGACAACATGCATTAATTCATTCAATGCATATATAGAACACGGACCATGCCCCAGGTATGGGCCGGGATACTGGGATATAGTTGGGAACCAGACTGACCCAGGCAGACCCAGCCAGACCCTGCCCTCACAGAGTTTAGAATTCAGGGTTTCCAGCTGACCCCATTGCACGACCTGGCCCACCCAAGTAGATGTTTGAGTTTGCACTTCCTTGACTCACATTAATTTTCCTACTTCAGAAAATGGGACATTCCCTTTTCCTAAGGCTCAGACTAGAATTTCCTTCCCACTTCTACTTGCTGCCAGTTTCATGGTGTTTGAGGAAGAATGTTTTTGAGAAATCAAAGGTAGTCTCTTCTTTACAAGAGACACTGGTCTTCCACAGCGGCTGTGCTGAGAGCAGAGAGAACTCTTGCCCAGGCCTCTGGGCTTGCCCACTGGAGTCACCGTTATTTCTGGGTGGGTAAACTCACACATCACTTGGCTCCCAGGCTCCTCATATGAGCAGGCTCTCATCTGCATGTCAATGAGGCTTAAAACCCTGTGGAAAGAATTAACTGGTCTGGGATATTGATGCAAATTTTCAGCAAAGGCAATTGAAAGGAAAGTTGCCCTGACTGAGCTGATTGTCTTGGAGCAGAGATATAGTGAAGTAATCATGTTAATATTATGTGACTCGGGTTATATGATATTTTCAATGATCAGCCTAGTAGGAGTTTAAACATGAGCAAAAACACAAACTAATCAAAAACAGTAAATGAAACATCCCTTTTAAAGTAGATCAACTGGCCTTTTATTTATTTTTATGCTTTTTTTATTCAGATTAAAGCCTAGGACAAATTCAGATTTCCTTCGGTTTATGAGCCATGTTTTCTCTTGCAGTTTTAAACCAACAATATTAATTTCCAGTTGTATTTCTTTTCCTTTAGGACTAATTAAAGAAAACATGTTTGTTTTTATAGGCATCACTCCCAAATCTTCAAGTGCCAGGATATAAATTCTGGTTTTATGTTCCAAAAGAATGTTTAGGTTTTGAGATCATATAATCTTTAGTAGAATAAAAGTTTGTGGTGTGAGGGGGTGCATATGTTCTTTGTTCACAAGTTTCGCCTCATACCGGAGACATTTCTAGAAAGGTAAGCAAATTCCATGCAAAGACTATCCTGTTAATTCGCCACGGGTTATTAAAATAAACACACAACAAATTCAATTTAGGTTTAAAACTATGTTTCAGAGGCCACACGTTTAATAGGTAAGATGTCTATATTCTCTTATTTGTGTTAATGTCCTTCATGTAGGAGACTTCCTCGAAAAATTCTTGAGAGAGCTTGATTTTCAAGTTTATTCAAACTGCAAGACAAGGGGCGCCCTGGCTCAGTCGTTTAGTGTCTGCCTTCGGCTCAGGTGGTCCTGGGATCGAGCCCCACATCGGGCTCCCTGCTCCGCGGGAAGCCTGCTTCTCCCTCTCCCACTCCCTCTGCTTGTGTTCCCTCTCTCGGTGTATCTCTCTGTCAAATAAATAAATAAAATCTTCAAACTGCAAGATGGTAAGGGACGATCTTTCATGATCTTCCTTCTGAGAAAAGTTGAAGCAAGTCTGTGTCAGTAATGGTACACAGTGAGCCCCCTTTCTCTACAGTGATTAGGTTATACACCCAGTGCCTGAGGCCAAAATTAGGTCTAGTGAAAATGACCCTTGAATGCCGGTTAAATTGCCCATGAAATCCACCTTCCCATAAGCCTGGCGCTTTGTTTGAGCGTCTGATGAGGTACAACCCCACACTCTAGGAAAAAGTAACCCTAGAAAGGCACCCAACATGGTAAGATCCCCACCCCATGAAATGCATGGGAACCAAGTCAGTGGGTGGGACAGCTAATTTCCTGTCTTGACTCCCTTGTTCATTATCAGGCCCAGACTCATGGAAAGGAACAGAGAGTGCAGTTCCCTACACTAGGTCAGTTGCTTTGCTTTCTTCCCCCATTTCTCTGTGGAGTTGAGTTTAAGTTAAATGCCTCCATGCGGTGACTATGAAGCCCCTAAGGGGCTTTTCTGTGCATAACACACCAATGGCCAGGTCACTTGTCAACACCTGAAAGGAACACATGTAATGAGAGATTTCAGTGGTCCGGACCCCAGCTCTGCTACTAGATAGCATTTGATTATGATTTCGGATAACTGCTTTTGAAGGTAGGTGGCATTTATGCACGTTTGAGTGTATAGAGATTATATTTAATACTATGCCAAAGTGTAATTCGGCAACGGTAGAACATTGTACAAGTTGGCTTCCTTTTTAAAAGGTCATTACACAGTTTATGTGCCCAACGTTAAAGAAGTTCATTTTGATCAAGACTGATCGGTAATTGGGCATATTTTACCTAAAATGTTATTCATATACACAGACACACACACAGGCTTCCTCACTTTACCAATAAGGGCTTTTCTAGTTTGACTAGATCTTGGAGGATCCAAGATTTTTCTCCTGCTGTTCAGGGTTCAAAGGTCATCCCCTCCTCAGAGTTTGGTGATGTTGGGATAAGCTTTACAGCTAACTTGGGAATCCTCCCCCTCCATTTCCCCTTTCTTCCTCACATCCACATATCCTGTCGCCCACATGCGTCCGTCACCAAGCCGAGGCCTGTTGGCGCCACCCTCACCATGCATTCTGAGCCTGGCCCTGGCATGGTGCTAGACAAGCCACGGGAGCACTATCTGGTTCCTGCTTAACCGACCGCTGTGGCCGCCCTTCCTCTCCGGCAGTCTGGTCTCCAGCGAGCCACGTGTCTGATCTTATTGAACATAAATCAGCTCATGGTACGCTCCCACTTGAAACCGATCCCTGGCTTCCCTCCACATCAGAGGAAATTCCAGACCCCTTTATGTGGGCCCTGTGGCCCTGCGTGCTCACACTTCTGCCTGCCTCCCCGACCCTGTCCCCTTAGGCTCACTCCCACTGTCCTCCAGCCGGCCTTCTTCCTGTATCTCCTTGAAGGTCACTGTCACCTCAGGCCCTTTGTCCTTTCCCTTCCCTCTGCTTATAATCCTCTTCCCCCATGTTTTGTGTGGCTTTGATGCCTTTTGTCATGCAGAAAGAGGCCTTTCTTGACCCACCCGAATTAAAAGAGCCCCTCCTTCCCACAGTCACCTTCAGCCTGCGGTTTATTTTTTTTATTGCACTCATCCAAACCTGAAAAGATTTTATGTCTACTTATTTGTTTATTGTATGATTAATCTGTCCCATACGGTAGCCACTAGCCACATATGGCCATTTAAGTTTAAATGTATGAAACTGAAATGAAATAAAATTTAAAATTAAGTTTCTTCAGTTGCACTAGCCTCCCAACGCAGGCTTCGTAGCCACCATATCAGAAAATGCAGATTAAGAACATTCCCATCATTACAGAAAGTTCTGTTGGGTGGCAGTGCATTGAAATACGAGTTCCCTGAGGTCACCAAGCCTATCTGGCTTGTTCACTGCTGAATGCCCAATGGCTGTGTCCCATCCATGCTGCTCAGTAGATAAGAGTGGAAGGAAGGGGGGCGGAGAGAGCCTTATATTTTTCAGGGAGAGGTATCTTCATGTATCCAATCCTTCTGTACCCCTAAATCGACTTAAATTTCAGGATTAAAATAATTGTGTTTCTTAAGGGGGAATATTTAACCATCATAATGGAATCCCTTTTAATACACCTCTGTTGATCACATTTCACCTAATCTCCTTAGAGCCTCACTTTGGGGACTCCAACCTACAAATATATTAAGACACAACTTCCGGGAGAAAGCATATTTTTCGTCTCTTTTCAGCACAATAAACCACTTTCCTCCTTTTATCTCCAGGATGTATGCACATTTTTTTTTTTCTCTTAGTAGGGCTCCAGTTCCCAAAAGTTAGAAATCTGGAATGTGTTTACCTGCAGGTTATTTGTGTAATTTTTCTGAATTTATCTATTTGAAAGCATCTTGACAGGGTATGGATTTGTCGCCCTCTGTATCATGCCGGCCTGGGGAGACTGGGTGCTGTCGCTGAGTGCTGATTAAAAGCAGCACCTTCCCTCTGGCTTGCTTCAGAGCTCAGACCCTTATAAATTGTTGCTGTGAACTTTTGAACTCAGAGAAACTTCTGAATATATGTAAGAAGAAGTAAGATAATCCGGGCTAAGAATTTGTGTCTTCCTCGTCACAAATCACATCTAGGACAAAATAAGTTTGATTCTTGGCTTTTTAAGATTTTCTTATAATTTAATGTTTTAAAACTTATACAAAACCTTTAAATATACTTCATACAAGGTTTTTAAAATATATCTTAATATACAATTGCCTAGATAGGAAATCGTTCCACCTAGTAGACATGAAAATTATTTTCAAATTAGGATGGGTTCAAAAACAATAATTTTTGTCATTTTTGCTTTAAGACAGAGAAATCATTTACAACCACAACAATTTAGTAAATCATGTTCTGAAGCCTAGATAACCAGAAGTTTATTAGATTTGAACTGTCACAATAATGTCAGAACTTTTAAATTTTTGAGCAAGTTTCATGTCGAAGTTTCCATTGCCCTGAGAAATATGAGATGTTGAGATCTCGACTAAAACAAAAACACTTTGCAGATCTACTGTGCCTTTCTTTCTCCAGAAAACCTAATGAATTAGTGAATAATACTTTTATTTAATAAGATCTTACGAGAGCAGTATAATAGCTATTAGTGGAAAGTTGTATTCATTTTATTTTTATTGGAGAAGGTAAAGCATAAAATGCCTTTAAAAGCTGAGTGCTAAGCAGCCTGAGTCTGTAGGCTTAGATATAAAGATTGGGTCTCTGACATGCATTACTGGCCACAAATAATATTGCCCTCAACTCCTCAAGAGGAGGGGCATCTCATGCTGCAAGGATCCTATGTATGGAACGTGCTCCAGCTTCGAGAACCTGTTGGATTTTAAGAACCTCTTTATGCAGACGGGGTTGATGATTTGCACTCGTGGTGAGGCTCTTTCACGCAGAAGTGGGGAAACATTGTTCCAAGGAGCACCTGTAACCACTTTTTCAAAGTTCTTTTTGGAT
Organism: Halichoerus grypus; assembly: GCF_964656455.1. NCBI lineage: Eukaryota > Metazoa > Chordata > Mammalia > Carnivora > Phocidae > Halichoerus > Halichoerus grypus. Next base: position 134,730,216 of record NC_135713.1, on the reverse strand, counting down.
TTTAACATTTTAATGTCAGAATTGCTCTTGGCTCACTGAGCCCTGAATATTTAGTAACAGCCCGCCTCTCTACTCAGAAGAACATCCCACAACAGGCACATACATGAGAATGCTTGGAAGTGCTTCAATGTCTCTAGCAGCACCTGTTGAGCAAAATGCCTGGAACCACCTTGGAGCCGTGCATCTTCTGTCTTCCAGAAACAACATTTCAGTTTCTTTGTTATGGAGGCTGGTAACGAACAGTGTTGTATTAGCGACTGAACTGAAAACTTCTCCGGTTGCCACCAGCTCCGGCATCCTGCACCAAATATATGGTCTCCTTAGCACAAAGTGGAGTAATCTTGGGCTTTCTTGTTCCATGTAGATTGTGGGATTGTAATCCTTTCTCCACCAGTCCCTTGCTCTGCGAACTAATGACTGTCGCTTCACCCATGTCTGTTTTCCTGCCTCTAAAATGGGGATGCTTCCACCAGCTTTGCCGAGCTGTTCTAAGCATTAGAAGTCAGGCACGTAAAGGGCCCGGCGCATGATTAATTGCTCAGAAAACAGTACTGTCTCTTAGCTTGATGAAATTCATTAGCTGGAACTCCTCTTGGAGAAGAGAACTCTGTTTTTGGATTGCATTCACTTAGCACTTAACTTTTATTTTGTAAAGTCTCCAAGTATGCTCCGTGGGGGAAAAAAAAAAAAAAAAGGTATGATTATTTGTACCAGAGTTCCTCATTATCTGAGAGTAGTCGGGGAGTAGAATAAAAGACCACCTAAAGTGAAGTCACTAAACACTGGAACATGTCTTCCTACTAAATAGTAAAACAAACAAACAAACAAAATTAACGAGATTTAGGTTAGAACTTTGAATGAATCGGCAGTCAAGTCTTTCAACAATACATTCATATAACATGACATCCATCATTTTGTGTTTGGCTTTGCAGTATATAACAATGGTCATTTTTACAGAAAAAAGAGAGAGAGAGAGAGATAGTCCTTGGGCTTCACCAGCTGGCCCACCACTTCTCTTTATCATTTGATAGTTGACTCATTCTCTTGCGAAACATCTCTTAGACCACCATCCTTGCTGATGTGTTTCTGAAATTACTAACTGCTTCAGCTTCTCTAGTGACCTGATGTATATTTCAAAGAGTTACTCAGCATCTTGTTTCTGGTTTCAAGAATGCTGCATCTTTTGTAAGCTTTGCAATTTTACTTCCAACCCACTTATGTTGTGTCTGTGTTGCACTGAGGGAGGGTTTAAAACCTTCCATAGACAGAGCAGGATCAACTTCGAAAGATGTTGATTTAATGGATGTACAGTCTTGATACTTCTAAGCAGTATGAGCGGGGACACTTGAGCGGGGGCAGTTTTTAGAAACTGTCAATTCATGAATACTTTCATGTTATGATGACTTTTGTATCACTGCACACCCTTGAAACTGTGGGAGGTTGGATAACCAGGCTTCCCTGTGTAGAATGATTGTCATCCCCTGATGAAGAAGAGCTGTATCACTGACCTAAAGGTCCCCAGCATGATCTTTTTCAGCATGTTTGCTCCTGCTGGCCCCTGGGTTTTCCAGGACGGCTTTTCCCTCAGTACCACTTGATCTTCTGCTTCCACATAATCAGTTCGTAATGACAGCCCAGACATAGAAAAACGGGGAGAGATCTGTCTTGCTTCCTTAGCCCTGTATCAGCACAATCAACTTTTAACCATCTATAAAACTAGCCTGTAATGATTTCTTTAAAATGACCCTTGTAATCTTCTACTACTGGAGGATAGATGCAGTTTGGGGACAACTAAAAATAGCCAAGAATGTGTGAATGTTCTGAATTCCAGCTGCAGAGTCCTGATTTCCAAATCATCACTGACCTTGATACACTGAGTAATTTTGCTTATCACTGGAGATACGTAGTTGATCTATACTAAGAATAAAAATAAAAACAGTTACAACTGACATCTATTGAGCACTATTCTAAGGACTTTGTCTACATGATCTCATTTAATCTTCACAATATCCCCAAAGGTCAAATATGCTTATATTACAGATGAAGACACTGAGTCCCCATTACTTAAAAGCCTGTGAACATTGGGTGATGAAATAGAAATCTAGCAAGAGTATGGGGTGAATATGGATGTTGTTGCCCACTGAGATATAAAGGTATACCAGTAGGGATCACCATTGTGGGGTGATGGTGTTGGAAATTCAGGAATCTGATGTTTTCTGACCCCAGAAATGGAGCGAATGGAAAGAATGATGGTGGAGAGCCAGGTTTTTCTTTTGTTAAGCTCAGCAACGTGCAGGTGAACCAAGGAAGGACTCAATTAGCGTTTGACAAATAAAGTAGGGGTCCAACTGAGGCTGAACGGAGCATGAACCATACTCAGTGTCCTTGGCAACACCTCCCTTCCCTAACAATGATATAGCAGACACATGCAGTTGCACGTGCTCCACCTGGCTGCACCTTGGGGGGAGAGAGTTTGAAGAGCTCAACAAGGGTTTGAGACCCAGACAAAAGACGTGTCCAAGAGGGAAGGAATCTATGTTTAAAACATCGCATTTCCAGGTACCATGGCTTTTGTTGTTAGTTTCACTGACTTGGTTGCACAGAATGTCAGCAATCCAATTAGTCCCCTGTCCATGTTGTCTTGCCTGTTCTACCAGGTGGCCCTGCTTCCTGCAAGGGTCTTCGTCTGGAAGTGACGGAGCTCTTCCTGAGACCCCGTGGAAGGTGGCTGAGACTGATCGGGACCCCAGTAGTTGAAATTAGCTCCCTTTGCCGTACCTCACCTGGAAGAGTTAGGCCCAGGAAAAGGGAAAATGGGCGTTGAAATTGAGAAGCCCAACATGACTGAAGTACAGAAGGAAAAGGAAGAAAGAAAATGAAATCCCGATTTTCCATAACATCTAGAACAGTACTGGAAACTGATGAATTAAGAACCGTTTCTTGATTAATTTAAAATGGTTTGAAGCTGAAAATTTTCATAAAGAAACACTACATAAAATGTATCTAAAAAAGTAAGCATCTACATTCAACTTCTTACTCAGAGATTGATGTAGATGTGAGACTTTTGATGCACAGTTTAAAAAACTGTATTCAAAACAGATGTATTATTTGTACGAACATGTCCTGTGCCGACTTGTAATGAGTATGGGACCCCCTATATTTATGGGTGTCTCGCTAATGAAGTCATTTGGACTAGGTGCCTTGGTATGGATGTATGGGCAGCAACCAACTTTAGGTCACATTGCTTTAATGTCAAAAAATAATTTTTTTTCCCACTAATTTTATTTCATTCGTTTGTGTTACCATTATTTATTTATTTAATTTTCAATAAATTCCAAATACGTAGTGGACAGAACAACTCAGGAGATGTGTTTTCTCTACCCAGCACACCATTAGCAAGTTGTAGGGCCGTAAGCAAATCACTGGTTCCTTTTAGATGTAATTTCCTTAACTTGTAAGCTGATAAATTGTGCTAGATAATCACTATTTTTCTAAGTACTTTTTCAATTTTTTAGAAAAGTCTTAGGTGCACAGCAAAATTGACAAGAATGTACAGAGATTTCCTCTGTACCCTCTGCCCCCACACATGCCTAGCTTCCCCCATTACAACATCCCCCACCAGAGTGGTACATTTGTTACAACTGATGAACCTACATTGACACATCTTAAGCATCCGAAGTCCATGGTTTTTACCTTACACTCTTGGTACTGTATAGTTTACAGGTTTGGACAAATGTATAGTGACATGTATCCACAATTACAGAATCATACAGACTGTTTTCAGTGCTTTATAAATCCTCTGTGCTCTGCCCATTCATCCATCTCCCTGTGCCTCACACCCCAGGCAACCGCTGAGCTTTTTATAGTTTTGCCTTTTTTACTGTGTCATATGGTTAGGATCATACAGTACATGTAGACTTTCCGATTGGCTTCTTTCATTTAGTAATATGCATTTAAAGATCCTCCATGTCCTTTGTTGCCTTGATAGCACATTTGCTTTTAGTGCTGAATTATTTTCCATTATCAGGATGTACCCCAGCTTATTTATCCATTCACCTACTGAAGGACATCTTCATTCCTTCCAAGTTTTGGACTTGTGAGTAAAGCTGCTGTAAACATCCCCAGGCAGATTTTCGCGTGGACGTTGTTTTCCACTCCTGTGGGTAAATATCAAGGAGCACAATTGCTGGATCTCATGGTAAGAATATGTATAGTTTTGTAACATACTGCCAAACTGTTTTCCAATACAGCTGTACCATTTTGCATTCCCACCACCAGTGAATGAAAGTTCCTGTTGCTCCACATCCTCACCAGCATTTGGTGTTGTCAGTGTTCTGGATTTAGGCCATTCTATTAGGTATATAGAGGTATCTCATCCTCATTTTAAATGTCGTTTTCCTGATACCATATGATATGGAGCATTTTTTCATATGCTTACTTGCCATCTGTCTATCTTCTTTGGTGAGATGTCTTTTAAGACCTTTGGTCCATTTTTTAACTGGTTGTTTACTTTTTGTATTGAGTTTCAGGTGCGCTTCAGCAATTTTGGATAGCAGTTCTTTATCAGATGTGTCTTGCACAAATATTCTCTTCCAGTGTGTGGCTTGTCTTATCATTCTCTGGAAACAGTCTTTCCCAGGGGAGAAGTATTTAATTTTAATGAAGTCCAGTTTATCAATGATCTCTTTTATGGATTGTGCCTTTGGTGTTTTAGCTAAAAAGTCATCACCATACCCAAGGTTATCTAGGTTTTCCCCCCTGTTAACTTCTAGGAGTTTCATAGTTTTACATTTTACATTTACTATGATCCATTTTGAATTAATTTTTATGAAGGGTAAGGTTTGTATGTAGACTAATTTTTTTGCATGTGGATATGCAGTTGCTTCAGCACAGTTTGTTGAAAAGACTACCTTTGATTCATTGTATTGCCTTTCTTCTTTGTCAAAGATCGACTGTATTTATGTGGACCTATTTCTGGGCTCCCTATTCTGTTGATCTATATATTCTTTTTGCCAATACCCCACTGTCATGATTACAATAGCTTAATAATAAGTCTTGAAGTCAGGTAATGTTAGTCCTCCAACTTTGTTCTTCTCTTTCAATATTGTGTTGGCTATTCTGGGTCTTTCGCCTCTCCATATAGATTTTAGAATTAGTGTGTTAGTACCCACAAAATAACTTGTGGAATTTTGTTTGTGGTTGCATAGAATCTATAGATCAAGTTGGGAAGAACTGACATCATGACAATATTGAGTCTTCCTCTCCATGAATATGGACTATCTCTCCATTTATTTAGTTCTCCTTTAATTTGGTTCATTAGTATTTTGTAGTTTTCCTTAAATAGATATTGTATATAGTTTATTGGATTTATACCTAAGTATTTCATTTTAGGGGTGTTAATGTAAGTAATACTGTCTTTTTAATTTCAAATTCCACTTGTTCATTGATGGTATGTAGGAAAGCTATTGACTTTTGTATATTAACCTTATATCCTGCAACCTTGCTACAACTGCTTATTCTAGGAGTTTTCTGTCAATTCTTTCAGATTTTCTAAATAGACAATCATGTCATTTGTAAACAAAAACAGTTTTCTTTCTTTCCAATCTGTATAGCTTTTATTTCCTTTTGTCTAGTTGCATTAAGTAAGACTTGCAGTACAATGTTGAAAAGTAGTGGTGAGAGAGGACATCTTTGCTTTAAGCTTCCCATCATTAAATATAATGTTAACTGTAGAGTTTTGTAAATATTATTAAGTTGAGGAAGTTTTCTTCTATTCAGTAATTTTTAAAGTAATGGTTTTCAGTGGTATTCTCCAATGAAAGGAAACAAAGAAGAGAATAGTAGTAAAAAGAGGTACATGTAAAACATTTGGATAAGACTAGAGTTTGAACTTAAAATGATTCTCAGAAGAACTGGTCATTCTTACTGGCAGTGTTTTTTCCCCTTTGATTCCTGCCTGCTTTGTTGCCCTCCCCTGACCCTTGGTCAGCCTTGTTTGGTATGTTCACTGTTGTCAAATCTCCATCTTTCTCTTACTTTCCCCAATTCTCTTTGTAAACTATTTCAAACCATGAGCCCTAAATTTTTTGGAATAATGACTTAGACTTTATGATACATGCCCTTCCCCAAAATGCAATTATGCCCTATATTTATTTTAACTATATTAAACTATGATTTGTTTTGTGGTAAGACTTTTCTGCAATACTGGTACAGAAAATTTTGGATGCCTTCTGTGGCTAAACTAAAGTTAGCTTCTTATAAAAATATCCCTGTTTGGTTTCACTGCTTCATTCAGTGGACTTTTTTATTCATTCAATAAATTTTTGAGTGCCTTCCATAAGCCACAGTATGTGCTGAGCACTGTGGCTTATGGTGGACAAGACAAATGATCTCATCATGAAGGAGGCAGATATATGAGCAGATCATAATATTAAGTTACTATCAGTACACTGAATGTAATTTGCTCAGGAATTTTGCACAAAGGAAAAGGCAGGGAGGTACTCTAAACTTGAGGTCAGGTGTAGACTTGGACACTTCCTTAGGAGTTACTTCCGAAGTCACCCCCAAGGTAAGTCTTTAAAAGTATGTTTAAAGGGTAAACACCGTGAATTAGTCAAACAACAATAAACAGAAACCACTCTAGATATTTCAAACAGAGGGAAACTAAAATAGGGCATTAGTTTCTTCATTGCTGGAAGAGCTGAAACACTAAACTAAGCAAGATAAAGCTGTCCTGAGATCAGCAAAGGCAGAGAAGCCACCACCACTCCTAGGGCTGAAAGGGCAAAAGAAGGAGGTCTGTTATCACCTTCAAGTTAGGGTGACTGTGCCTTCTAGCACAACTGAGAATGTGAATGATGCTAATAATGCCTGCCTTAGGAGCTGATGACATGTAGGAAATACAAGCAGGGCAAGTGTGTGCGTGTGTGTGTGTGTGTGCAAACGCGCATGCATGCGTGCGAGTGATATATAGGTATATATAGATAGACAGAAAGACACTTACCAAGTCCTTCTCCCTACCCTCTAATCTTCTGCCCAAGCCTGCCCTTGGCCAGACCCACCAGGAAGTCAGTCAGCTGGCAAAGAGCTTAAGAAATACAGTTGTCTGAGAGAATGGATCTGAGAATAAATAGGCAAATGATTGCACTATTCATTGGCAAATGAAAAGCCAGAGGTGGGGGTTTGGACATTTTGAGGTGGTCCCAAGAGGAGGAGGATGTACACAGAGATATCAGCATGAGCCAAAACCCCAGTACATGGAACAGCGTGGAATATGCACAGAATCTCAGTTGGTGTCTTTTAAGTTTCCAGCGTGAGTCAGAGGTTTGTAGGAGGCCCCCAACATGATTGGCTCCTTATGACTGGTGGAGGACCTGGCCCTCTGTCTCCTAAGCAGTGGGAAGACACCCAAGTGTTTTCAGTAGGCCATCTTTATGTTTTAAGTCACTCGGACAGTTGTGTAGACAGAATGATTTTGAAGAATGAAAAGTATACTAATTTTTTGGCCTTTAATTTTGTCCTTCTCTATGCATTCAAGCAAGAAACAATGAGAGGAAGCTGTAATAAGAAGTGGTCAGAAGGATGGAAAGGATAAAAATTTAATTGACAGGATGAGTGAATGTCAGGTGTGGGAGAGGGAGGGACCAGGGATAATACCCAAGTCCCTATCCTTAGCTGAGCAGAGGATGATGGTGTCCCAAGTAAGGTTGAGTTGGAGCCTGTAGGACATCCAAGGAGGGATATCAAGGAGCAGATGGCTGGCTGTATGTGTAGGGGTCAGTGGTTGAGTGGGACATGAACCAAGACTTTGGACCCACAGGGAGCAAAATATTGGAGCTGTGAAGGAAAAAGAGAAAGAATGTCAGACAGGTCGAGGGGTTATCGGATTTAGTATTTAGGAGCTGACCTTGTTCTAAATCATTTTTAGAGGAAAAAGCAGTAGAAACTCACTTGTGGGGAGTTAAGTCAAAGAACACGGGAAAGTGGCAAGTGTGAAAGTAGATGCCTCTTTTGAGAAGTTTGGACGAGAGGGGAGAAAAGGTGGAGTGGAATCCAGAGCTGGGATGGGTTTTATTTGTAGTGTTAGTGAGACTCGAGGTTGTGTGTGGTCAGGAGATAGGCTTTATCTTCAAAGAATTGAGTAGAGATAGAGATAGAGATAGAGACCCAGGGTCTCAGGGCTGGAGTCAGGCCTGGAGAAGGTTGGGGGAATTTTCCACAGCTGCTTGCCAAGAAACTGAGCCCTATGCTGCAAAAAACGTGCATCCAGAAGTTCAGCCTTTGGTGAAGAGCTCGTGTAGCACCTTCCACTTACAGGCAGAGAGCACCTTGGTGACTGTCTGTATGATTTTAGGACATAAATACAAAACCAGCTGTTGTAAAACACCTTCAGACTGGGTTCACAATTTCATTGACCCTACGATCGCCCCATAGCTGTGTGTGTAAACAGATATGTACACATGCAGACAAACATAGAGGTATGTACACTTGTACACGTACACATACACACACACACACACACGGCTAGATATATGTCATGTCTCTTGGAAACTCCTCATTCGGAGCCTGAGACTCAGAGTGGATATGTCCCAACAAAGCTTTCATGATCCATACATGACTGAACCCAGGGCTTCTGGCCTCGGATTCCTAGGGACAGCCCTTGTGATTCTCATAGATTGGCCTGGAAAGCATCAGATAGAGGCACTGCCCCCTCCACGCTGCTTCCTGGTTGACCAGGCCTTTCTGTCTCAGACATCTGGGGGCCTCTCTCCGGCACCTCTGGTGTTGAGTGGCTGAGCGGCTTCCCCGGGCCCCAGAAAGCTGCTCGTCTTCTTATATTGGTAGCTTCTCCACTACCAGCCAGCCTTCTGTGTTCTCATGTCATGCCTTCCCCAGATTCTGCCCACAGAGCCTTTCTACCCCGGCCTCTTCCTTTCCACATACAGTAAGGAAAGGCACCACCGGGGGCTTTACACTTGCGGACTTTTTCATCAAGGCCTAGTTCTCAAATTCTCTCACCTTTCCCTGCTCCCAAAATTCTTTGAGCATTTGAATCCAGTATTTCTCCCCATTCTGACTCAAGGCCCTGCCAACCCACTGCTCTTTGGAACCACACCACCCTTGGGGGATTCCTGATTCAGGGACGTAACAGCTGGAACCAGCTGGGCAGGTTACTCAGGATTATTGAAGCTAATAATGCCTTGTAGGTTATTGGGAGGATTTCAGGAGAAAACGTGTATGAAGGATCCAGCTCAGTGCCAGGCTTAATCAATCTTCGCTCCCTTTCCCCACCCGAGTGGCCTGGAGCTCTTACCCACATTTCCCAGCACTTAGCACACTAATATAATTAGCAACATTAATGTATCTAAAAGGCAATTACCATTTAATTGCTCTGACCCCAACCAGCCTGAAGTTCCATTCCATTCACTTCTGATTTGGAGCTAGGGGGCTTTAGTCCTACCCCGACTGGTGACAAAATCACTGCCTTACAGAGAACTGAACGTAACTTCAGGCAGCCATTGATTACAAGGCAAAAGATTTGGTAATTCTCTCCATTTTGCTCTATATAAAAATGCAAATATCAGTTTGCTCCTGGCCAGTGGACAAATCAGACAATTTCAAGCACCATCTTGCTGTGACTTAGTGAATTATGCTGCTCGGTTAGACCAGCCCCGGCTTTCCAGAAGGCGCGCCCTTCCCCATATGCGCTCTACCGATCTTCATTGAAATAACTTAGTGCCCTTGTATAGATTCAGACTTAGAATCAAGTTTCAGGCATCTCTTCTTAGAAGACATTTATTTATATTACATACTCAATTTAAAGAAATAAATGCCCTTCCCTCAGCCTGCAAAGTTTGTTTATCTTAGCGCTACTGTTGAGAACCTAACGTCCAATTGAAGGCAGCGTGGTTTTTTCCCTCCTCCTCCGACCCAACATCGCCTTAAGTAACAGTAGTCTCTAATCAAGGGGAACCCGAAGTATTCTGGGACTTCTGAATCCCCATCTTTAATATTAGAACTGCACATGTGCGTTTGAGGAAACCTAGATTGCCCTAAGCCACACGGAAAGCACTGACATCTGGACCACTCTACATGTGATTGCGAGCTCAAGTAAAATCTAAATAACTTGAGCAGTTTGCGATTTGGAAAACAGCCTGGACCGTATAAATTTCCCCTTCGTTCTTTGTCTGTTAAATCTTCCGCCAAAGTAAATGGGAGCCGTGGAGAACCTTTGAACTCCTCAGTTCTCCAGTGACCTCAGTGAGGCTGGATTGGCAGAAGCAGCGATGCGTTTCCACAGGAAGATGTTTTCCCTTCCCTCCTTGAAGTGCTCGCGTGCCGGGTCCCTCTGCAGGTGGAGGATGCGGCTTGCAGCCGGGCAGCCCCGCGTTGGCCCTAGCACTTTGGGAGCTCCTCCTTGCGGCCCGCGGGGCTCCCTGGAGTTGGTACCCCCGGCCTCTTAGCACCTGCGCCTCACAATTCGGGCAGCTTGTCCCCCCTCCGTCCCTTTCAGAAAGAGCTGTTGGAAGCACGAGGTCTGGAGGGCGGTGCCCACCTGTTCCCCCCCAGTCCCCGCAAGCCGCTTCGCTCCTCCCCACTCCTGTCTCCTTTTTTGTGAACTGGAGATTCAAAAAAAATAGCCCTGCCACGGGAGCCCCTCTTTTCTCTGAATGTCTTATTCTTGTCCTCCTGACCAGTTTGTTATCTTGTATGGTGTGATATTTATTCACGATTAATAATTATTTATTTAAATATGTCTTCCCACAAATGACCTAACGTATTAGATATGTGTGTATGTATATGTAATACAACAGAATATATATATATATAACACATATATTATATATGACTACACCAGATTTTGCCTCTTTTTAATAATTTATTTATTTTTATTAACATATAATGTATTATTTGTTTCAGAGGTACGGGTCTGTGATTCATCAGTCTTACACAATTCACAGCGCTCACCATAGCGCATACCCTCCCCAGTGTCCATCACCCAGCCACCCCATCCCTCCCACCACCCTCCACTCCAGCAACTCTCAGTTTCCTGAGATTAAGAGTCTCTTATGGTTTGTCTCCCTCTCTGGTTTCATCTTGTTTCATTTTTCCCTCCCGTCCCCTATGATCCTCTGCCTTGTTTCTCAAATTCCACATATCAGTGAGATCATATGATAATTGTCTTTCTCTGACTTATTTCACTCAGCATAATACCCTCTAGTTCCAACCATGTCATTGCAAATGACAAGATTTCGTTTTTGATGGCTGCATAATATTCCATTCTATATATGTATACACCACATCTTCTTTATCCATTCATCTGTCGATGGATATCTAGGCTCTTTCCATAGTTTGGCTATTGTAGACATTGCTGCTATAAACATTGGGGTGCATTGAAGGCAGGGACAGTGGCATTCATTCTCAGCATAGTGAGTTCTGTCTTGGGAAGGCATCTCTTCAGCCCTACTGTGCCATCAGTAAAGAAGAGTACTATCCATCCGTCAAGACAATATTCACAAAAATTAATTTTACTCCCCTTGTGTTTTAATGTATGCTAGTTTTCCGGTGTAGAAATAACCCTGAAGGGGAAAAAAAATAACACGTGTTTTACAGTTTCACTCTAATGCAAAGGAGCGTATTACATGTTTGCTAATCCTTTGAAAAACAAAAAATGTTTACGGAAGCCTTTATTTTGGGGGGGGGTGGTTTATAAGACACTTTTTTACCCTTAGCCCTTGGCTCTGAAAAGTCAGTATTATTGGCCATCAATTGTTACTATTTGGGCATATTTGAGAAATGGCGTCACATAGACAGTTTCTTAATGTATTATCCCCAAGTCAAATCTTGAATTATGATTATAGTCTCATGATTAAATTTCATCTGCTGTTTAGAGTGGTTCTTCCTTGCTCTCCAAATTCATTCCAGGTGGTCATTGTGCCTCTTTAAACAGGGTTGGGGGGGGGGGGTTGACAGCCTTTCTCTGTTCAGTCAGGGAGCAGAGACCGATGTGCAGAATATTTAGAGATCTTTATGGATCTGGAAGCCTAAGTGCCCAAAATGTGTAGCATTGGAGGAGGGAGGACCATTATGGCCAAAAACCTGCATGACTTGTGTATTATAAACCTGAGGAAACTCTTCTCAAAAGGAGTTGCTTAGAGGCACCACATGTTGGGTGTATCTACTGTAAATCCTTAGGGGAAGATGGAGAATAGTCCACAGAGAATCCCTAGTCTGACAGCATGTGTGGAGACAGTGACGAAGAACCAGTGGCTTGAGAAGCCGTCATACGTGGCTTTGACTCCTGTCTCCGTTACTCAATAGCTTTGAGCAATTTACTTTCTAGACTGGTCTTCTATTTACTCAGTGAAATGAGAATGATATTAAGTATTAAATAAGATTAAATTTATAAAGGAACCCACCAACCCACCAGTGTCTGGCTCGAATTGGTGTCAAATAAATGGTAGCAGGTGTGAGCATTATTATTGTGTTATTACCGTTATTTTTATCAGTTATTTTTATCATTGTTATTATTACTAGCATCATAAGAAACTCAGGGGTGCCTGTTTGACGGAGTATAAATAATGCTGAGGTAATGGATATGTTTTAGGGAAGGAAAAGGTGGTGTGGGGATTCTGAGGTGGCTACCTGTCTTCGTAGCCAATTAGGGATAAGGGGTTTAATAGGAAGGGTCAGCCCCTCCAAACACCACTTTCCCCCCCCCAACCCCTGGAAGCTTTCTTACCTGCTAATGCTGCCGTAAACCTCTTACACGTATCCTTACTAAAGGAGTTGGTGTGTACCAAATACCGATCTTATCCTTACATAGATAAAATATCTGCCCATCTCTTATCTCTCTGATCTGTATTTTTTGCTCAGGCCAGTGTTGTCCTAGTTTAGTAGAGATATAGGGAGTATACAATTCTCTCCCCTCACTGAAAGCGCTGATTTGTAGCATTTGATCATTGGCGTGGTGTCAGTACTCCCAGCATACCCAATTTCAAGCTCCCAACATGAAGCCGGTGAATACAGAGTTGGGAAGAGGTGTGCACCGTTGCTCAAGTGAGGGCAGGCTGGGTCCCGTACACCACTGAGGCAGACAGAAGCATGAGCTGGGACAGTATAGAGTGGGATGCTTGGCAGCAGAACTTACGAGCAAATACAGCAGAGGGAAAGTAGTTTGTCCCCAGCATGGAGCATTATGATATACTTAGCCAACAGAATTCATCCAGAAAGTGAATTAATGCCTGATTACTTGAGCGACGTGTTTCAGTGCTATTTTTCTGTCCTTGCTCTGTTACTCTCCCAACATTCTTAGGACAGAAATCTTTTCCTAGTCTTCCGTGCACTGGGGGGTGGGGAGGTGGGAGGGTCCACTTAATCACTTCCAACTGTCAGAATGTTTCTTTAACCAGTAGTTGGGAAATTTGGTCATGGACATAATGCCCATGTTTATAAAAGTGTCCTCCTCCTGCCACCCCTTCCTGCCTCCTTTATCTCCTCCCCTCTTCCCTCCCTTCCTTCCTTATTACCTTCCCTACTATAATTGAGAATATTTCCTAACATCTCCTTCATAAGTCAGCAATGCCATGAGATCTTCAAAATAGATAATAGTATACCTGCTTTGTAAAAATGGTAGAGGTACTAGAAAACTGCCATACTTCATGAGGCTGCCTTGTTACCGTCACTGGTCATTGGTCGTTTTGTTATTTGCAAATCCTCACTATTATTGAGATACCCCACTTCTTTGATTTTTTTTTTTTTTTCCACGAGTGGAGACAGTAATTTCAGCCACTGGCCACCTTTCCTTTGCGGTCCCAAGTTTAACGTCATTCTCGCCCCTACGGTTGTTGAAAACTATACCACGTGGTATCTAGGAAATTGCATTACGGTGGCTATAAATAGATTTCCGAGAATTTTTAATTAAGTGAGGACACCTAGAACTTTTTCATCATAGTTAAGTCCCCGGAGATGATAAAACAGACTCCTCTTGGGAAGCTCTTCTGTTTCAGCTGCCAATCATCGCCGGAGCCAGCAAGATGCTGTTACAGACCACCTCACAACTGTTAGGATGATAACAGTTGATGTTCTACCACCAACCAGTTTTGTCAACCTCGTGGATTAAGAAACCCAGCTCTCCCTGCCAAGACGTTTTCCAAACGGCTAATGACTGAACTGAAGAGAAGACATCTGCGATAACCAGTTGGTCATTGACCATGAAGCCGTCTGCCGGCGTGCTCGAGATCATCGCTTGCACCACTCTAATCCTCGTGAGCGTGGCTGGAAATGTGTGTTTATTTTATTCCACAAGGAAATGTATCGCTGGGCCTTTACAGACATCCTTTCTCCTGATTTTCAGCCTTGTATTTGTCCACCTCCTGAAAAACTTGGTGGTGAACATCATGAAAATTGTTTATTCTTTTGGTTTTGTGTTGGATTCCGCGGGCTGCAAAGTCGTGCACTTCACGGCCTCCCTGACCACCTCGCTGGCCATCTGGTTCATGTTACACTTTGCCTTGCTCTACCACCGGAAGCTTTACTGCACTGTCCACCACTTGAGTGAGGTTCCCAACCCGGATCATCCGAAGCGTCCTTGGAGGGTGGTGTGTGCCCTTGGGGTTGCTGGGGTGGTGGCATACCTCCCCATTTTACTCTGTGCTAGAAAATCAGAACACCACAGTGCCGGAAATGATACAGACCCCTCGTCTCCTCACAGGATTTATGTGGATTGCCTCATTGACTTTGGAAACAGGCAGGTAGAGTTTTACTATGGGAAAATATTTTTAGTTCTGATTGATATTCTTCCTTTAGCCACCTTAGTCTTTGTCTGTTTCTGGATGTCTGTTCTCCTTTTGGAAAGAAAGAAAATGACATATGGCGACATCTGGATGGGAGATGATGATTCAGAAGTTGAAATCCTTAGAGGGGCCAAGTTCAGCATTTTATTAATGTGGCTGATCACTCCACTTTGGATTTCTCACTTTATCTTAGTCTATTTCTTAAAAGACTTGGCAGCCTGTGTCTTTATTCCAGCCATTCTCACAGCACTGTCTTCGGGCTTCTCGGCTCTGAGTCCTTTCCTGCTCATGTTGGTGAATTACAGAATGAAGTGCGTATCCTTCTGTAGTGCCAGAGAGGAAAAACCCACCCCTCAGCCTGCAAAGGTTATTCTTTCTCCCTACGCTTAATGGCAAAGACCTCAGTTTCTTTTTTTAATTAAGTTTTTACTTTAATTCCAGTATAGTAACATACAGCGTTCTATTAGTTTCAGGTGTACTATATCGTGATCCGACAGGTCCATACATCACCTGGTGCTCATCACAATAAGTGCGCTCCTTAATCCCCATCATCTATTTCACCCATCACCTCCCCCTGCCACCCCACTCCCCTCTGGTAACCATCGGTTTGGAGAACTTGCTTTTAATCTCTGGGAAATGGGCCCTGGCCCGGGAAGGTGCAGCTGAGGCTTCCCTAGCCCTCATCACTAGACAGTTTTTGCAAGGGGGCTCGAAGATCCCCTCCTCTCTGAAAACAGAGCTCTGGGGGAAATGGAAAGAAGATAACGTGAAGTGGCGCCTGGGTGGCTCAGTCGTTAAGCTTCTGCCTTCGGCTCAGGTCATGATCCCAGGGTCCTGGGATGGAGCCCCACATCGGGCTTCCTGCTCCGCGGGAAGCCTGCTTCTCCCTCTCCCACTGCCCCTGCTTGTGTTCCCTCTCTCACTGTGTCTCTCGCTGTCAAATAAATAAATAAAATCTTAAAAAAAAAAAAAAAAGATAACGTGAACACTAAGTTATTAAAAGCTGCAGGAAAACAGGTCATCACGACATTTGTCACTGGGGACAGTACCGAGATTTTGAATGTAGAAATTCCAAAGTGACTGAACAAGGGTCACAGTCTGGAAATAAACTCCACGTAACAAATAATATATTAAGTATTTACTCTTTGCCAGGTGTTGTATTCGAAAACAGCGTATTGTTGAAACTGAGGGTAATAACTTCCTAGCTAAATTGCTAACAGTACTTGACGCCAATCTTGTGTTTTCATCTTATGTTTTTTCTTAACATGCTTTGCCCCACATTGAAAATCATTCGTTAAGTATGCAGTGTTCAGTTTTGTACTGTTAGTCATAGTACCTCAGCTAAGCGGGAAGCAGATTGCGTTCATTTTCCTTTCTCTAAGTGTCTTTAGTAAATTAGGGATAGATGAAAGCATTGGATCAAAGAATTAGTGCTTGCTTAATCATGCTCTGCATGTATGCATAGATGTGCGAATATTTGGTTACTGAGCTATGCTTGTTTAATTACCTACATATCAAACTATACTCTTCTTCAGAAAAAGGAGTCGTTTATGTTATAGAGAGTTTATTTCCCCTTTTGGTTATTAAGTCGGTACATTTTAATTGGAGGAATTGATGAAATCTCCATAGTAATCTGATTTCTGGATTTGGATTCAATAAAAATAAGCACATTATAATAATTATAACCATAATTAGAAATACATGGCCAGTGGGGTGCCTGGGTCGTTCAGTTGGTTAAGTGTCTGCCTTCGGCTCAGATCGTGATCCCAGGGTCCTGGGATGGAGCCCCACCTTGGGCTCCCTGCTCAGCAGGAGGTCTGCTTCTCCCTCTCCCTCTACCCCTCCTTCCTGCTTAACTTCTCTCTCTCTCTCAAATAAATAAATAAAATCTTAAAAAAAAAAAAATACATGGCCAGGATTTTATTTTTCACAGTTAAGCCAGTATAGCTATTTGGACTGCTTCAGATTCAGTGAGTAATTATTTTAAATATCTTATAATGCGCACATGTTGTGTAAGCGTTGGATTTTAAGCTAATTCTCATTAGATTCTTATATTTTTTCTTTCATTTTCCTTCTTTATTAGTAGACATGGGATTTATTATACTGTAGTTCTAGTGACTGGATATCCCTGTATTGAGATTCTTGCTCTAAAAAGGCTGCATCTAAAATTATAAACCTGGATCTCATTAACAGGAGAAACTTAGAACATCTTTGTTGCCATGAAGTGCTATGGAGAAAAGAAATTTTAAAGTAACCAAGGCCTAAATTTTGTAGGGTTTTGTAGGCGGGCGTCTGTCCCTTGTATAGCACTGGGAATTAAAACACACACACACACACACACACACAGAGACTTAAGGCCTTCTCGTTTTCTGGGTGGTCTTCATGGGAAACGCTTAGTGGAGTCCACAGAGGCAGTTTAATCAGAAGGGCACTAGGCATGGATCCTGTATAATGAAGTTAACATCTGTGGACACGGAGGATGTGGGGAAGAGGTCACCATCTTTTAATTAAGTGCAGATGTAGCCAGGGCTGGGATGAGCTATTGATCTTAGGTAGCAGCTCTCAAATGTGGTTCTGGGACCAGCAGATTCAGCATCACCTGGGAACTTGTGAGAAACGTAAATTCCCAGGCCTCTACCCAGGCCTATTGAATCAGAAACTCTTGGGGTTGGACCCAGCGATCTGCTTTAATAAGCTTTCTGGGGGATTCTCATATGGGCTGAACTTTGAGAACACTGGTCTAAGGCTGCTTGGGAGTTTAATCTTTACAAATGCTGAGAAGTAGGAGAACACAGCCAAGATGGCCAACTCTTGATGGAGTCTTGAATGCTCTCCGTACATATTGCTGTTATGTCTACTTCTGTCTAAAAAGGAATCGAGATTATCATCTGTGTTCCATACATTCTCAATAATAATTGCCAAGCAAATCCACTGTAGAAATCAAACAATCTTTGCAAAATCAGGAGTAAAGCATGACCACTTCAGGTGCGCCAAAAATTTGGAACTTGGATTTGGATAGTTTCCTGTACATAACGGAGTAAGGGATCCAGTTCCAAAATTATTCCATAGTTCCTTTCCAGAAGCCGGTGCAAGACGCGACTGGCTAAGGTCCAGGCTCAACTTCCCAGTGCTAGAAATGTTTCCTTTTTCTTCCCAGATATTTTCTTTTTGTTTGGGCCTCATTAGGTCATAGTTTTGTCCTTGTAGAATTGTAAGTTTTCATCTACAACAGAGAGTAAATCATACTCTCACTGAATGAACAACATCCCAGTTCTCTTTCAAAAATTATTTTCTCTTTAACTCTCTTGCTCTCTCTCAACCTCCATATTTCTTTCACATTCCTTGTGGGATCAGGGGGCAGATAAGACAGGATTAGGAAGGTTCGACAGAGATTGTCATGGCAACACTGAGGAGAGGGGTCCGGATGGGTCAAGACTGTCCTGGTTCGGTTTTAGGCATGTTCCCACTGCCGTCTCAGACCACACAGAATCTTTGCGTTAGGAGGCCATCTCTTCCTCCTTGCAAATGCAGGAGTCCCATCTTTCGCCCTCGAAGGATCCCTCCAAACCTCTAGATGAGCAATTTCTTGCTGGCATGGTTGTGATCTCATAAAGCAACCTGTTTCATTTAAGCCCACTCCAGTTGCCATTAGTAGGAAGTCTGCTGAGATTGGTGTACCTGAAACTTCCTCTAAGATCGACCCTTGGAGTCGAATCTTGCCTTTATGTGGTGACTCTTTATGGTCATAGAGGGAGAGGAGATTCTCTTCTCCACATTAGATGTTTCCTTAGCTGTGCCACATGAGACAGCTTTCCAAACACCAACTGTCCTGACTTCCTTACTCTTCCTTGGTACATAACAGTTTGCCCCTGACCTTCATTAAGAAGTGACATCCAGAACCAAACACAGTATACTATTTTTGTGTTCAGGGGCGTGTCTCTATTTTTTTCTATTATACATTCTTTTGTCTTGTGAAGCTCCTGTAAGTATGGATTCTTTCCTTCCTCTTTCCAAAAAGAATTTTGAATAATAAATTTATTTTTTTTATTTTTTTATTTTTAAAGATTTTATTTATTTATTTGACAGCAAGAGACACAGTGAGAGAGGGAACACAGCAGCGGGGAGTGGGAGAGGGAGAAGCAGGCTTCCCACTGAGCAGGGAGCCCGATGCGGGGCTTGATCCCAGGACCCTGGGACCATGACCTGAACCGAAGGCAGACGCTTAACGACTGAGCCACCCAGGAGCCCAATAAATTTATTTTAAATCTCTCTTTCTCTCTCTCTCTCTCTCTCTCACACACACACACACACACACACACACACACAAATTTAAAAGTACCTCTTCCTCTAGGCTTAACTATTAAGGTCTTTTCAAGCTCTAAAGTCCTAGTATGAGTTGGTTCATGGTCAGCATTTAGATTTTAGAAATAAAAAGAATGCAAGAATTTTAAACTATAAGCAAGAGCTCAAAACTACCAAAAGACCAACCTTTGTAGGGGTTTGTCAGAGCAATTCTGATCTCCAGAATGAGGTTTTCCAGCCCAGGGCTGTCTTACTTGCCTTTTTAATAAAACATAAGGAAAGATTGTCATCAACATTTTCTTTGAAGATGAAGTCAAAGTATTATAAATCAACTGGCTATGGAACATGATGTTTTATGGAACAGTTCAGGGACCTCTCTGGGTAAGAGATGTTAAGGTGCACAAAGATCCATATACTTTTCTCCTCATGATGATGATCATGCCTACCGTTTTTTCTGTTGGGACTCTGCTGGAGAGGGGAAAGAGCATTTGCTTGGCATTACAGTTTGTAAGAACCCAAAGCGATACAATTAAGGATCAAGGATGTCTGTGGAATTCTGACCCAGATGGCTCAAAGATATGCCCATGTGTCAGAGCAATCCGAAGGGCAAACTGGTAGAGTCCCAGAATTAGTGGGAAGTGGCTTGTCTGAGCTGCTTATCTCCTACTTAGTTGTACTTAATTTGGGCCAAAACATTCCTGTGTTTTCCCATCTGTGAAATAGAAAGGAAATGACTGCAAATCGTGATACACACACTCTACCTCCTCACAGAGTTGTAATAAAGTCAGATAAAAAAATTAAAGGTGACTTGAAAAAATCAAATGGCAAAGCATCACTCTGACCCCTGCAGTTTGGGCAAGCTGGAATAAGGGAGAAAAGCAAACTTAACATCAAAAGCCCTGGCTGTGTGTCTCTGAGGCAATTGCAGAACCTCTCTGAGCCTCAATCTCCTTATCTCCACCAAAGAAATTTTGAAGAAATTATGAAGGCTTTCAGAGCCTTTGTGAAACATAAATGGGAGACTGTATGTAGAAACACCTAGACCCTGGGTATAAAGTTTGTTCCAGATCGGGCACCAGACCCAGACCCCAGTACAGAGCTTTGCTTCACCACTGTTTCTGTGGGCAGTCACACAGGAAGAACAACACCCCCTCCCTGGGAGCTGGAGCAGGGTCAATATGTTGTCTCTTGTTTGATAGCAAACATTTACTTGTATTTTCTCCAAACAAGCTGGAAACTGTGATATTCCAAGAAAATGTGCTGTGTTTACACTCTGGCTTTGGAAATAATCCCCTGACCACCCCAGCTTACC
This sequence comes from Halichoerus grypus, assembly GCF_964656455.1. Classification (NCBI taxonomy): domain Eukaryota; kingdom Metazoa; phylum Chordata; class Mammalia; order Carnivora; family Phocidae; genus Halichoerus; species Halichoerus grypus. The sequence goes on along the minus strand of NC_135713.1, from coordinate 134,709,807 downwards.
ACCCTGGCCTTCACCCTTCAAGACTCCTTCTTTGGAGCAAAAACAGTGGTAGGTATGAAATCAATGTTATCCATCTTTCTGGAAGTTCTGCTTGAGCATTCTCAGCCTTTGCCCATGCTGTCACCACTGCCTGGGACACCTCCCCCGGCCCTCCAGCTCCCCTCACCATTCACACCCTTGTCCCTCAGTGTTCAGCTTAGACCTCACCCCGTCCCAGGAAGATTGCCTCATCTCCAAGTTCTAGGTTGGGTGTCTCAGGCTCCTGTGGGTTCACTTCTCTTAGCAAGGACCACATTTTATTGTAATGGCTTGTTTTCTTATCTCTGTCCCTTTGTACTCCATGTCCCATGACGGTGTGGAGAATGTACACGCGAGGATAGTCCATACATGAAGAAGGGGATGAAATCTCCAGAGGTCGTGCTTTCCCCCTTACCTCTCGTGTGTACTTCTTGGCCCTCCTTCAGTTACCTCTTTCCAGTAGAAATGTCTTGTCTCTATCACTTTTCTGCTTCAGGACTAGGCATTTAGTGACTGCCATGCTTCTGGCCCCTGTTGAATCAAAGAGTAAAAGAAACCGAATCCAACATTTGGAATGAGCTGCTTCCTTGCCAGCCAAGCTACTGAGCCAACTGGGGGCATTTCATATATTTCACTTTTTTCCACCCATGCCTTCCAGTACTTAGTTGGTGATTTTTTTTTTTTTTTGAGCTCTTGTTATATTAAAGGCAGTAAGTCCAGTATCTATGTGCAAGCTTGCAAACTGAAAATGTATCCCAGTACAGATTTGGCTCTTTGTGTGTGCGTGTGTGTGTGTGTGTGTGTGCGTGTGCGCGTGTGCGTGCATGAGCATGCACACAGGGGTGTAGGATGCTATGTTTTCCCAAGTACTGGTGAATTAAAGAGCAAAGAAAGAAGCTGTAATGCAAATCAGTTGAGGTTACCTCATCACCGAAAGTACTCTGCTCATTTATTTTGACAAGCCCAACTTAGGTTTAATTACCAGGCCTTCGTAGGCAACTGGTAAATGCAGCAATAGTGACTTTGGCAGGAAAGGAGAGATGTGTGTAACATGAGCCTTCAGAGTGAGTCGATGCTGACTCCTTGTAAAAGGGAGTGAGGCAATTCATTTTGAGAAAAATTTCAGTAGAGCAATTTAGGTAATGTGTGACTGTAGTCACAAATCCGTGAGCCTTTTATGAGCCAAGCATGCCAGCATGTGTACATTAAGTGAGTGGAGCTTCTCACAGAAATTTTGTTGGCCATTTCAAGCTTTTTCCACTTGATGATGCCATTAGCCAACAGATTTTTGGAAGTCTTCATTTGGAATGACCTTTAGAGTCAATTTTTAAGTTGCAACAAAAACAGCAGAAATATCACCTAAAGATCAGCATAATACTAGAGTGGGGGAAGGCTATTTTTTTTTAAATTGCTTGCTTCCTTTTTATTATCCAGCTGGACTCTTCGTTATTTTGAGCTCTTTCCCCAGACTGAATTTTCCCTCGAAGGAAGCAGTTGGGCAATCACTGAGGTCCCTTATGAGAAGGTGACATGGTGTTGATAGACCCATTAGGGCCATGAGCCCCTTCTGTACACTTTAATAGGCACTGGAGGGACTTCTGTTTTTGGCAGTTTATCAAAACTCCACGAGAGTAGGAAAAAATCCTACAGACTTTGTGTACAGTTGGTGCTCATTCTGTTGTCCTTTATCTCCTCTAGCTGAGCATGCGCTCAGAGCTTGGATGGAGTTCTCCCGATACCTCAGGCACACCAAAAGAAGGGGAGACTATGTCACCAACAGCTTCTAGACAGCATATAGGTTCCAGCCACCTAGCCCTGTGTCCCCACACTCTAATATTTTCCTTCCTATAAATTTTCCTACTGAAATTGGTAGCACTTAACCATTAGAAAATATTTTCTTTACCTTTCTCTACTTTCCCACTAGCTTTCATCTTCATCTCTCCCCACCCTTAAAAAAAAATTAAACACAGAACATACCTGCCTAAGTGAATAACAAATTAAAAGTTGCTAACTTCCATGAAGAAAAAGGAAAAGCTCAGCTGAGCTCGAAATGGAATGATTTCAGTCAGTCAACAGTATTTAAGGTAGACAGATCTTGTAAGAGGTATATTGGGGTGAAGGCGGACAGTAATACAAAAGAAAGTCCTTGGGACCTCAGAGAACCTGGGACAAGTGACTGTAGCTTGTAGGGTCAGGGCTGATGGGGACGGGGTACAGTACAAATTTATAAATGATTGGGTTTTGAGATCTCAAAGGGGCCCAAGGCCAACTATGAAGCCTAGCAATAAAAATCTCATGTAAAGGTATTTTTCACCGACGTGTGAACCCGCTCTTGTCGGCCCTGTGTAAAGTTAGCCGTCTTGCGTCCAAGCTGCTAGTCTGGCCAGATGGCGGGTAGCCTTGGTTTTCTTCTGGGCTTGCACTTTACACAGCTTGTGCCCTTCCCTCTGGTCGCAACAGCAAAGTGGCACCACATCAATCTACAGCAGCAAACACAACAAAGCAGGAACCTTCCTTCCTCCAGTTGTACAGTGAAGGAAACCTAATCCCCACCTTGCGACATTTGATGACGTGTGTGAAGGTTTTCTTTTTCTAGTCCTAGGAGAGAAAATGGAGGCTTTGTGAAAGTACAAATTATAACAAGCTGGTAATTTATGTGTAAGAAATTTTTTTGTTGCTGTTGTGGCATGAGAATTTAAAACAATCTTAGAATACAAATTTGATCTTGGAATACAAATGAAGTAAACAGTGTTTGGCAGGAGGCACCCGTCCCAAAAAGGGGGTGGGGGGGTGATGGGACTTATTGTTTAATGCTGAATTCCTTTAAGGGATCAAACACTCACATGCCCCCAGGGCCAGGCAGGGCTTCTCAGGGAGGGGAGCCGAAGAAGGGGAGCTGGTGAACTGGGGAGCACATGCCTGTCCATGAGGCAGCTTAGCTCCAGCCAATTGTTGTCATGGGGAATGTGGATCTGTGTTGGCCAGAGCCTCAGATATTTTAAAAGCAATGCCAGAAATCCAGAATTTTATGTGAAATCACCCAAGGTCTACAAATTGGCAACTCACTCCGTTTTTTAAAAAACACTGCTAGGGCCAGACACATCACATCTGTGGGCCAGACTCCGCTCTTGGGCCTCCGGTGTGTGCCCTCTGTAGCTGTGTATTCCCTTAGAGCGTGTGGTCAGGAAAGAGGACCCGCTGGTTTCCATTGTGGGCTGGCGTGGGGGAGCGCAGGATGGTGCCATTAGAGCAGGCCGAGAAAACCACCAGCAGTCTGGCTCAGTTTCCTTATCATGTTGGATGATTTTCAGCCGCTGCTCCCAGCTGACCTCATCCCTTCCCCCATTCCTCGGGAGGGAGTGCCCACCCATGCCAGGTGCCCCATGCAAGGGCAGATGTGGAGGCAATGTAATGACCCCTGGGACAGCTGTGGTCTCACTCTCTACTGAAAGGGAGCAATGAATATCGGGAATGTGGCCGAGTTAGTGAACCATGGGGATTTCTGCACTTTATAACCGAGGAGGTAACACTTCTAAAGTGGCACCTTGAAAGAGGGAAGCCCTGAAACCAGACAAGAGGAATTGGGTGGTAGAGAGAATAAGGCATCTTAAGGAGATGGACACATGTGGAAGCCCATTAGGAGGAGAGGAGGGTCCTGGACTCCTTGGGCCCCTTCATCTGAGGCTGGACCACCCAGCCCACTGAGATAAATATGGGCAGTGGCTCAGCTCTACCCGTCATGAGCTGTAACTGTTGTAACTCTTGTCTTCTGGCCTATGGAATAAAGAATCTCACTACCATCTCCAAGTCTAACCATGAAGATCATCTGCTTCAATGTCATGCTTTATATTATCCACTGGCTATGTCCCGTTAGAATAGCTGAACTAGAGTGGATATTGCTGAATGTATTATCAGAACACCTCAAACAGGGGCTCGATGAGTACTTGTGAATTTGCTTCATTAAGACGTGTCCATGTGTATTTTATATTTAGTCTGTATGTCCTTATATTTAAAGATGCGCTCGATCCCCAGTCTTGAAACATGTTTTCCCGATTCATCTCTTCACGAATCCATGCTTCTGGTGATATTGTTTTTGTCTGCACCCCATCCTGACACCCACTATCATCTTGTGTTCACCAAGACCACGGGAATAGAATCTGTAGGTGAACAATTCAACCTGGAGTACAGATGTAGTGAAAAGAAACTAGATTCGAAGAAAGTCTGTCAGCTGATGAGCTCGAATCCAAATAGTCTGGATTGTCCCAGAATCCACCAGAATGGAAGAGAAAGTCATTTTGTGTAATTTGCAAGTATGAGTGTGCATTATTTTCCTCTGAAAATCTTTGTGAGGATTAGAGGAAAAGTGACATATTTTTGTACCAAGCAATTTGCTTAAGAACCTCTTTTTAGATTTCTGTAAATAATAAAATTTCTAGATATATTTATATATAGAGAGAAAATATATAACAAATATAATAATAGATATATAAATATATAACATATATCAATATTTATTATTATTTATCGGCATGATTAATATAATATTGTATAATTATTAATATTATGGTAATAATTAATTTTATATGTAATACGTAACCTTGATATATAATATTATATATATATATATATATATATATATATATATATATATATATAACAAATAACAAATTGATTTTCTCTTCATTTTAAACCTTAATGTGATTTCAGAAGAAATCACTTTTTTTTAGAGAGGGAGAGAGGGGAGGAAGGGGCAGAAAAAGAATCTTAAGCAGTCTCCAAGCCCAGTGTGGAGCCTGACACAGGGCTCGATCTCACAACCCTGAGATCATGACCTGAGCCAAAATCAGGAGTCAGACACTCAACTGACTGAGCCACTCAGGCGCCCCCAGAAGAACTTTTAATATTTATTCTAAATGGATAATCTCATTTGAACATGGTAGTAGCCTCCCAATCCTTTCTTGGATCGACCCTGTATGCACTATAATTAAAAATATGTAAAAATGGTATATGCATGTGGGATGAGAAGGAGAAGAAACACTGGAAATTAAATCAACTGATGGTTTTGAGGTATGTGTGGCAAGTGATTTTTTTTCCTCATTTATTGTAATTAAGCAATTTGCGTAGCTTAAAAAAAGAAAAGGTCTCGAAATGGGAAAGCAATGCCTCCAGAGTAAGAGTTTCCTTTTCAAAAAGAGTCATTTTTACACTCTCGATCTTATATTACTTAAACCCCTTTTCCTCATTAATTAAACCCATTTTCATCAGCCTAGACTTATTTTCACTTCCCAATAACGTATTCCTTAGTCTCCTTATTTCTTGGCCTCATCAAGATACCCCCTTGATTAGAGAACCGAAAGAGGAGAGAATACATTATTTCAGAGGCTCAAGTCTGAATACATAGGACAGTTTCTATAATAAGAAAGCCAAGTTCCAGGAAAGGGGATCTTGTTTGCTCTCGGAGTCGGCTCTGCGGGAGACGCTGTGCGCTCAGGCACTGCCCGGAGATCTATATTTCTGTTCTTGACATCTGTAGGTACCACTGCCGCCGCCGATGGTGATGATGATAAGTGATGGGAAAGCGAACTGGGAGGTGATGTATCTTCCTTGACAGATTTAAAGGATTGCCACGGGCAGCCCCGAGGCAAGTGCTGACTGAGGACATTCTGGCGCCTGCGTTAGGTCACTGTGGCACCGTCAGGCAAAGCTGTGAGAAGCCCGAGCCAGATGGAAACCCTGTGGTTTACATCTATGCCTGGATCCTGTGTTGGGGGGAGGGTGAACTGGACATTGTCCTCCAACGTCTGAAGTAGCCATTACTGTTGGTTAGTTGGTCTCTGTCTTGTAGTTGGGTTATTTCCATGGGGAGCCAGGATTTACTGCTCCAAGCGTGGCTTCCAGGGATACGCCTGCCGGAAACAGTGGAATATGGTGAATACCCTGAGATTTTGAGGCTTGCTCCCCATCCCCAAAGCCCTGCTTTCCCCCAGGGTGTGGTAAGTGCAAGGTGTGGGCTGGGTCAGTCCTAATATTAGTCCCTGGGGAAGCGGCTGACCTGACTTACTGTCCTGGCAAAAAAATAAGCAAACAGATGAAGCAAAGCAAAGGAATTTGGGTGCTCCCTGGGGAGCCTGAGGAGCTGAAAAGCCAGGCTGGGCCATCAAAGAGCGAACATGTGCTCCAAGGTAGCACTAGCACCCAATTACCCTGCTCGTTTTTGTTTGTTTAAATATAGATGGGAGTTTGGGTTATAAAACAGCTAACCCTTTTGCTTTTCTTTTTTGCCTCTGTCTTTTCCAGGGCTTTTATAAGTATTTGACTTTACTCAAAATGTGCAAAGAGGAATAATGGAAGCGCCCGAATACCTTGATTTGGATGAGATCGACTTCAGTGATGATATATCCGTAAGTAGCCCTTCTTGCAAGCAACACTTCAGGCGATTCTGCCTTCGCCTCCATGGGCCGCTTTATTGTAATCTGTATATCCTAAACTCTCCCAGTCGCATTGAGCAGTTGACAGCAGAAATCCCGTGTGGCAGACAAAGTGGGGTTTCGGGGTCTCCTGGACCAAGAAGTGAATCTCACTTGATGGTGTGTGTGGTGGGGGAGGGGTTTGGCCTCGCTGAGCCTCCCCTTCTTAATCTGTTTCCTTGTTGTCAAAATTATTCACTGAGTGAATGTATAAAGTGCCTGTGTATAGCACACGATTAACCCTATCAGGCATAATTCCCTTTGTGTGACGGGCTTCGCCACAGCCAGCATTCTCTGGCGTTCACAAGGACACGGATGGCCAAGTTATTAACTGACGAACAATAAGAGGAATCCTCCCAGTCCCTGTGGGGTCAAAGCACAGGTTGGATGCTCTGGGGGAATACTGAGAACGAGTCATGCGTTGATAAGGACTGGACCAGCTGCCCTCTGAGGGCCCTGCTTAATCCTGTAAAGCTGTGGGCTGGTGAGCGGCTTCGTTCCCACAACAGCCGCCAACTTCCTGCCGCCTCCCGCTTCCCTCACGGTGGCTCTGATGCGTCATCCGTACGTAGCGTGCGAAGAGCTGATTGTGACGTACCCCGGGCCGCACGATCAGTTCTGCCACAGAGCCAGCCGGCAGCCATGTTGGCTCCTCAGCCCCCGCCAGACTGAGCTCTCGGGGTATGTGAAGAGGAGGTTGCTGTTTCTGAGCTAGCCGTCTAACTCTTCTTCCCACCACCTCTAGGGTCACAGCTTCCCACCCTATTTTCATCACTCTCTCAGGGCATGTAGCTTTGGGTCACTGCTAGAAATGGTCTCAAAAAGATAAGCTCTTTTCACACACCTCTGGCAAGGGAGTTACTTCTCTACTTCACCATTCACTTTGAAGTAAGATTTGCATACGGTATACCAGCACTGGATTACTAGGGCGAGTTTGAGGAATGACCTGCTTTATACAACCTTGGATGAGTGCTGCGTACCCGGGGAATGCGAATTCAGCCTCTCCCTATCCTAGCTTCCAGACAGTCTTTATTAATCCTCGTTAAGACCAACGTGAAGTGACTTTCTTCCTTTCCACAGTTTCTTTTTGTCTCTTCTCTCTCTTTTTAAGTTACTATACTTAAAAGTGTTCAGAGCATGGTTCTTTCATGGCACTCACCTCGAGGTATTTTGAGCTGAGTGGGGAGAAGCAAGGAAAGAATCACGTGGGGAGGTGGAGGGAGTGTGGAAACCGTCTTAGAAGGGGAAACAGGCATTACGATGAGGAGCTGAGGGCAGCTCTCTCAGCTTTGATGAAGCTGCATTTTAAGAGCATAGGCTTTGGAAGGGAGCTCCAGCCTTGCTCTGACCTTTGCTGACTGCAGCACAGTAACTTCTCCTCTCCCAGATACCCACCTAACTTTTAAGGCTATTTTAAGCATTGAGTGACCAGATAAAATACATGGAGCACTTAGCTTGGCACATAGTAAGTTGCTCTTAAAGTAGCTTGTGTTATTATCTCAGTGAATAATAACAATAATGTTTATATGACCAATGGTGAAGAAAGAACTCAAGGGGAAAAAAAACCAGGCATTATGTCAGGACATTTTTTTTTTTTTTTAATACAATAGAGCGTTTGTATTTATAGAAGAATCATCTGGCAGCAGCCTGTAATTTTGATGAATTAGGGGTCTCTGCTTGGAAGATAATAAAGCGCGTTAGGCAATAGCCGGCACTGTTTAGCAAATCGGGGATACCGGATTATGTAAGAGTCGAGTTTCAACAAGTTGACCACTCGGAAACATAAATAAAGATTGCCCATCTGTAATTGTGTAGCTGCACTCAAGCCTTCCCCCGCCCCTTTAAATAGGTTTCTATTGTTTGGATCTTTAACATGCCCTTACGCTTAGAAGGGAAAAAAAAGAATGGCAGCGCGTAGAATGGTTGAAACAGTAATGGTGCACATTTACTGAGTGCTCACTTGGGCAGATGCATTATCTTGTTTAATCCTCAAACAATCCTGTGAGGCAGGAATTTCTCATGATCTTCGTTTTGTAGATGAGCAAACCAAAGCATGGAGGTGTTACCCATCTTGTCCAGGGCCACCCGGCCCATTGGGAGCACTCTGTCTCTGAAATACCTGCTCTGGGCACAGTACTTGACTGACTCTCCAGATGAATACAGTCTACTGCAGTGGTCCTTGTCGGGGTTGATTTTACCCACACCCCAGGGGATCATTTGGCAATGCCTGGAGCCATTTTTGGTTGTTATGGTTGGGGAAGGGTCCCACTGGCATCTAACGGGTAGACACCAAAGATGCTTCTGAACAACCTAAAATGCACAGGAAAATCCCCGCAACAAAGAACTCCCTGACCTAACATGTTGGTCGTACTGAGGCTAAGCCATCCTGTATCTTTTTTTAAACCACATGAAATGAAAGAAGCTCTAATATGGCAACCTCTATAACATGGCAGATTATTTTATAATAGTTCCGTCAGATCCAGGTTCAGTCCTTAAATGTGCCAGACTTGTATTGTTCTTAGATAATAACTTCTTGGGGAAAGCAGTGGTGACCTCTTTAATGTTGAAATGATTGTTCTCAGCCTCTTTAGGTAAACCAGGAGCAGTAAATGTTACAACTGCTCTAAGAGCCAAATGGAAGCTATTTGGATGCTGACATTTAAAAATGAAGATGTGTTCAGCTTGTTAATTCACTGGCGTAAAAAGAATGTAGTCAGTCCCCCATAAACATGCCTTCACTTTTAGGATTCCATAACCTCTGTCTCTGACAGCCCTTAACTCCTCTTCCCTGGTTGAGTGGCAGGAGCAGGGAGGAAAATGCCCAATATATTTGAAAAAGATGGTTCACCCAAAAGATGCCCAAATTCACAACTGCCCTTCTTATTCTCTAGTTGTGGCCCTATGACATAGTCCATGCTTTCTATCTCAAGATTTTCCCCTCCAGTCTTGAGCCTGGTTCTTGTTTTAATTAAAACCCGAGCTGTATATTGGTTCAAAACAGCAACTAGAACTTTTTTGCCTTTACCTAATGAGACAGAACCCAGAAGGCAATCACATTATATTGAAGTTTCCCAGACCCCAAAATAACGTTCGTCCTTTGCAAACTGCAGGGTTTAAACTACACGTTCTTGTAACCCTGCCATCTCAAAGGAGAGAACATTGCCCAATCCCAGCAGGTCAGGGAGGGAGATGAGGACACACAGAAACACCACAGTTCAAAGCAGGGCTTTTCTGTCCCTGCAAATGGATTTGCAGATTTCTTTCTTTACTCCTGTGGAAGCCAGACCCCTCTCTCAAAAAAAGAAAAATGTGCTGGGATATTAGTTCTTACTAGCCGTAGGTGTATTTATTTTATTAAGAAAGGCCATTTTGCTTTTCCCAAAAATAGTAGTAGACACAGGACCAAACAAATCAGAGGCTGAACTATAGATCTATGGAGGGACCTCACCGCTAGCTCAGGCGTGGGCTCTGCCATGCACAGTGCCCCACACTGTGGGTCCGGTATCTTGGTTGAAGCCTCCCATCAGCTCCTATTGTCATCCGTTTGGCACATGAAAAAAATTGAGCCTTAGGGAGATCATCTGGCTTTCACAGGGTTATAGGTACATAAGTGGCTGGGTCAGGATTTAAATACAGAACTCCGTGACTACGTTACTCTTCCCTATTCTGAGCGACCTGAGAGTAGGGACTCTGGACCAGTCTGTAAGATGCCATCAGTTTCCACATTTGGTACTGATGCAATTGCAAATCACTGTTTGGATTAATGGAGTTGGTATGTATTCTAAATAAAATGTAAAACAAGCTGAAGCAAACATAGGCAAATCTCTTAATTTTTTTGCCCTTGGGTTTTCCCATCTGTAAAATGGTAATCATCAGCTACCTATTGCCCTGAATTTTATGGAGAAAATATGAAATTTTGTGTATGTATGTATATAAATCCATACCCACATATTTATGTAATACACACATATGTATACACACATGCCTATATGCATACACACATATACATGTAAATACACACACACACACACACACACACACACACATGCACGCACACAGACAGAAGTGAGGATATACTCCATTCCTCTACTCAGGAATTTTTGCCACCATTCTATACCACTGTGACCACAATTTTGGTGAAAAATGACATTTTTTGACAGCCTATTTTTTGTGCAGGTCGCATGAGATCAAGACAAACAAGTGTCCTTGCACTTCGCTATCCCCTTTAAGCCAACCCACAGAATTTTGTGGATTCATTTTACTAAAGTGACTGAACCACTGTCTGGTAGGAAAATAACTTCTTATGGCAAACAAATCTCCTTTCAGTGGGTTTTCATATTTTTCCATCCTTGCACTAAAATGCCTGCCACCCTCTGGTTTGCATGCACCAATTTTTACTCAAAGCAATCCGCTGACACCTCCGAGATTTCATTATATTCCCACAAAGCCATTTCATAGCAGCGGGAGGCCCCAAGGAAGGGCACAGGGAACTTACCAAGTGGACTCAGAGAGTTGAGTGGGTCAAGAGTACAGCTTTTGCCCTGATTTTAGTAATGAAAAAGAATGAAGTTAATCAAGGTACAAAGAACCTGGCTTGCCTGTCCTCTCTAGCGAGAGGTCTACCTGAGTAAGATCCTATCATCCTTCCCTATGTGCTTCCTAGAAGGCGACCAAGACTCTCTCACGTGGCCTTGGGCTGCCTCGGCCCCTTCTTCACTGTCCCGTCCATCAGCCCTGTCCCTCCCAGCACTCACCTGCGCTCTTCCGCATTAAAACTTTTCTTAGTGCTTCTCAGTATGATCTAGTTTTGTCGGGTGTTCACATGTTCTTTTGCAAATGTCCTGTATTCAAGTCTACGTTACCCTACACTCCTCCCTTCTGTGGCCCCCATTATCGAAAGCCTCGTGCCTTGTTCTGCTATCATATGTCATCTGTGTTCTCTTGTTTTCCAAACACCTGCCAGGAAAGGAATTAGTAATAATCTAATCCAGACAAGATGAATCATATGTTCATGTCCCATAGGTACTATAAGAGGCAGAGACGAGAACCTGGGCCCCACGTCTTGGACTCAATACCTCTTCCTGAGAAGGTGGAGAGCAGCCTTATAGAATGATTTCCAAGAATGAACTACAGCCAGATTTTTTTTTTTTTTTTGCTCTTCCCTTACTCTGCAGATAGCCCTAAAAGATCTTATCTTGCCTGCTAGTTATAGCATGTATTAGATTCACAGCACGGATTATTTACACAAACTATTTACCTCTTATGTACCACTAGATTTTACGCTTATCTACTCAACAACACGTATTAAATGTTAACAGTGTGCCAAGAGCAATTCTAGGCTTTGGTGAATGACACAGGCTTGATCTATGTTCTCAGAGCTTACAGAACCCCATCATAACAATTGAGCCTATTATGAAATGTCAGGTTAACTTCATAGAAGGTCAGATTGAATCACAATTTCAAGCTCTGCTCTTGACAGTCTTTATATTTCTGTGGTGATTGATTATCGGCCCATAATTAAAACTAGACCATCACTGAAGCTGAACAAGGATTATAGCCAGGCATGTACCCCGCTGCAAGTTAAATTTCTTTTGTAATTCCTTTGTAATTTGTAACGTTTGCCTCAATAGTTGCCATTGCTTTGGCTTTGCTTCTAAATGCTCATTTTTATACTTGTTAATGTAAATAATATTAATAGTGTTTATTGAACACTTCCTATGCATCAGACAGGATTACCTATGTTTTATGTGATTAGCTCATAATCTTCACAGCCATGCTCTGATAGAAGTACCATTGTTACCCTGTTTTACAGATGAAGAAACTGATAAGAGATTAAGGAACTACTATTAGTGAGCTAGAAAATGGTGAAACCAGGGTATAACACGGGCAGTCTGGCTCTAGATACCATGTAGGTAACTTCTGTTGAAATGACTTCTGCTGGGCCCGTTGGTCACCTCTGGTCAGCTCGGTTCATCCAGGTCTCTTCTCATCCATGACCACTCCTTCTAGCAGAAGGAGATCGTTCAGTGCTGTGATATCTCATCAGCTTTGCCAATGTGGACCTTCATCTTTTGCCTGACTACGTGTTAGCATTATAATGCTACATGTGGTATACTCTTAAAATGGTCAAAACAGCTCCTGAGTTTTCCCAAATACCAACTGCAAAATATGTCTTAGCATAAAAGAATTTGATTATTATTAATTTTAAAAACCCTCTTGATAGAATAAAAACAAGGAACCAGAACAAAAATGTATTTGAAAATAGGATTATTTGTAATATTTTTCTCTAACAAAGCCTAAATGGTAGAAAGAACTGTAATAAAGCAGTCTGGGATAAATGTATAAAAATGTTGATCACCAGTATCTGCACTCTCTAGAGGCAGTGGCTGGAACTGGGCATCTGTACGGTCACCTGTGAAGTATGGAATGTGGAAAGAAGAGTCCAAGGACAGAACTGTGCAGAAGTATGTCCCACATGGTACGGGGAAAAAGAGGCTTCTACCAAAGAGATGGGAAAACAGTTTTCAGAAATACAGGAGGAATACTAAGGGAGCTTAAAAGGGAGAGAGGGAGCTAAAGAATTTAAAGAAGTGGCCAATAGTGGGAAATAGACCATTTATTATAAAGTGAAGGGTTGGATTTTCCAGTGAAGACCCATTGGTGGCCATAATAAGAGTGGGGCCTTTGGGATGGCAGAGTAGAAGCCATGTTGTGGTGGCTAGAGGAGTAAATGCAAGAGGCGAGGAAGGAGAGAAAAGAACCACAGCAATTCTCTCAAAAAAGATGGTGGTGAACCCAAGAGCAAGAAAGCCTATGGGCACCTGGGGAGGCAGCATATCTTGAGGTGGCGGGGGTGCTTATTTGTTTTTATAGGATCAGAGGAGAGAGCCGAGGTGGAGAGGGTGGCTGAAGAGAAAGAAGAGGGACGATGGCAGAGCCAGAGTTCTGGAGGGACGGGAGGGGAAGAGACCTGAGCACAAGTGGAGGGCTAGTGGCCAAGGGGTGGACTGTTAGAGCCGCATCCTCAGCACCATCTGTGGGGAGGGCTTGAAGTCAGGACACGCCTTCCTGAACTGGAAGGGCAGGCTGCTAGAGAGGGGGCCCAAACTGCAGAAACCTACCGGGTCTCTGAAAATCTCACTTCAGGGTGTGTCTACTTCCGCGGCCAGCTTGGCGTGTACCCGTTTCCTTGTACGCCTGTTGAGATGCGTGCCTCACTTCTGGAAAGCTTTGTGAGAAATCATGAATTTCAGGAGAGTTGTTTGGATGGCTGGCTTAATTGTTTCTTTTGTAAACTTAATGAGACCTTAGTTGTTTAAAAGTCTCTAAACTTCAAAAGGTGCTGGGGATTTTCATTCTTTTATTCTCTGTGGCTCATTACTGTTTGAGTAATGTCTGCTTGTTCACCCAACTGGCTCCAGCTTTCTGGAGTCAGGGCCAAAGCCTTTCAGTACTGAACAATATCTAGGGTGGTCAGAGATGGCTTGTGTAGAGGATGGCTCTGTGTAGAAATCACGCACTGTTTTTATGAATCCCGTGCACGTTCAAACTATTTTGCGTGGCAGAGTGACAGAAGTGACTGGCACAGGCTGGGATGTGTAGGATTGTCTTGTGTCACATCAACTCTGTAGTTTGCGAAGCTAAGTTTCAGTGTCAGCCCTTGGCCGTGGACTCTCTTGGGGGAGGAAAGACCAAAGAGAAGCCAAAGAACAGACTGGGACAGGCTGGGCTCTCCTCTTTTCCAGTCCCAGCTCAGCCCCCTCTTCCAGTCTCTTTAGTTCCCACATCTTGATCCACTGAGCTTAAAATCAGGAATGAAGGTGGGGAGGGAAGAAGGGCTGTGTACACACATGGAGAACAGGTCAGGGGGAAGAGACAAAAACATTCAGCATCACTTTACTGCTTGCAAACTGACCTCACTTGCATTATCTCATATGATCACCTGTGTTCTATCTGTAAAGAAAGTGAGCCCCAGAGCTATGAAATGATTTATTTGTTCAGAACCCCAGTTAATAAATATCAGATCTGGGGCTTAAATCTAGATCTTCTGGCTCCGAATCCATTGTTCTTCATACAAAAGACTAAGACATCAGCCAGTACCCATACTATTAATCTATTAGAAGTGTATTTTTTTTCTTTTAGATATACCATGATTGCATCACTAGACTTGTAATAATGGGCCTTTCTAGGAAGATGAGTGCCATATAAATATTAACTTCTACTAGTATTATTTTTATTATTGCCACTAAAATCATGGTTACATCGGGAAATTCATTTTATTCAGTTCAGTAAGTGCCCAGTATCTCTGGCAAATAAAATATTGCCCACACCCTCAGAAAGCAGAGAAAGCAGTGATGGGCACGTATAGGCTAAATGTCATGTGATGGAATCTGTAATGGACATGTGCCTAAAATCTATATATAAAGCAGTTGTTCTTGAATGTTAGCGTGCATCAGAATCATCTGGTTGGCTTATAAAAATACTGATTGCTGGGCTCTGCCCTCAGAGTTTCAAGGATGGGCCGAAGAATGTGAATTCCTAACAAGTTTCTAGATAGGGTTGATGCCACTGGTCCAGACACCACACTTTGAAGGCTGGAATTACTTCCATCTGGGAGGGTGGGGAAGATTTTGTAGAAGTGATTCCTAAACAAAGTTTGAAGAATTAAAAAGAGTTTGCCTAATGGAATGGGTGGAATGGCGTTTCAGGTGGACAGAATAGCATGCATAAAGGTATAAACAGGTAGAACAGTAGACAGGAGATCGATAAGAAATTTCACTTGGCTATAGTCAAAGGAGAAGTGGACAATGGTAAGAGATAAGCCTGACCTCATGGAGGCTTTCACGTGCCATGCTAAGGCTTTACCCTGTAGCCCGTATGAAACAGAGAAGCACCTTAGTCAAATTTGCATTTTAGAAAGCTAATTGATTCTAGTCCAAGTATGGAAGCATGGAGGAAATTCCCACTTAGTACCTAAATATGAAAGAGCTCTTTTGAACATCTATAATATTATGCCCAGGGATTAATCAGACATGTGCTAGTCTTGATATTTCAGTCAAATAGTTAATAAGACGCTCTGTGCCATGCATTCATGCAAGTCAAAGACACCATCCTTTCCCTCAGGCACTTGGGGGAGCCAACACTAACACCTAGGAAACAACAGAGCACAAGGCAAGGCAGTATTTTACCAAAGGCAGAGAAGAGTGGAGTCTTTTAGGCCTGAAGCAGTTAGCCAGGTTTCATGCAGAAAGAGAGCACCATCTGGCCTTGCAGAACAGTAGCTTTTGCCTGGCCAGAGGAAGGCTTTGCAGGCAAACAGGACCCTGGAGTAACGGTACAGAAGGTGGAACTAAACACTGAACGCACAGGGTCATTGAAGAAGCGGAGGCAGCTGGTCAACCCATAGTGGGGGCTTTTCTTGAGACATGATAGAGGAGTGGAAATGAAGTTTGGTTCACAAAGGCTATTTCTGTGGGATTAACCTCTGGAAGACTTTTTTTTTAAAGAATAAATTAGAGCAACACAGAGCCAGGAAATATGGTGCTTCTGAATCATCTGCAAGCCCCCTCTCTCTTATCACCCAAGAATAATAGCTATCAAGGGAACAGAATACAAAGGCATGGGTTGGGGGCAAGAGACAGGGAAGACACATTGGCTTTGGTTCTGGTAGGGCCAAAATGACAGTAGTTGTTGCCCAGGGAGCTGGCCATTGTCCGAGGAATGAGGTGGGTTGGCGATCAGACAACTCCTTATGAAAGGCCATCTGTCCTTTGCACTGGGATGAGGGCCTGGGAAGCCCTCCCTTTCAGCTCCCAGATGGTAATACAATGCACTTATGTAAGGGAGACTTCCTGGGTCATTTGCTTATTCCTGAATGTGCACATATGAAAATGTTTTTGCATGTTGGTTTTGTGAATTGGGTGTTCCCACGGCTACAGTTCCCATCATGACCTAACCATACAGCATTCTCTTTAAGCTTTATGTTCTATCCAAAGAGCAGTGTGTGTGCTTACTGAAGCAAATACACAAACGGATGTTTTCCTTGTGTCTTTATAAAGGATGGTGGATTTGTTCACAGTGTAGGTTGGAGTCTTTGCTGAATTCGACATTCCCTATACCCTTACAGTTATCCAGAACTTTGATTTTCTGGCCAATGCGTCATCTTTTTCTCAGATTGCTGTAGCACCCTTGTAATTTTCATGACCAGGAGCAGCGTATGACTTTTTCTTCAAGGTCATTATTCCCAATGAATTAAGATGTCTGACTTCACAAACGTGACTTTCTGTATGCCGGGGGTGGAGAGGCAAAGCTGCCACGCGGGATGGAGGTTGAGGCAGTGGGTGGGGCTCAGCGAGGCTAGTCCTCTGCCTGTAACTCAGTCCCCACACCAACCAGGCGACCTGCGCTGCTCCAGTTTAAACCTTATTACATGACGAGTTACTGCATGCTACGGACCTTTGAGGTCACAGAGGAAGAGCTGAATGTACAGCTAATAATTCAGAGATTCTGACATGCCTCACTTTGGAGCGAGAGGTAGCAGTTAGGATGCACATGGCTGAAAATGCAGACAGCAACACACCCAGGTTAATCAAATATATATCATTAAGCCCAGTGAGCGACCTTACTGAATTTATCACTAACTATATTTCAACACAATCCATCTTAAATTCCCTCTTTCTAACATTTTGCCTTGGAAGAAAAACAGAACAAAACAGAAGGAGAGGGGGTGAGACTTTGCCAAGGGGTGTTTTCCTGGGGCACATAGCAGCTGAAACACAAGGCCTCATTTTAATTGAATTATAAACTGTGTAATTATTTAACCTGTACCAGCTGGTCTCAAGAAGCTACCAGATTCCTTGGAGAGCTTGTACTTGGCCAGGAACGTAAGGTACCTTATTAGTAACAAGAAAAACGCCTTCTGTACCTATGTTAACCCCAGCCCCCAAAGAGCATACAGCAAAAGGGGAAAAATGCCTTAAGTTCATTTTTGGTTTGAGAGCCCTCCCTCCTTCTGAGTATGTGAGTAGATTGACTAAAGGCGCTGTAGTCTCTAAGGAATGGGCACCATAAACTGGGTATTATTGCATCAGACAGGTAAGAGTAATTTCTCTAATTAGTCATTTGAGATTTCATTTTTCACTTGGAAGAACTGGAAATTTAATTTGTTTGTGACAGGCGATTGGCAAGCGACCACTGCCCCTCCCTCAGTTTTGCTGTCCTGACATCATGGAGGAAGCACTGGGGGGTCTCGATGTAGACACTTGGCTTCATTTATCAACATCAAGCTAACTAAAGTACCTTCTTATTGACAAATGTGTCCTTATTACACATTCCTCACTTGTAATGCTAGAATAATCCTAATGAGCTTCCCATGATCATTTTTCTTTCAGATTAAAGATTTGTTCTCAATCCCCCCCAAATTTTGCAGCAGTCTAAGTAATTTATAATACATTCTCATTGCCATAAGAACATCGTTCTCAAAGGTACAGAGCAAGATATTTTTAGGGAGCCATCTTTTAGGGATTAATGTGTGATTCAAGACAGTTGTTTGATTAAAGAAATAGTTCATCCTATCTATTTTGTTTTAAAACATCCTTCTCTAAAGAAAGATGGAATGGCATCAAACATAGTCCCCATAAATCATAGCTATTGATTTTACATTTGTTTTAGCTCATCTGATTTTATGCCCCCTCATGTTGTAATTTGTTATCCTGAGAGCTGGTCCCTGAGTTGGTACTGGGTTGATGCTGGGAGGTGGTTTCTTTCAGTTCGGACTAATCTATACATGAAACAGATTAGCTTGCAGACACAGAACCATGCTCCTCTTGCTTCTCATAACATTTCCCCCGGTATTTCCCATGGAGCTCACAGATGCCACCCAGTGACATCTCTGGCAGGTGGTAACATGAGGGACCTTTACGTAGTCCAGCCAGCGTGGGCACACGTAAGGCTCCTGGCAGCCCTGGGTGCTGCTGGAAGCCGGGGCCTCCTCTCTTCGGCTCTTCACACCTGGATTCCAAATGCAAATATTCTGGACACCTTCTGGAAACTCTTGAGCCAGAAAATTCTTCCATCCTCCATCAGTAGTAGAAGTAACAGGAGAGAGAATGTCTGCTTAGCCACACCTTGCGTGTGAAAGTGGGGAGGGGGGCATGTAGCCACTTTTAATGTGCATCTACTTCAATGCTTCTAGGTGGAGCTTGGGATGCAGCCAGATCCCTAAAGCAGCCCATTTCAGGTAAAATTAGACAGACTTTCTGGATATATCCGTGGTGTACTCAAGTATCACTTCTTGTGTTTTGCTTTTTCTGGCCAATTTGAGTGAATGTGACGCTCTCGTTTTAAAGTGTCGTTTTCTTCCCTTTGTCCTCTGGCTTGCCATTCAGTACTCAGTCACGTCGCTGAAGACCATCCCAGAACTGTGCCGAAGATGTGATTCGCAGAGCGAAGACAGATCAGGTACGTCTCTCTCCTCATCCCCCCTCCTGCCCCGGACTCTTAGAGAGTGGAGGACTCCAGGGAGCTGTTTCCCCCTCACACTCCTTGCTCCTGCCTTCTGTCTTTCTCTTACGGCCTCTCCCTTCCTCCCCCCTACACACACGCCCTCTGCAAACAGATGTCAGGTCACCCTCCAAAGGCTAACAGGACGGGGAGGCCCTAATGAGGACGCAGTTGTATACAGCTAGATGGAGGCTGTCATTTCGACAGCTCCAAACCACAGTATACGCAGCAATTTACTGAAAACCCGAGAAACCATTGGTGACAAAACATAATGATGCAGGCGCCAATGAAAAAATGTTGGATGCATTCGCTACCCATATGGCCAGGACCAGCTTGGGGAATGGTTCTTCGCCAGTCTGAAACCCTATCAGGGATGCGACATGATAGGATCTGCAAGAAGGCATACTGTAACAGTTAAGATTAAAGCAAAGCTTTGGAGTTTAATAGTGTAAACTAAACAGAGAATTATGGCATATAGATGAAAACCAGCTGGTTGACCTTTTCTCCTTACACAAACCCCCACCCCTGGCAAAAAAAAAAAAAAAAAGAAGGACATTCAGCATTGTTTTTCCCTCTGTAAATCAAATTAAGCCTCTCTCCTTTTCTCTCCCTGATGGGCAAAAATGAAAATGAAAAAGGATGTCGATGGGGGCGATACCATGGCGTTAAACTATGGAAGGATGTTTATTATTTCTCGAAGTAATTACTGTAAGGCATCGCCATTAATCGTGCCAAAGCTGGACCTCTTCTGATAGTAGCTTGAATCCTGAGAACCGTGGGCTATGGAAGGCTCAAGATAATCCTCCGATTATGTGTATCGTGTTTCAAAATAAATAGATGGCCCTTACCTGGACAGCTACTAGAATTCTAGGCTGTTCTCACTGAAAGGACTTGCACAAAGCTAATTTATTTGTTTCCTGGACGGCTCGCTTTCTTTTGACATTTTACTTAGATGAGATGGGGCAAATAATCAGTCTTTCTAGGTTTGTTTATCTCTGTGTTTTTGTGAGTGAAAGTAATGCTTCAGTGTTTGGGGGTTGTTTCTGTTTTTTAAATTTCAAACACACTCAAGTTTCTGTCGTGTTTAACGGAGGCTTTGGCCACAAGGCTCTAGGGATGTGCCTCCTAACGAGGCATCGCCAGGTTCCAAGTTGGATTGTTGACTGGGGACAGTGACTTGAGTTCAGGTTGGGGTTCAGTCAATTATCAGCTGTACAGCCTAGAGCCTGAGACTGATCGTCTACAAAATAAAGAAGCAGCTTGTTCCGCCAATGTTACCAGGCACGGTTAGGATGAAAATTAGGTGATGTATCTGAAGTTATTTTGTAGATACAGGATTTTCTTCTTTAACTAGAGGTGGGGAGTAAGAGAGAGGAAATAATAGCAACCACTTGCATCGTGCTCAGTGTGGGAGGTCCTATGGTAAGCCCTTCACTCACGTTAACTCAGTTAATCCCAAAATCCCCATGAGCTGAGTACTTACGATGTTTATGTTAGAGGTGGGCAAACTGAGGCACAGAGCAGAGAAGTTAAATATCTTGCCTAGAGTCACAAGCAGTTAAGTTGCAGAGCTGGGATTCACACCGCAGCAAGTCTGTCTCTGGAGTGGGTTCTCTTATCCATTGCATACACTTCCCCTCAGATAGCTTGATTTCGAGGCATTCACTTAGTTTTATGGTATTAGCCTTTTAAAAATTTAAAAATCAGCATTCTCCCTCATTGATTAAGCGGTGAATTTCTCTTCTCTGTTCAGTAGCTATTCTTGCTTACCAAGGTAAGTGAATTAAGCAAAGCTTTTTAAAAATAATTTTTCCTGGGGCTGGTTCATCCCATTTTCTCCAGGTTGTGTGACTTCTCGCCACTTGCACAATAGGTGATATTGGACATTTCTTCTCTGGTTGAGAAGGAGGCAGTTTCAAGTTCAGAAGCCTTTAAACTTCACTCAGAGCAAAGACCCAGTGCTCAAGGTCATTGGCAATAATTAGACCTGACAAGAAATGGATGCCTGTGGCCTGTGGGCAAGACTCAGGCCTCTTAATGGAATCATGTGTACACCTCCAATGGAATCACATGGACACTTCATTTGGAGGCCGTCAAACCACTTTCTAATAGAACCAGAGTGATTCTAGAAAAAGAACACATAGAAAAATCCATCTCTCTGTAGCATCACTGTAGATTATCTGTGAGCTCCTTTAAAAGAAATTTCAACATAGTAAAGATTTTTCACAGCTATTTTCTGAAAGAACTGAGCCATTCTTGATTCACTCCTAGGACATGCAGCTGTAGAAATAGCCTTGGCATCCCTCCAGTCTTCCCATGTCAACCACCCAGGAGGGCTTGCAAATTTCCATCTTTATGGTAATCTTTTCAAACAGATGGAAACAGAAGGCACACTGGCCTCTGAGAAGAGTCCACACCTTCTTTTGGATGGGGCACCCACTGGAAAAACTTTTCCACAAACCTCCTGTCACTTAGAATATACTCCGCCTCTTTATCTTTCTCAAGTTTGTTAAGCGATTTCTATTTTGTGTAGGTTGTCAAATGCTACCATTCATCCTTGCATTAACAAGCCCTTGATCAGATGTTCTTGGGCCCATTTGTTCTTTTATTTATTCGTTCAACAGATAACAATATTTCTCTGTCATAGGCACTCAGGACGTGGTAACAAATAAGACATAGACAAGGCCCCCGTTCTCATGATGTTTATGTTCTAGGGAGTGACGAAAAAATAAACCAGATCATTTCACCCAGTGATAAGAGGTAACTTGAAGCAATGTGATAGAATAACTTGTAGGAGTTGGAGGAGGGCACTTGCGGGGGTCTGAGAGTGTTAGAAGGACCCAGCCAGTCGATAACCAGGGAAGATCACTGAAGGCAGAGGAACTAGCAAGTGCAAAGGCCCTGAGCCAGGAATGAGCTTAGCATGTATGAGGAAGAAGAAAAAGAAAACCAATCTGCAGCAGGGTGATCAAAATGAAGATATGAGGTCTGGGAGATGGTCAGGGTCAGACTCTGTAGGGCCCTATCGATCATGTATGCGGATTTGGGTTTTATGCTAAGTGCCATGAAAAGCACCGCCAGCAGGATTTCAATTTTTCTAAAATCTCATTACTTGGAAAGAAGCCTTGGTGTGTAGAATCGTAACTCTCAACAGAAGAAGGGACCCAAAAATCATCCAGTTGGAGAGAGAGAGAGCATGTGAGAGGGCAAATAATAAAGTAAATGGGTAAAATGCTAGAAATTTTTGAATAAGGATAAAATTTATACAGGTGTTCTTTGTGCTGATTATATATTTTAACACTTTTATAAATTTACATATGAAAAAGTTATTTACAAATAAAAAGTTTTTTAAAAGACAAAAAAAAAAAAAAAACTAATAATAATCACTTAGTCCAAAATCCATCAGATCTTCAAAGAGGATTCTAATTATCCTGCTTATACTTCACGGCTCCAGTGACAGAGAGTTCACAGTCTCATGAGGCGCGGCCTATCCATAAAAGCTCATTTTTTCATTCAGTCAAAATCAGTGTCCCTCAAATTACCATCCCTCATCCCTGGTTCTTCCTTTGGATCCATGGAGAAGGGCAACCCCTCCTGGACAAGGTGCCCCTACGTGTTTAAAGACGGCAGTCACTCTTGGTCTTGTCTTCTCCAGGTTGAAATTTCCCTCCATGGTTTTAAGTCTATCCTGCTCATCCTTCTTGCTCTCTCATGGATGACTGCAAATGACCAGCGTCCTCCTTAAAGTGGAGCCCTCAGAACTTAACCCGAGGTTGCTCCCTGCGTGGTCTAAGGAGAGCCTGCCAGCCCCACAGGTCAGCCTCCAGGACTCCCCACCTAGCTGTCCTGCCTTCCCAAGTGAGCTTCAGAGACAACGCTCATGCCTGTCCTTTCTGCCTGTTTCTCAAGTGTCCTGAGAGGAGCAGGAACGTCAGAGGAGCCTGTTGGTGGCCTTGGAAGCCTCTCTGTGAGACATTCAGCCCAGAGTTCACCCCCCTTCATCCCTAGACCCTGGGCCACGCTATGGTGGGGTCCGAGAAAGGCAAATGGCAGTGTGGTCAGAAGCCTGGGGCAGCGTCCCACTACCTTCCACCAGCTGTCCCACGCACACGAGTGTGCCCTAGAGGTGCGCTTCCTTTAGCTGAAGGCTTTGACTCCTATTGAAATCTGCACTTTCCTCTGACAGGAGTAATATTTTAAACTGTCCTCTACCCATGACACTGCACTATGACCGAGCTTCACATTTCTGTGAGAAAAGTTCTGAAAAGACCTGCGAAGGTATTGCAGAGACCACAAGAAGGCAGGAGAGGGAAGTGAAGAGCTAGAAATCGGACACTTGAGAACAGACTTGGCCTCTCTTGAGGTTTCCTCGTTATTTCTTAGGTGTTCTTCCAGTCCTCCATAAACAGCTTCTTTGTCCTCAGGATGATTCTCTGAGGGAGGACCATGACTATGCCCAATTTATTGATGAGGAAACCAAGACGCCTAGAGGATAAATCACTTGCCCAGAGTCCTGGAGCTGGCAAGTCTTTAAAACCAGCCGTGCTGACTCTGGAGCCTTATGAAGTTGAGTCAACTGAGTAATTGTCATCCAAGGACACGTGTGGCTACTAGTGCGAAGCAGGGATTAGCAGCAAGGAAGTTATGTGTGAAAAACTTGCACGTCTCCAAGGAAGTTATTTGTGAAACATTCGCAAGTATTCTCTGCTTAATCCCCACTGCTCGTGCAGGAGAAGGGGCCGGCGCAAGGCAGGGACTGTTAACTCTGCCCTCCGGTCTTCTCCAAATGAGGGCTAAAATACGGCGACATATGGTATTCAAATCCAACAGATTCAGTTTCATTGACTTCGAGTTTTCTTTAACTAATTGGACATTCAAATACACATTCCTTTCAATTCACGGTGCTTTAAGTGTCTTGTGATTCTTTGGAATTATGTATCCGCTAAGCTCATTGGATAATTTTCTCATGAAAGAAGGCAGATAAATATTAATGCAGCTCGGCCTCCGAGAACGAGATGCGCCAAGGAGAGAAAACTTGGTTATACAACAGTAATAAATGGCCCCGGCATGTGTTTGAGAAGAAATTCTGAACGAATTTTAATACCTACATAATATGGACGAAAATTTGCGTGACAGTGAGTAAAGGAGAGCCATTCTTTTTTGAACTTCGTATCTGATATCTATCTGGTAAAAGGCATTTTGGTGGTAGATGTAAAAGCATTGCAGATTTGCTATATTTTTAGCCCCTCAGAATGCAGATTTTGTGACAAACTCTAAACCTTTGAAAATATGTGGTTTCTCTAAGATGTTCAAGGATTTCAGCCAGCACCAAAAATAGTAAATTGACGTGAAATTTATCCCGTTGACCCTTCTGTAACATAGCTGATGATGCTAAATATGTAAACCCTCTATTTTCGATTTTATTAAGGTTTAATGCTAAAAGCTTATAAGTGAAGGTTGGTGGGGCAGTTTAAATTTGAAAAGCCTGCTGATGACTCCATCTCATCTGATATATTGCAAAATGGACTCCAAAGAATAAGGAAACACGTTTTCTAAGATCTCGATTAAAAAAACGAACACTTCAACCCAGGACAGCAAAGAATCGAACACCTATGACAAAAATCCCAGTTTATCTAACCACAGCAAAACCTCTAGATGAGAATGTTATCAAGAGAAACACTTATTTTTATTTCTCTTTAACAAAATCTTACTTATCATTCATTATAAAAAATGAAAAGCAAAAATTATAGCTAATCCTGCCACCAAAACAAAATGTGACTCTATTTCTTTCTAGAATTTCTTTTCCCGAGGCCTAGTTTTTGTTTCGGTTACAATCACCATGCAGGGAAAGTTTTATCTGCTGCTACAGAACATGCGTGGCCATCATGTCGAGTAAAGCCCGGAACTTACCTGTGAAAGCATACACCTGCGCCCTCTGTCCAGAGGGAGAGACCATCTCTGCCTTTAATCCATTAACACTTAGCTTATGTTTCTGAGAGAAAGGCTACAAGTCAGTATGGGGCAAGACAGGAGCAGGGGGGCTATTGAAAAGTTAAAAGTAAAACTCTGGTAGTGTTGCAAGTAACGTAAGGGGCTCGAAGGAGCAGAGCATCAATACATCGCACGCTTGGCCCTTGCTCTCTTCATTTGCACATTTCTTGTCTTTCCTTAGCCAGAGCTACAAGCGCCACAGCTCCCTGGTGTTCTAAAACTTTACTAGCATTGGGGAATTAAGAAAGAAATGAGACAATGTAAAGGGAGAGGAACCTTAGGGGAAGAGGACCCAGTCTCCTCTCCCCTGATTTAGTTTATTTTTATTGGACTCTGAGAAACATGTTTCGCACCCTCAAAATTGATACAAAAATCTTGGTAGAAGTGATTTCAAGGAAGTGTGCAGGAGGCAAGGATGCAAATTCGGAAGCAGGGAGATAAGCATCATTTAGGCAGGAAGGGAAAGACTTGAAGCTGAGCGACAAGGAAGAAGTGATACCGAAGCCAAGTGCCTTGTACCTTGCATGGCCTCCAAAGTTCGTTCCTGTCGTAAGGGAGACTGGTTTCCTAGTCCTGTCTTCCCAATCCAAGGCAGAAGTGTGAGTGTGTGTTAAGGGGATACTAGTTTTGGAACTTCATAGCATCTCTGAGAGCATCCCACTTCTGGCTGGAAACATCTCCTTTTTCTTTTGTCTCCCAAAATTAAATGCACTCTATCTTCCCATTTAAAATGAGCCCTCCTTGGGGCATCTGGATGGCTCAGTCAGTTAAGCATCTGCCTTCGGCTCAGGTCATGATCCCAGGGTCCTGAGATCGAGTCCCGCATCGGTCTCCCTGCTCAGCAGGGAGTCTGCTTCTCCCTCTGCCTGCTGTTCCCCCTGCTTTGTGCTCTCTCTCTCTGACAAATAAATAAATAAAATCTTAAAAAAAAATGAGCCCTCTTTGTCCACACACCTCCTTTGCTCTGACTCTTCCCTTAAAAAAATAAAAGTGATAAAAGAAACTCAAGTCATAGAAACAATCCTAGAATCTCATAGTTGAAGGATCCTCGGAAAGAGTCAAGAGTGACTGCAGAAGTCCAGACCCTTTGGGGGCACCTCACAGAGTGGCCCAGGGCCAGAGCCAGCACCATGGGCATCACCTGGGAGCTTGGAAAGGCAGACTCTCAGACCTTCCCTCCAGACCCCTGGATCAGAATCTGCATTTTGTAACAAGCTCTCCACGTGATTGGTGCATATTCAAGTTTGAGGAGCACTGATTTAGGACACGCTGGTGCTCACCCAGTGTCCGTGATGAGTGTCACTCCGAGCTCAAAACCAAGCAATAGTTCCCCAAGGGGGTTCTCAAGACATAGAGTGGAAAACTCCTGTGGCCTTTAGGGCCCTGAGTGATCTTCTCCTGGTTCAGCGAGCTTCCTCGCATGCCCCCTCCCCCCACAGTCTGCTGCCGCATCAGGGAACCTTCTTCAGTTCTTCCAGTGTGCTCTGTTTTCCACGTGACATTTCCTTCTTCCACCTCCCGCTTCACCTCCTCAGGACCCCTTTACCTGACTCCCAAAACCACCACGTTCCAATAGAAATACAATGCAAGCCACTGACATGATTTATTATTTTTTTCTAAGAACCACATTTTAAAACTATAAACCAATGAGATTAATTTAATATCTTTAATTTAACCCAATACATCAAAACTGTTATTTGAACGTGGGTCACCAGCCACATTTTAGCTGCTCAAGAGCCACAGGTGTCTAGTGGTTCCCATTTGGGACAGTTTGAGCCTAGATGATATTAGCGCCGCTCTCCCAGCTTCCTCTATTATTTCCTAGCTCCCTATAGTTTCCTCCTCTTTAAATATCTGCGTCTCAAAAAACTATTAGCAATATGATGTTAGTTTACTATCAGTTTTCTCTAGTAGACTAAGTGCTGTGTCTCTTGTTTATTATGGAATCCCCAGCGCCTGACGCGGGAGCTTTGCGGGTATCTGAGGGATGGATGAGCAAATGAAGGTGTGACGAGGCGAAAGAAAGCCTCCCTTCTTTGGCTTTTGTATCATAACTGAGGTATGAGCCAGCTGATCGTTTGCTTCTTTTCATTTGGTGTGACACCTTGATCCTTCAGCTTTCCTCTTTTATCTGTGTCTGTACCATCCGTATCCTTCTCTCTGCGGGGTCATTACCCTCATCCAACAAACACTCTCGGATCATCTCCTGTCTTAAAAAGCAAGCAAACGGGGCACCTGGGTGGCTCAGTCGGTTAAGCATCAGACTTGATTTCGGCTCTGGTCATGATCTCAGGGTTGTGAGTTCGAACCCCACGTAGGGCTCTGCACTGAGTGTGAAGCCTGCTTAAGATTCTTTCTCTCCCTCTCCCTCTGCCCCCCCCCCAACGTCCCACCCCTGCATGCGTGCTCACTCTCTCCCTCTCTTAAAGAAAAAAGCAAACAAACAATACCCCCTCTGGTGACTCCCACCCTGGTTCTCTGTTCCTTCCTCTCCCAGCCCCCTCTACCCCCTTCCAAGTACAGCCAACCTACTATAAAGAGTTAGGGGAACCCCCATCTCCAGCCCTCCCCCCTCCTTCACTTGAAGTATCTCCAGCATGACCTCCACCTCCCTAGGGAAGGCCACGACTTCCACGTTGTCACATCTGCTGACACGGATACTCTCCTCTCTCTTGGCCCCTATTTGAGACTATTGACCACTCCTTTCTGGAAGCATTCTCCTCTCTTGGCTTTGTGATACCACCTATCTCCTCATTTTTCTACCAATATTCTGACATCTCCTTATCTCCTTTGCAAGTCCTCCTCCTTCTTTACTTGGACTTCAAATATCCAAGTGGGGCTTCTGTATTCAATAGGACCCTCTCTCCTCTCAGTCTCCAAGTCTCTCTGGGTTGGGAGCTCATCCACTGTCATGGCCTCGGATGTCACTTACATGCTGCTTCTGCTTGCCTGGGCTTCCAGCCACCTCCTTACGTGCCGGCCGCATGTCTATGTTGGATGTCTTGTGGAATTCTAAGAGGAATCCTTGAATCCCATTCCCTGACTTGTTCCTCCTCAGACGCTCCCTCAGTCATGGGCATTCAGTTTACTGATACACCCACTCAGGGACTGCAGCCAGAATTCTCTCTCTCCCTCACACCCCCCATCAGCCTATCACCAGGTCCTGAGTCATCTGTGCTCAAAGTATGTGCCCATCTGCCCCCTTCTCTCCATCTCCTTCCTCAGCCACCAGCTAGGACAGGCCACCTTTGTGTTTCATCTGGGTTAACAGCATGAACTAGTCCTCACCCATTTCTTCATCACTAACCCTTGTGCACCCTCTGTTTCCACAGAGTGGGAAGAAGGATGCATTTTAATTTGCAAAGTGGATCATTTCACTTCTCTGTGAAATCCCCCCAGGCTACCCCATTTCTGTTAAAATTCTTTGTTGTGGCCAGGAAATGCCCAAATGAGTTTGGCCCCTGACAACCTTCCCCAACCTCATCTTTGGTAGCTTTCGCCCTGGTTCACTGTGCTCTAGATGTAAGAGCTATAGAACCTGTCAGATTCTTTCCCACTTTAGGCATTCGAAAATGTGCTCCCTTCTACCCAGATCGCCACAAAATGATCTCATCTCTTACGTTTTCCTTCAGATTTTCACATAGTTGGCTTCTCGTGAACCCTGGTCTTAGCTTAAACGTCACCTCTGTGATGAGACTTCTCAGCTGCTGTCCTCTAGTACCTTCTGCGTTCCCTTCAAAGCACTTTGCATTTTGTAATTTCTTATTCATCTGTATGCTTGCTTTACTGTCTGGTTCTCTCATTAGGACAGGGATTATGTCTATTTCATTCACCTCTGCACCCCTAGAACCATGTGCACAGAACCATGTGCTACTATGTGTTGAATGAATGGACCCTATAAGAGTATTTTAGCATTCTGTCAATTTAACCCTTCTGAACAAGCTTTATCATATTCCCGTATCTCTTGCTTACATACGAGATTGCCATGTTTCACCAGTTGAAAGAATTGGCAGCTGAAAGAACAAATTCTCGGTGATAAGATGACCCTAAATTTAAGCTAATGCCACTAATGATAAACAAAGTAGGGAAATTCTTCCACTCAACTGTTTCTAAGAAAAGTTGTTATGGAAAACCATTTTCCTAACTTTGCTCCCATCCGGAAGCTTCTCAGCAAGTGGTTGCCAAAACCAAGGCCGGGAGCAGGGTTTGGGATTTAGGTCCACATGAATCTGAAATGAGCTCAACCAGGTTTTACCACTGGTTTCTGGGATTCCATTACCTATATGTGACCCAAATAGAGAAAATATGGGGGCACCTGGGTGGCTCAGTCGGTTAAACGTCTGCCTTTGCCTCAGGTCATGATCCCAGGGTCCTGGAATCGAGTCCCGCATTGGGCTCCTTGCTCAGAGGGGGAGTCTGCTTCTCCTTCTCCCCCCTTCCCCCACTCATGCTTGCATGCTCTCACTCTCTCTCAAATAAATAAAATCTTTAAAAAATATATGAATAAGGAATAATTGTAGTTTTGATAAGGCAGTTATGCCCTGTCATGGAAAGAAAGCTGGAGTCAGGGAACCTCGGTGTTGGCGGAAGAGTCAGCAAGCTCTGCGATTTACAACATAACACTTAAAATTCCCAGAGTTCTCGTTTATTTCAAGTGAGACTATGCAAGAACTGCTCATCCATCCTGCAGAGTTGTTGCACAAACCCCTAAGGAAACCATACCCTTGGCCTTGTACTCAGAAACTTAGAAAGCCTTACACAAATATATGGTATTAGCAATTTTAAAATGTTATACGCAAAGAACAAATCATGGAACACTACATCAAAAACTAATGATGTAATGTATGGTGACTAACATAACATAATAAAAAAATGTTAGATGGAGGACATTTTAGGAACATTCCAATTTAAAAAATATCATTTTGAGAAATTCGTAAAATACGCAGAAGTGTTTTGTTTTGTTTTTTTTTTTTCCATTTTTTATAGTGGTGCTTGTGAAGTGTCTACCATACTGCACCAGGAGACAGAAGAAAGTAACTCTGCCATTCATTTATGCTGGGAAAAGCCTCTGTCTGCACTTTGCTTTTGTTCAGCTGTACCTGCTCTTTCTCTCAGAGGCCTTGTAACTAAAAACCAGGGTCCAGGTGGGAGCTCTTGTGAACAGACCCCAGGAGGGCTGTCAAGAGAAGAGTAAGCCACAGGCCAGCTCTAGGCCTCGCTCCCCTTTCTCCTCCCCTCCAGACCTTAAACTGTGTTCCTCTCAAAAATGAGACCATGTTTCACAGACTTACCACTTCGCTTCTCATGGAAAATAGAATTCATTTCACTTTTACCAGAAAACAGGAGGGAATACTCTTCTTATACCCTGAAGGCATACCCATCTTCTCTTTCTTTTTCTTGGGTCTAAAGCTCTATGTCTAATGGAAATACCTAGCTCCATATTTAGAAATCAAATCCTCAGACACTGGGGGGAGTCAGCAGTTGGAGATGGAGAATAGAGAAATGGGGAGTAGAGGGTAGAGAGGAAGGATTTTCCCACCCCCACACGTCCTCCACCTGCCTCTCCTTCTCTCCCTCACAGAAGAGCCGTAACTTGGTGTTCTTTGTCCTTGGCAGTTGATCAACACTGTAAAACATCGCCACCTTCAGTTAAAACTGGTGTGTGTCTGCACTTTGCAGAGAGCACACCGGGCCTCCTAACACTTTCCAGATACCTCCCAGAGCAAGCTGTCGTCTGTTTCAGTGCTTCTCTGCTTGATGAGCTTCTTCACTGTCCCTTGTCCTGTGTCTCTCTCTGCAATTCAGCATAGGGAGGGAGTGAATGAAAGGAAGGAGCCTGGAACAGGGGCCTGGAGTGAATACAAGACTTAATGCACTCAAGAGGTTTGGCTAATGGCAAAGCGAAGGTCAGCAAATTTTTTGGATGACAGAATGACTCTGAAACCGTGGACTTTCTTCAGACCCACCAACTGCTCTTCTACGTAAACTGTGCTTTCAAAGCTCGAAGGTTTAAAGTTGTCAAAATATTGAGTCTGATTTCATGACAGAATGTGCCTCTTTGGTGAAGTATCTTTTCTGTCTAGTGCAGTAAGGGCTTGAGGATTTCTGGGAGTTTTCACAGAACGAAGAAATGGGTACAGATAGGGCACAAAGTTATATGAGCAAGTCTGGACAACAGTGGGTAGAGCTGGAAATAACGAAATGTGAATCTGACACTTCCAACAGCTGCCTGATACCAATAGCCACTTAAAGTCAGAACTTGAGAACCAAAGCAGTGAATCTTTCCCAATAGTATTTAATGTCTTAAGGTAAATAAATCATTGGTTGCTATTTTTATAATGAGAAAGTGCTCTGTTTTCCCCCTTCAGACTCACAATACCCTCAATAAAGGGTCTATGGCATCAATGAAAGAGATGAACAAGCAATTCCATGGGAACATTCCAGAAACATGCATTCCTCACATGGGTTCTTCCCAACATAATGGCCCTACACAGTTCTCCAAATGCAGAGTTAACTCAACCCTTGTTTTGGATCAGGTTACAGTCTAGTCTCCGGGCATGGTGCAGAAGAGCACCCATCAGGTCATCCACCCTCAGACTCCAGACCCTTCCTCCCACTGTCACAAGATGGTATAAGTCACCTGTCACCATTCCTTCCAGAGCCTGAAGTGTTTGCAATAAGTGGGTCCACTGCAGATTTAAGTTTACAGTGGCTTAAAGAAACTCATGACTAATGCTGACACTCCCAATCTTTCATGATGTCCCTCAAGTGTAAAAATAGAAGGATATGGAATGTTGGAGAACTTAGCAGGTAGGTCCTTGAAGGTGCCTGGACTTCTGGTAGCTATAGATGTGGAGTGTGTTGTTATGTACATTTTAAGGCAATTGTGAGTAAAACTGATTATTTTGTTTCTTATGGAAAATAGAATTCATTTAGCTTTTACAGTCAATAGTAGGAAAACACTATTTTATCCTAAAGACATAACCCTTTTCTTTCTCTTCTTGATGTCTAAAGCTAATTTTCTAATAGGGACACATAACTCCATATTTAGAAGTAAAATAAATAGGCATCTGGGGAGCCAGCATTGACGTTTGGTCTCTAAAATTGTATCCACCATTGCAATAGCAAACTGTACATTATCTTCCTAAGAAAATACTAATTTATCAGTCCCAAGAGCCAACGAGTTGTTCTGTGTCAGCAATCAGCTTAGCCTCATAATTATAAATTTGTAAGGATCTGTTGAAAGACATGGATCCAGAAGAATTATAGTGTTTCATAGTGAGTCACTTAGAAGAGAGAGCCCTGTTATTTGTAGACATTCCATATAGTCATAGAAATTTAGAGATGGATCAGGTCTTAGCAATCATATAGTCTAACCCTTTTATTTTACACATGAAGAAATCAAGGCTTGGAACTTATTGTAGGAAATATATGAAAATATTTCCATATGCAGCACATCTTCTAAATGTCTATCTTTACTTTAGTACATTACTAACACTGCCTTTGAAATATTCAACACAGTGTGCCCCAAATGTGGCAAGGGTGACTCATTGTTACAAGATGACTGATATTTATGGACCATACTTTGCATCTTTAGGCTAGCATATTCCTTTCTTCCTTTCCTCCCACCCTCCTCCCTTCATTCATTCATTCATTCATTAAAAGATAAGCCACTGGGCCCCCATATCTGTGAGATGCTATGCTAGACAGATGGCTGATTATAAACACAAGGAGGTTCATGAGCAATCTTTGCCTTAGAGGAACTCTCAAGACAGACGGTGAGACATGCATGTGTGAAGAGTTGCAAAAGAGCTTCATAAATATCCAACTCTAGGTACGGGCAAGTATATCTCAGGGCGCTGAGAAGCAAGGAGTAACGGTTTCCTGGGAGAGTCAGGTGAAGTGCACCGTGGAGGTAACCCCTGAGGGGAATCTCCTCAGATGAGCCTTGTCTCAGGCAGAGAAAGCAGTCAGGGCACTGTCGGAAGAGAGGGATCTTGCCCAAAGGCAGGAGCACTGAAGGAAGAACATGGTGTGTCCAGAATTGGGGAGTTTAGCAATGGAGGGTGCAGGGGGAAATTAGTGATGTGGGATGATGGGTGCTTCGATGAGAAGATAAATTAGAAAATAAATACAGGCATACCTCCTTTTTATTGTGCTTCATTTTTCTCACACTTTTCAAATACTACATTTTTTATTTTTTTTTATAAATTGAAGTTTTGTGGCAGTGCTGTGTTAAACAAGTCTGCGCCATTTTTCCAACAGCATGTGCTCACTTCATGTCTCTGTCACATTTTGGTCATTCTCACAATTTTTCAATTTTTTTCATTCTTACTATGTGTGTTAGGTTGATCGATGATCCGTGATCTTTGCTGTTACTCTTGTAATTGTTTTGGAGCTCATAAGCCACGCCTATATCAGATGGCAAACTTAATCGATAAAGGTTGTGTGTGTTCTCACTGCTCCACCAACCAGCTATTTTCCCATCTCTCTCCCTCTCCTCTGGCCTCTCTGTTCCCCGAGACTCACTCACCAATATTGAAATTAGGCCAGTCAGTTATCCTACAAGGACCTCTTGGGGTTCAAATGAAAGGAAGAGTTGCACGTCTCTACTTCAAATCAAAAGCTGGAAATGATTAAGCTTAGTGAGAAAGACATGATCCAAAGCCCAGACAGGCTGAAAGCTAGGCCTCTTGCACCCAACAGTCAGGTTGTGAAGGCAAGGTAAAAATTCTGGAAGGAAATTAAAAGTGCTGCTCCAGTGAACACACGAATGATAAGAAAGCAAAACAGCCTTCTTGCTGATATGGAGAGAGTTTTAGTTTAGTAGTCCCATTAGAAGATCAAAGCAGCCACAACATTGCCTTGAGCCAAAGCCTCATCGAGAACATCAATTATGTGAAGGCTGAGAGAGGTGAGGAAGCAGAAGAAAAGTAGGAAGCTAGCAGATGTTGGTTCATGAAATTTAAGGAAAGAAGCTCTTTCTGTAACAGAAAAGTGCAAGGGGAAGCAGCTCGTGCTGATGTAGAAGCTGCAGCAAGTTCTCCGGAAGATCTAGCTAGGATCATTCACGAAGGTGGCTCCACCAAACAGCAGATTTTCAATGTAGATGGAACAGCCCTCTGTCAGAAGAAGATGCCATCTAGGACTTTCATAGCTAGAGAGGAGAAGTCAGGTCCTGGCTTCAAGGAACAGGTGACTCTCCTGTTAGGGGCTAACGTAGCTGGAGACTTTAAGTTGAAGCCAATGCTCATTTGCCATTCTGAAGATCCTAGGGCCCTCAAGAATTACGCTAAATTTACTCTGCCTGTGCTTTGCATATGGAACAACAAAACCCAGATGACAGCACATCTGTTTACAACATGGTTTACTGAATATTTTAAGCCCACTGTTGATACCTGCCACTCAGGAAAAAAAAGATTTCTTTCAAAATGTCGCTGCTCATTGACCTGGTCACCCAAGAGCTCTGATGGAGATGGACAATGACATGAATGTTGTTTTCATGCCTGCTAACACAGCATTCATTCTGTAGCCTATGGATCAAGGAGTCATTTTGACTTTCAAGTCTTGTTATTGAAGAAATACATTTTGGAAGGCTATAGCTGCCATAGGTGGTAATTCCTCTGATGGCTGTGGGCAGGGTAAACTGAAAACCTTCTGGGAAGGATGCACCATTCTAGATAACATGAAGCACATCCATGATTCAGAGAAGAGGTCAAAATACCAACATTCACAGGAGTTTGGAAGAAATTGATTCCACCTCTCATGGATGACTTGGAGAGGTTCAAGACTTCCATGAAGGAAGTCACTGCAGATGTGGTGGAAACATCAAGAGAACTAGAATTGGAAGTAGAGCCTGAAGATGGGACTGAATTGCTGCAATCTCATGATAAAACTTGAATGGATGATAAGTTGCTTCTTATGGATGAGCAAAGATGGAATCTACTCCTGGGGAAGATGCCGTGAAGATTGCTGAAATGACAACAACGGATTTAGAACAGGACATAAACTTAGTTGATCAAACAGTGGCAGGGTTTGAGAGGATTGTGTCCAATTTTGAAAGAAATTCAACTTTTGGGCAAATGTTATCAAACAGCATCACATGCTATAGAGAAATCATTAGTGAGTCAATCAATGTGGCAAATGTTATTGTTGGGTTACTTTAAGAAATTGCCACAGCCAACCCAGCACCCACCACTGGGATGGGTCATCAGCCATCTACATCAAGGCAAGACCCTCCATTAGCCAAAAGATGATGACTCGCTGAAAGGTCAGATGATGGTTAGCATTTTTTAGCAATAAAGTATTTTTGGTTAAGGTATGTACGTTGTTTTTTGGACCTAATGCAGTTACATACTTAATAACGAGGACATAACTTTTATACACACTGGGGATCCAGAAAATTAATTTGACTTTATTGCGATATTCCCTTTGTCGTAACGATCTGGAATTAAATCTGCAAGATCTCTGAGGTATGCCTGTGTAAAAAAAAAAAAAACCTGCTACATCTATGCTAAGGAATTTAGTTACTATCCTGAAAGCCAGTTTCCCAAACCTTAGTAATTTAAATATTATTTCCACAATATGTGTTAAATCCAAAGGCGCCTAATATTATTTTTGCTCTCCCTGTAAACTACTCATGCTATTATTTGTTTAACATTTTCCTCAAATGTCCTACTTTAAAACATACCTATTTTCAGAAGAAACTTTACATCAGTATTGTAAATATAAAACCAACGTCAGGGGTGCCTGAGTGGATCATTCAGTTAAGTGTCTGCCTTCGGCTCAGGTCATGATCCTAGAGTCCCAGGATCGAGCCCTGCATCGGGCTCCCTGCTCAGTGAGGAGTCTACTTCTTCTTCTGCCCCTCAGCCTGCTTGTGCTCTCGCTCGCTCGCTCTCTCTTAAATAAATAAATAAAATCTTAAAAAAAAAAAAAATGTCACTTGCAGTCAATTCAAGGTCATCATTAAAATGAATGTGATGAAAATAAAACATTCCTGTTAACTCTTTGCTCCTGAAAGTCTCCTAGCCTGAGGCCTGCAGTCTCATTATTTTAAAGGGAGATGGTAAGTTTGGGAGAGGAGATAAATTCACTGTAGCACCAAACTGAGATTCCTTGAATGAGTTAGGTGGGAGAAAGAGAGTTGAACGGCATATGGCTCCCTTATTCTCTAAGTCAGGAGTATTCGGTATGGTTCCTGTGTGCCATCTTCGATACTGCAGGGATATGCATGCTACATAGGGGGAAATGTCATAGGCCATACAGGGCCACCTGAGGATTCTGAGCTAAGAAGTGACAAAATCAGACCTATGTGAAGAGGGATAACTCAGGACTAGAAAAGAAGACCAGAGAAGTAGCTAGAACTTTGTAGAGGATATGCAAAGGTTCCCATGTGGCCCAGTTAGTATAATAAGGCTGGAAAAGAGGGACCAGATTTGAGAAAAATTTTCCATCAGGCCATAGCAGGAGTTGGTGCCCGGAGGGATGAGAGATGCAGGTCAAGGAAAGAGAAGGGCCAGTGATGGTCCGCAGAGAGATTGCTTGGGAAACTGCATGAGTGGTCATCTGACCCAGGCCAAGATTACAAAGAAGAGATAGTAGAGCATGTGTGCTTGATGAGTAGGAGAAAGGGAGGGAGCAAGTAAGGGAAGGGAGGGGTAAGACCCCTGCTTTGGAACATGCTGCCTGTGACAAATATGCACCCATTCTAGGCTCACACTAAATGTTGAAGATACGGGCTAAGTGTGGATGGTCAGCGGGCCACTGGAAACCACCTTGCTGGAGTTCAGAGACATTTCCAATGACAGTTAGATTGGAAGAGATCACCGTGGCCTATAAGTCGGCCTCAAAAACACTTGCATTTACTTCATGACCATTTCAGAAAATTTGTGACATAATCAGGTAGACAGTTTTAAGGTATACTAGACATGTTTTACTTTCGTAAGCTGTTAAAAATGAATCCATTCAACAAAAAATCATTAAGAACCTATTTATATAAAGCAATTTGCTAAGTGCTGTGAGGGATAGAGAGATAAATTAGACACAGACCCTGTTCTCATAGAGCTTGTAAAGATCTAATAAGATAATAGATAAGATTTTCAGGGATTTAAAGCTTAACGTATGAGGCCTTTATTCATGATTTCCAGAAAACAAATTTAGCCTCAAAATCTCTCTACTAACCATAGTCTGAACTTCGTTTTCATGTGTTATTAGAAATTGATGATGGTGTTGGGGTAGAACAACAATATAAATGAAATTTGGGGTAGACTTATAGAATTGGAAGTTAAAACCTTGTCAATCATTAGTAGCCCTTTTTCTTATGTTGTGCTTAAAATGTTCATTTTCCCAGCTTAGGAGAAATAATCTAAAGTTTTGTCTTATGTGTAGCATAAAATTGCCCTTCCCCCTCAGATGAGTATACGTAGTAATAAATTGGAGCATTCTCATGAGACTCTCTTGAATAATCAATTTCACATAACTGGGATTTTTTTTTTTTCCTGGTCAACAAGACACAGACTAGAAAGCATAGATTTCACTCTGAGCCTAAAAAAAGAGTGAGGTTTGAGGAAGAGGAAGGACAACAAGACTAATGTTGATGCCCCTTCTTTAGTTTCTAGACCCTTCTGTGGAAAGAAGTGTTTTCATAAGACTCAGACAGAATTCATTTCCATAGAGCATTCTTAATGGCTCTTGTCAGTAAAAACAGCTGGGAAACATATGGTATCCATTTCCCTGTATCACTTGGAAAAAATTTCACATGTAAATAAAGCCAACATAAAAGAGTAGCCCTTTGAACCCGCGACCTTATACAATACATAAATATATAGGTACAATGCACTCGTTGTATTGGTCCACTAAGTTATGTGACTTTAAAATTTTTTTATTACATCCTGAGATGCACATTTTCAAGAAGTTCCAAAGGAATCAAGGTAATTGGCAAAATATTAGCAAATACCATCCCTAATAATAAGTATGTATCTCTGAAATGTCATGGAGTATACACACACACACACACACACACACACGTTGGCCACTGTATTTTAAGCTTTTCAGAAAAATTGATGGATAAAATTAAAGGCATATTTACACATTATAAACTTTACGTCCGC
Organism: Halichoerus grypus; assembly: GCF_964656455.1. Classification (NCBI taxonomy): domain Eukaryota; kingdom Metazoa; phylum Chordata; class Mammalia; order Carnivora; family Phocidae; genus Halichoerus; species Halichoerus grypus. Next base: position 134,671,718 of record NC_135713.1, on the reverse strand, counting down.
TATCTCTCTGCTGTTTTAAATAAGTAACCATGTGTTCTTGAAAGGAAGAGAGGAAAGCTTGGCAGAAATTTCTGGCAGACAATTTTTCATAGCTTCACATTTTTAGGGAAAAATGGACCTATAAAGGATAGGAAATCTTTTAAATTTATAATGGACCAACTGGAATTAGTCTTTGCCTTTGCATATTTACATTTCATAAATAACTTTCGAAAATCCAGCTCTCATTGGTGATTATCACTCCTCTGAGTTTATTAACAGGACTTTTGTCCCCTGTGATATTAAGCCGTAAATCCCTCAGAAGGATGCGCTTTGGGCATTTACAAGGAGATTTAATGCATTGCACAAAGTGAGATTCAAATTCAAATACTAGCATTTGTTAATTGTCTGCTCTGTGCCAAGTACTGTGTACAGTTTAGAACCAGAGCCAACGAAAGGGAAGAGAGGCAGCAGCTTAACAGCATCTAGATACCTTCCTTCCCTTCTGGAACATTCTTGTTAATACCTGTTCCTTACTGGACGGAATCCAGGCCTCCTTTCACAGCTCATAGTATTCTCTTCATAGATTTTAAAGGTCTCGGAACTAAACCACTTAGTGCAGACCGTCTGAAAAAGCCCATGGCAAACTGTGGTCTCTTTGGGGGGAAAGACCCCACCCACCAGCAGTTACATAGCATTCAGTCTCAGAATAGTTACTCTCACCTCCTTAGCTCACTTCCAGAACTTCTCTGAATCTTTTTAGAACACATTGCAATAGGAACAAGATTGACCAGTGATCTAAATTTGGGGAACTTTTAATAACTTTCACCCCTAAAAGTAGTGGTAGCCAGGGACTGTCCTAGAAGTTACAGACCTGAATATACCCCATCTCTTTTATTCTTTGGTCGTGTCCAGTAGCAAAGAATGGACACAAGCACATGCTTTTAGATTAAATTCTTCCTAGCTGTTGTTGTTCCAGAAGAGGAGAGTGGGATGGGAGGCCCCTAGATGGAGGGCATGTCCTGAAACCTTCCCCCTTTGAAGGGGGATGGTATAAATGTAATTGGAAAGGGAAGAGTCCATACACCAGTGGCCTACAAGTTTCCAAAGGTGCCGGGTCATCTGTCTAGTCAGGGGAGTATCCCAGAGAGGAAGCAGGGTCATCATGAGGGAGGAGACTGTGGTCTGTCATCCTGCACCAGGAGAAGGCACAGGGTTGCCTTCCATGAGGCTAACTGGGAGAGATGGTGTTCTTATCTTTAGCCTCCAGATGCATTGCTGTTTCACTGTACACTTGGTCTCTACCAGATGCTCACTCAAAGGCAAACCAGACAATCTTTATCTAAGCTTTGCAGAGAAAGGAGAAGAAAGAAAGAAAAAAGCCCACCAACCTGTGCATCTCGCTCTCCCTTTGCAACTCCTTCTCCTCCTGGCTGCTCCCAGCTTTGCCAACATTGGAGGGCCTCCTTGACTCTTACAACATGTTCCGTTGTGAAGTGTTAATACATGATGTTGCTGTGTCATACGCCAGAGAGCACTGGGAAATGCCCCTGAGTGATGCTTCACTGGGATACCCATCTGTGGTGGACAGTCACCCAATGGGTCACAGTTTCAGTTTGCCCAATATTAAATAATTTACCCATTTTTTATGTGGGACTTCTTAAGCTTTGGGATATACATATATGTATGTATGCATGTGCACGTGCACGTGTGTGTGTACATCCCTTCTCTCCCCAAACTACTTTGGAAGTTCATTTAACCCAGAGGATCTGACCTCCCATTTCTGTTTTTCAAGGTGGTGACAAGTATCCTAATCCTTCCAATGAGGTATAGCCATCCAGGGAATGAACCTAAAAATCTATCTGGATCTGTTTGTTTGTTTTAGCTGTCTGCTTTTCCATGAATACTATTTTAATTAATTTTGAACCAATAGGCCATAACTTTTATCCCTCACTGTTTTCCAGTGGTAAGTATGAACTGTTTGGTATGATACACGTCTCTCTAAGTCATCCCTCAGACAGGGGCTTTCTTTGAGCATAACGTAAGTGGACTACGCCTGCCTGCGTGGCCAAGATACCTTCGGCGTTTCAGTGTAATACTCTCCTCTTGTATTTATTTCTAAACAGTTTCTAGCTCGAGCTGGAATTGCAACGTGTCGGCTCTCATGACAAACACGCAAAAGCCCACAGGAATCGCGGATGTGTACAGTAAGTTCCGTCCTGTGAAGCGAGTTTCCCCGCTGAAACATCAGCCAGAGACTCTGGAGAACAATGAAAGCGATGACCAGAAGAACCAGAAGGTGGAGTACCAGAAAGGGGGTGATTCCGACCCAGGCCCCCAACCCGAGGAGCTCAGCCCTGGAGATGGAGACAGTGGTCCCCAAAGTAAGAGCACCGAGCCCAGCACCTTGCTGGGGGAGCTGGAGCATTATGACCTTGACATGGATGAGATTCTGGATGTGCCTTACATTAAATCCAGTCAACAGCTTGCCTCTTTCACCAAGGTGACTCCAGAGAAGAGAATTTTGGGTTTGTGCACCACCATCAATGGCCTTTCTGCCAAAGCCTGCTCCCCCGGAAGTGCTGAGAGCTCACCAGCTAACATGACACCATTCTGTGTTCTTTCGCCCGTGAAAAGCCCTCACTTGAGAAAAGCGTCCTCGGCGGTCCGCGAGCAGCAAAAGCTCTCCGGGGAAGAGTCTGAGAGCTCACCGCCTCTGGTGAAGTGTGGCTCTGCATATGAGCCCGAGACCCAGACTAAGGACTTCCTCATCAAGACCTTTAATGATCCTCCGAGTCGAAAACGCGAGAAGGCAACACCAGACGGCCAGCTCAGGGCCTTCCATCCTCAGCCTGCAGCCACAGAACCCAAACTAGAAGAGCCGATCGGGGGCGTGAACTGGACCAGCTCCCAAGGCCCGGAAGAAAGGAGTGAGCATCTGAAAAAAGTGAAAAGCATCTTGAACATCGTTAAGGAAGGACAGATATCTCTCCTGGTAAGTATGATCTCATTCCATCATCTAGAGACTTCAGTTCTATCAGCTCCATTAGGAGTAACAGAATGATGAGCGTTTCTTCCCATTCTTGCTTTATCTTTACTCATAGCCTGAGTTAGATGATGTGCCTCTTGAATTTTAAAATACAAAATTAGGAGGTCAGTACAGGGAGAAAACAAACGGCTATAGAGGGAGTGTTATTCCACTTGAACTGTGCACGAATCTGACCATAATCTAAAACAAAAACAAAACAAAGTCCAGCCCTTGCTTTAATGTGAATCTGAATGTCTTTTCCCTGTTCAAATGGATCCCAGTGCTCTCACTTGGTTACTTGTTGGGATGTTGGTCCCTTGGTGGTGGGCCTGCCAGATACATGAACAGAGGGTCTTCTGTTTTATCCTGATCATTATTCAGAAGACTTGGACCAGGAAGTTGGAAAACATTTGCAGATAGAAGCTTACCCTAGAGCTTGGTTGCCCTCTGACCTCCATGGAGTTTTTACCGAGTTCCAGCGCTTCGTGTCTAGGGAACATGAAGAAGCTTTCCAAAGATTTGAGTCACAGAGTTAACATGATGTAAGAAAAGTCTGTTCTGCTTAGGCTCAGAGAGAGCTCAACTGAAATCACACTCCATCTGCCTGCATTGTTCTTTTCTGGCTTGCAGACTTGGATCAAACAGTAGCAAGCCTGGGCTGGTACTATGATGTTAATTAAAGTCTCACTTGAGAAAAGCATCACAGCTTGGCAGTGTGATTCCACTTAGGGTAAAGCCATGCAGAGATAAGTGCAGTGTGCCTGGTCTATTGTCACAAATCTGACTGTTGTCATAGGATGATAGGATTGAACACTTTTACTAAAAAAGTAATTTTTTTTTTCTCCTGAAAACAGCTTTTCTATTTCTCCTGGCTCTTCCTCTCTTTTTCTCTCTGGTTTATTCTTTTCTTCTGTCCATCCCATGTTTTCATGTTTCCCAGATGGTAACACCTCTTGACTCACCCAGCAGTTTCTATCAACCATGTCATATGCAGGGAACTAAGCTTCACTAGAGGTGAGAACACTAAAGGCCAGGTATAGCCTCCAGGTGCCCCAGGACTCTGTTTGGGGTGCAAGTGTCTGGAAAAATCCTGTGGTAGCTCTAGATGTGGCAGCCATCAGATAGCTTGCGATCAAAGCTTCTCTGTTGTTCAAGGCAAACCAGATGGTGGAGAGAAGTAGTTCTTTCATTCAACAAACCTACAACAGAGGATAAAACACAGTCTGGCTGTCAGCACTTAGCAGTCGAATGGAGGAGACAGAGAGGGAACCTGCCAATTACCATAAATGTCATTGCACTTGTTTAGAAAACCATCTTGGCGCCTCCGCAAACTCGCTGACCGAGCCCGGTCACCATGTCTCCCATGAAGATAAGTCCCTTGAGGACTCAGGTTCTAAAGGATAGGATAGCAAAAACTGTAATGGAAAGTCATTAGCATTAATAGTAGGGAATTTCTGACTTATTAGATCCCCAGGATGGCCACCAGAGCTCCTGGAAACTCATCTCTTCTTCCCAGGGCCCACAGTGAAACCCCCATAGCATCTCATTCTGATTCTTGACTTAAGTGTTCTAATCTTACCATCCGTACAGCCACACCTCGCTGCCGACAACCTAGACAAAATTCACGACGAAAATGGCAACAATCTCTTACATGTGGCCGCATCGCAGGGACACGCCGAATGTCTGCAGCACCTCACCTCTTTGATGGGAGAAGATTGCCTCAGTGAGCGAAACATAGAGAAGTTGACTCCAGCGGGCCTGGCCATCAAGGTGATGATGGGTTGGGGGCTAGACCCGCCACAGCTAAAAGTTTCTGTTTTTGAAGATTCCTAGTGAGCTAAGTTGGAGAGATGAGTACAGGGAGAGAGTAGCGTGATACACCAAGCAAATGGCAAATGAGCCTACTACATTTAAGAGAGTAATCATTTCAGGTACTAACTGCTTTGAGCTTTGGCGACTACATTCCAATTTATTGTGCAACGAGGGTAAGCTTCAAGTCAGCTAATAAAGAGGAAGGAAAATGATCTATTGTGGTTCTCAGAACTTTCGTTATTCATGGTGACTGCAATTTAGATTTTAACCACACCTGGATTTATCTGCGACTGTTTCATGTTTTCCTAATGTGAGTATAATGAGCGAGACAAATGAGGAAAAGGTGTATTTTAAGGAAAGATAGCTCTCAGGAGTATTTCAGATAATAAAGCAGGCTTCTAACGGATCACATCTGAAGTGTAAATGTCTTCAGTACCAAGAGTTGTTTAGAATGTCAGGGCCTAGTTTTGAGTGTAGTGTCAACTGGGATAGAGATAAAACTTAGAAATTGTGAGTCAAGCAAACATGGTCTTTTATAGCTCACTGCAGTGAGTGCCTCTGTAAAACATAACACATCGCTAGAAGGTTAGCTATTAAACTACAATTACTTTTAAGATCTTTGGCAAATAAGTGTAGAATTCAGTCATATTTATGAAGAAGCCAGAAGTGAAGTTCAGGGAAATATAATACATCTTGTGCTTCTGCATATGTGCTCTGCTTTACATAATAGTTATGTCTTCTAAAAGCTGAATAATCATTTTTAGAAATGGAATTATTATTTTTTTTTAAAGATTTTATTTATTTATTTGAGAGAGAGAGAGCACAAGAGGGGGGAGCGGGAGAGGGAGAAGCAGACTCCCTGCTGAGCAGGGAGCCCGATGCGGGACTCAATCCCGGGACTCCAGGATCATGACCTGAGCCGAAGGCAGTTGCTTAACCAACTGAGCCACCCAGGCGCCCGAAATGGAATTATTTTTGAAATTTACTAGGGGAACTTGCTAGTTAAAGAGATCCACTTGTGTATTTACTGAAGAACATGTTACATTTGAAAAACGAGTGATTGCTGGTCTACCTTAATATATCTTTTATGCAAATCTGAATTTTTGCATCTTTAATTTATTTACCATTCAGTGAACTTTTTTTAAAGATTTTATTTACTTATTTGAGAGAGAGAGAGAGAGAGAGACAGAGCATGAGTGGGGGAGGGGCAGGGAAGAGGGAGAAGCAAATTCCCCGATGAGCAGGGAACCCGAAGGGGAGCTCAATCCCAGGACCCTGAGATCATGACCTGAGGTGAAGGCAGACACTTAACCAACTGAGCCACCTAGGTGCCTTACCATTTAGTGAAGTTTTATGTATTAAAAGTTGCTTTTTGTTTTATTTAATTTTATTCAATGATAATGTATTATTTCTAAGGTAGTATAGAAAATGATTTTTTTTTTTTAGAAAATAAGAGATCCAGGACCCTGGTAGATATTGCTTTCCTTTAGTGAATGTTGCTATGTCACATTAGGAACTGAACTGCAAGCAGCCATCATGAAGAGAAATTAGATGGGAAGTCAAGGTGCAGTATAGTTGAGTTCAACAATGTGTATCAAGTCCCCCAGGTACTGTGTTGGGTGATGACAATACAAATTTGAATGAGACCTAGTCCCTTTTCCTCAGAAGCTGATAGCCAGGTAGATAGGGCAGGTAAGTTACCAGTAATTCAAGTGCAGGATGGCAAATTCAGGATCTAGTCCTATATCAGAGTCCTGTGGGAAGACAGGGGTCAGATCTGGTCATCAATGGGTGTGGGTCAGTGATGAATAAAATATTCTTGCAATGCCAATAAATGTTGACATTAGCCTTGTTCTTTTAGTGTTTATAAAATACAGTGCTCATTAGCTTTCCTAACTGATGTTAAATTATGGAGTATATCATAGCCACATAGTTGGATGAGAAAGCTTTTTCTTCATTTATATACCTTAGTGCTTGTTTTCATGGATTAAGAATCTTCAGAGTAGGACAGTACATAAGAAACTTGGTGGTCATTAGACCAACCCTGGCTATAAATTCCTTCTATGGTATCCATATTGGTAATTCATTCTTAAACTCCTCCAGTCAATGTACTGCTATCATATAATCAGCATGTAACCTTGAACTGCAGTGCTTTTTGTTTCTTTGTTTTAATGAAGAATGCACATCAAACCCACTAGACTCAAAAGCTCTTATGGATTTGGGGGTCTCAGGCCTTTCATATTTTTACTTCTGGACAATGATATGAGAAATGGAACTCTTCTTCTATTCCTTCATTTAATCTAGAATTTACAAAAGAAGTCAAAACAAATATTTTATAGTAAGTGCCACCCCCTTTGGGAATCTGGCCTCAGTCCATTCAGTGTCATTTGATAGACATTGGTGAAGTTGAGGGAGTTCTACTAAGTCATCATTCTTCTGTTTTAGGACCTTGTTTTGAACACCAGCGACCAACTGATAGTGTCTCACCTCATTAAGCATAGTTCTGAGAGCCCTGCTGTCATTAAAGGCAACAAACTTGGTTCAAACGAGCATAAGTCGCTGAGAGAATGTGACTTGGCTGACAGGAAGCAGAGTCAGAGATATGGTATCAAATAAAAAGATAACCTGAGAAAAGGGGCTTTGAAGGCTTAAGAACACCTCTTCCCTACCCTTAAACTCCTTAAATGGAACATAATAAATTCTTACCAGTTACATGCAGAATTTATTGAGAGTTTTCTGGGCAACCCAACACTAGATACTGTGGCAGTTCAGGACATTACTGAGTGCCCTTTGGGAACAGTTAAGCAAAATAACTGAAAAGAAAGATTTCTATACGGTGAGAGCAGTGTGTTTCTAAAATGGGGCCAACACAATACATTGTTTTAGGAGTTAAGCAGACTTGGAGAGAAATAACCTTAGTTTCTTTTTTATTTCTCATGCAGTCCTTCTGATTAAGCTCAAAGATAACACATTTGTCTGATGAGAAAATGACTTCAAAGACATAACCTACTGACGTTCCTTTTTAACATCCAGTATGAGTGATCCCAGTTTCAGAGACTCCAGCAGGCAAAAATCTCCTGCTGAAACGTAATAACATTTTTTGTTTTCTTGGTATTTCTATTTATGGCAAGCAATGTTGTGTTCAAGATCATAGTAGCAATATATTTCCTTCTGCCTTTATAGCAGCATTTTATTATTTAATACATTTATTCAAATGTTACCTTCTTGAATAACTAGACCTAACAGATACCTAACAGAACATTCTACCCAACAAAAGCAGAATACACATTCTCCCCAAATACAGATGGAACATTCTCCAGAATAGACCATATGTTGGGCCACAGAACAGGTCTCAATAAATATGAAAGGAATGAAATCATACAAAGTATGTCCTTTAACCATAAGGAAATGCAATTAAGAATCAATAACAGAAGGAAATTAGGGATACTCACAAGTATCTGGAATTAACACATGCCAAAATAATCATTTATCAAAGAAGAAATTACAAGGGAAACTGGAAAATAAAATGCATTCTATTATCATTTAAGGATGCAGCTAAAGCAATACAGAGAGGGAAATTTATAGCCATAAATGCCGGTATTAAAAAAAAGAAAAGGAGAGGCACCTGGGTGGCTCATGTCAGTTAAGCATCTGCCTTTGGCTCAGGTCATGATCCCAGGATCCTGGGATAGAGCCCCACGTTGGGCTCCCTGCTCAGCAAGGAGTCTGCTTTCCTCTCTCCCACTACCCCTTCCCCATGCTTGTGTGCTCTCTCTCTCTCAAATAAATAGATAAAATCTTTTTTTTAAAAAAAAAGGGAAAAAGATCTAAAATTAATAGCTTAATCTTCTACCTTAATAAACTTGAAAAAGAATAGCACACTACGTTCAAAGCAAGCAGAAGAGAAGAAATTTAAAAATTCAAGCAGAAATAAATGCAATAGAGAACAGAAAAAAGAAATAAAGTCAACAAAACCAAATCTGGTTCTATGAAAAGATTAAAGAAATTAGTAAACTTTTAGTTAGACCAAGAAAAAAAGAGACAAGACTCAAATCATTAAAATCGGAAATGTTGCCTCTTCTCTGTGTTCTGTGTAAATGCCAGTTGATATGAACTATCTTCCCTAGTAGGTGCTCACTATGGTTCCTATTCCTTTTTTTATTCAGAGGGAATAAAGCACATAGTATCAGTGGTTTTATTTTAATCCTGGTAGGAAACAGTTGGCATGCTCAAATTATGCAATTTGAAGAACATCTATAATGAAGGATTCATGTACAAAAGGGTGATGGGTGGGGTATAGGGAGCCCAAGAAGAAAAGTACAGTATCCTGGGGTAAGAGCAGAGCACTGTTACCACCTGAGAGCCTGAAGGGGTTGGGGAGAGGCACAAGCTAGAGATGGCCGAATGGAAGAACTGGCTGATTTTTGACCTTTGACTGGTGGAGGGACACAGCAGCCAACGGCAACCCCATGGGCGTTGGGAAAGCCAGGAAAAGAGGGGACCTCAAACTCATTCTCCTTTCCTGGTGTCCTGCCAACGCTCTCCATCAGCCAAACCCAGGGCGCAAGGGAGCCAGCCCATACAGACCTACCTCCCCTGGCAGCAATGACTGCAGAGGAAGGAGGAGACAGATCTGAGGTGGCACCTGGAAGCTATTCACCACCCACCTGATCTGGCTAGATTCCCCCAGTGGAAAGATAGTCTCTGCCTGTGAGCAGCTGAGAGTTGACTACTTGAAATTCCACTATCCAAATAGGTGTAGATGGAAAAGGAGTAGACTACCTCCTCTATCTTGTGTCTAGAATAAGCTTCCCGGACTCCATGGCATGGTAGCTCTTTTCTCTTGGGCTAAAGGCCCACATTGGGCAAACCAGGAAGGCAGCTGAATGTCTCATTTGTGTTATAGAGGAGCTGGGAGAGTGCACTACTAGTGAAAGGTAACAAGTGTTGGGTGCTGAGTAAGCTCAGATGCTTTGTCTCATCTGCTGCTCATGAGGCAGTTAGTGCTATCCCTGCCATTTCACAGATGAGAAAACTGAGTATCAGAGAGGGAAGCAACTTGTTCAAGGTCTTGTAACTAAGTAGTGGATTGAGGATTTAAATCCGTTCCAAAGTCTGGGTCCTAATGACTAGGTTATACGTTTCACAGCTGCCTTCCTGGTTTGTACAGTGTGGGATCTCAGCACAGGAGGAAAAAGCCAGTGTGGAGATGGAGTCACCAAAGGCTTCAGGGAACGTAGCATTTGAACCAGTAGAATAATGAGGTTATTTTCTCTTTCTTTATTTTGGAATCCTACCATTTCAAATTCTCAAGGGTAAAAGCCTATTCTAAGAGCTAATGAATAAATAAATGTTGGTATATTCATACAATGGAATACTTGTCATCAGTAAAAAAGAACAAACCTTTCATACAAGCAGAAGCTTGGATGAATCTCAGAGGCATGAATGCCAAGGGACAAAGGTGAGACCCAAAAGACTCCGTACTCTATCCTGTTGTGATAGAAATCCTATCAGTGGTTGCCTGGGGCAAAGGTGAAGACCTCTGGAGACCAGAGGAATCCTAAAGATTTTGGGGAAAGGGGGGAATGGAAATGTTCTCTATCTTGATGGGAGCAGTAGTTACAAGAGAGTATATATTTGTCAAAATTCATCAAACTATATGCTTAAAAAGGGTAGAGTATATTTTATAGTATGCAAATTATACCTCAATAAAGTCATTTTAAACTAACTGATTACAGTTATGAAAATGCATTTCAGTAAAAATTCCCCATCTGATTTTGAGCCAAAAGCACAGACCAGAGACAAAATAGGTGATAGACTGCAAATAAATGAAGCCAAATAACAAGAGCCAAAATTCACGTGATTTCTTCCCTTGGCAAAATTACCATCTATGAGGTATTTTTCAAACTTGAGTGACCTTGAATTTCTTTCTTTCTTCTTTTTTCCAATCTAGAATGGTCAGTTGGAGTGTGTCCGTTGGATGGTGAGTGAAACTGAAGCCATTGCAGAGCTGAGTTGTTCTAAGGATTTCCCAAGCCTTATTCATTATGCAGGTTGCTTTGGCCAGGTAGGAAGAATTTTTAATGATCAGGTTTATAAGCCATCATTTCCTTGTAGTAATTTTTAATGAAAGACATGTTTAAACAACCTAAATATTCCCTAATAAGATATTGGCTAAATAACGAAACTATATACCTATAATGGAATTTTATGGGAAAACATGGTCATTATATAATACTAAAATGTATGATACAAAACCATTCATATTAATTTGGCACCAACTTTGAATTCTGGAGAGAGAAGAAGAGAAGTAGGTAATAAGACTCGGGGAAAAAAAAAAAACTGTGTCACAACATGTTCATAGAAGTTATCACTCAGGGTGGAATTAGAAGTGGCTTTTATCTTCTTTCTTATATTTTTCAGTATTTTCCAAATTTTCTACAATAAATGCGTTTAACTTTTGTCAAAAGGGAAAGTGATAAACTTTCTTGTACCCAGCATTAAAAGGAAAATCTTCAGTAAGATTTTCTTCAGTAAGATTAAGTAAAATCTTATTTAATTAATTAAGTTAATTAAATTAAACTAAAATTAATTCAGTAAAATCGTCAGTAAGATTAATTAAGGAAGTCTCTCTCTATTAAAGATGAGCAAACACACTAACTGGATGAGTCTCAGTTACAACCAGTTCCTACATTAGGAAATCCCTGTGTGAGTAATTGATGTACACAGATCACAG